>NC_045790.1:104154334-104463977 GCF_009873245.2 Balaenoptera musculus
GCCCATCGACAGATGAATGGATAAAGAAGATGTGGTATATATATACAATGGAATATTACTCAACCATAAAACAGAACGAAATTGGGTCATTTGTGGATACGTGGATGGATCTAGAGACTGTCATACAGAGTGAAGTAAGTCAGAAAGAGAAAAACAAATATCGTATATTAACGAATGTATGTGGAACCTAGAAAAACAGTACAGATGAACTGGTTTGCAGGGCAGAAGTTGAGACACAGATGTAGAGAACGAACGTATGGACACCAGGAGGGAAAGCCGCGGGGGGTGGGGATGGTGGTGTGATGAACTGGGCGATTGGGATTGACATGTATACACTGATGTGTATAAAATTGATGACTAATAAGAACCTACTGTATAAAAAAGTAAATAAAATAAAATTCAAAAATTAAAAAAAAAAAAAAAAAGAACTGATCACGAGACTTCTGATACATATTTAACGGACATTTTTTAAACCTGTTCCCAGAGCACAGGGATTTCCAGTACCTGTGTTAACTGAGATGCCTTCGCCTGCCAACTCAGCATCTGCAGGCATGGAACTGCCGGCCAGGGCACCCCTGCTTCTGTCCTTGTCCTCGTGGTCACTCTCCTCATCCTCGCTGCTGCTGTAGTAGTACTGCAGCTTCTCCCCCAGCAACTTATCATCCAGGGTCGTCATGGTGCCTGGGAGAGGGTGACATAGCAGGCTCTTTGCTGGCTTGAATCAGACAGACATGAATCTGAAGAGTTAGGGCTCACCTGTGCTCAGATCCTATTATGTACAGGACCGTAAGAGTGACTGTTTTCATAAGCAGGATCTCAGCAAATCCATACCATGACCATGCATGATAGGGTTTATCATGCTCTTTCTGTAGAAGGTAAACTGAGGCTCAGATAAAATTTCTCTGCCAACCTTTACAGCAAATGGTGGAGCTGGGCTCAGACCCCAGGAATTCCTGACTCCAACAGACTGAAGGTGTGAGTCATTGTCTTCTGAATAGTATACACTGAAGTAGGGTGGTGGCTTGGAGGAATCTACTGACTGACTGAAGGATTTATCTACACATACTCTGGTTTACCCACCAAGTAAGACTGCTGGTAATTGAAAAACTGGGTAAGAACCCTCAGGAAAACTCTAAAAAGCAGCATCAAGAATGGGATGTTGACTCACTGTTTGCCTAAGCCAATCATTCATCTGTCTCTTGCCTTCCACCTCCCAATCAGCACAGCGAGGGTTAGGATGGATGGGCTCTGAAGCCCTAATAACTTTGGTTAAAAGACGGGCCCATGACAAGATTTTAATCATTCCCCAGTGTTTAAAAGGACAATGGTTAGAGCCAAGCTTCTGCATCAGAAGAAGCCCGGTACATTCTGGGAGAAAGGTACAGCTTAGTCCCTGCCAGGCCTGCTTGCAGATCGCACAAGGAGGAGTTGTAACTCCAGCACCCCTTCCTTTAAACATCCCAATACTATGCATCTTTGATTAAAGGCATCCCCGAGCCTGTTAGACTCCATTACAAAGTGACTCTCCCACCGGGCGGGGAGGTCTTGCAAACAGAGACCTCCAATGCCCAGCACGAGGCCTCTGCACAATCTGTCAAGCTCATAGAGAGGCAGCCTGAATCAGTGCGGGAATCCGGTGACCCGGGCAGTCAGATGAGGAGAGAGGTACCTAAGTGGCAGGGTTGAGAAAAAGGTGCAGGTACACGGCCGGGCGCGGGGGGGTGGAGAGAAATAGGGGGACTAAACCTAACTTAAAGAGGCAGAGGGACCAAGGCGGTAAAACTGGGAAGAAAGAGACGGGGAGGAAAGTGTGCTCGGTCAGGGCGGGGCCGCTGAGGAGGTGGTGGCAAGCGCAGGGCCAGCTGAGGAGCTAGTGGGATGCGAGGCCTTTCGCGGGGAGGAGTCGAGGGCGGTGCCAGCGGGAGAGCTGGCGGGGCAGGGGGGGGGCCAGCGGGAGGGCCGGCGGAGGAGGCGGGGCCGTTGGCGGGATGTAGTCGAGGGCGGGGCCAGCGGGAGGGCTGGCGGAGGAGACGGGGCCCTTCGAGGGAGGAGTCGAGGGCGGGGCCAGCGGGAGGGTTCGCGAAGGAGGCGGGACCTTTGAGGGTCGAGGGCGGGGCCAGCGGAAGCGCGGCGGAGGGGCGCGGAAGCTCTAGGGATGCCCGAGGGAGGTGGGGCCAGCAGAGGAGACGGGGCAGGGAAGTCGCGGAGAGTGTGGGGGTCGAGGGGACGCACCGACAAGACCGTCTCATCCAGGCTAGCCCACCACCCGTATTCCACCACCTCCCACCGGTATTCCATGCCCGCCGCTTCTTCCCGGCTGACCTCAGTGCAGCTACCCGGCCTACCTCAGTCTGGATCCCTTCAGGCTGGCACTTAATAAGGAAGGGAGCACTCGGCTGGAGAAAGAGAAATGGGTCGGCGCCTTGAGCACTAAGAGAAAAGCCGCCTGAGTCCCGACTGCGCGGACCAATGAGGCGGCCTTCCTGCGTCAGCGCAGATACACGCTGCCCAATTAGAGGAAGCGTGTCCTGGCGGCCAAGGGAGAAGCTACGGGTCCTACTTGGGGACAAAACATCTCGACAATAATAATACGCTTCTATTTTTATTTTTGTTTTAATTTGAACGAAAGGCCACACTAGATATGCCCAGCTTTGAGCAGTAAGAACAATTTCGTTACCTTTGAAGTTTCCGAAAACATTCCACATGTATTTTTTTTAATTGATTCTTCACATCACGTCTATTAAGGCAGAAGACAGACTCGGACATTAATCTGCCCAAGAACACATAGCCCTTTTGGATTAAAAAAAGAAGAAGAAGAAAAAAAGCCAAGTCCAGGACAACTAAACGCAAAGTGAAATCCTGGATTGGACCCTGGAACAGAAAAAGGACGTGAATGGGACAACTGACGAAATTTGAACAAGGTGTATCAAGTAATAATATTATTGTATCAATAGTTTTGATTTTGATAATTGTACTACGGTTATGTAAGATGTTAACTTTAGGGGATTCTGGGTGAAGAACATAGGGGTACTCTATACTATTTTTGCAACTTTTTGGAAACCTAAAATAATTTTCAAATTCTGAGCCCTTATTGAGATGTCCAGTACATAACACGAAGTAGCTCATGGAAAGCTTTGTGTAAATTGAATCATTCGAAATATACTAAAACAATACACCCTTTAAAATAGGTAAGTTTTATTTCCCTAAAGTTTGAGAGATTCTTAATTTGTGGTTCTATACCACCTGCAATTGTCTGCAAATTTGTATATGTGCATATTTTTCTGAGAAGCTGTTTGTTCAGGCTACCAAAAGAGTCAGAACCCCCATCCCCAAACTTAAGAACAATTCATATAAAGAGATCCTATGGTAACTTTTTATATTTTTTGTTTGCATAATGAATAATCTTACCTTAATCAGATTTGTGTGAACAGCCAACTTGAATATGCTTGTGATCTGCTGTTATGTGACAAGCCAGGACCCAGCAACAGTGCCTCTGTGTAGGAGAGTCCCCCTAAATATTTGTTAAATGAATACTAGATGAATGCTTTGCTTTTTTGTTTTTACTCACATCTCCCTGAAGCAGGGGTCTTCTTCATGTATGGTGCTCCTTTTCCTTCAAAATTCACTTTAAATTTAAGGCTGCATCCTCATGAGGGCCCTCAGAGCTGCTCAGAATCGTAGTTTGCCCTGGGCAGGCTACTCCCCGACTCTCTAAGCGAAGCAGTTTCACATCTCTTCTCTCAAATGTTCAACACCCTCTCCCCTCTCCTCGCCTACCTTATGACCCGCGATTCTTATTTCATATGAAAAATAGAAGCAATCAAAAGACACTTGCACCTTCAAAATGTACAACAAACCCCCTGCATCTGTACCTGTTAAATGAATCACCAGTGCAGCGGATCCGCTCCTCCAGCCTAGTAAGGAAGTCTGCCTCCTGCAGTTACCCTCCTCTCTCTCTCCCCCTGCATAGTCAGGCTTTCTTTCTACTATTTTCTGTTTTCTTTCTAATATTTCTTTCTAAAATTTTCCTAGTTTTCATTTCTAAAAGAAAATCCTCTCAGATACCATTTTCCACTGTTCAGATTGTTTAAAAAAAAAAAGTTTGATAACAGTGAGACTGTGGGGAATACATGGCTGGTGAAAGTATAAGTTGATACAACTCTTATGGATGGCAATTGAGAAATATCTATCAGTATTGCAAAAACATATGCCTTTAACCCAGCAATTCCACTCCTGGAAGTTTATCCTATAGATATACTTGCATGAATGTATTGTTTAAAAATAAAGGAACATGGAGAACATTATGCATTAGTTTCCTGCCTTTTGCAATAAAAAATAGGAACAAATAATATTTTCTTATGTGTGCATGAAGAAAAGAATTGAAGAAAATACAAGAAATAATCAATTCAGATGGGAATCAGGAGTGAAAGGGAGACATTTTATACATAATGTTTTATGTGTAATTTTTAATCATGTGAAAGTATTATCTATTATGTTCCAAAAGTTAACAATTTTTTTAGAGTCAACCCTCACTTTCCTCCCTCACCATGCCTCTCCAGCCACATCTCATTTCTCTGATCTCCTTTACAGCCAGATCTAATAGATCTGCTCTATTCCCTCCTCGTCCTACTTCAATTAGGTTTTGTTCCCACCGGTCCACTGAAACCACACCTATGAAGGCAGTGACTTCCAAGTTGCCAAATCCTCGGTAAAGTCTCAGTTCTGCTTTAATTGAACCACTCAGCAGCATTTGACAGTTAATCACTCCTTCTGGAAACCCTTTCTTCTCTTGGTTTTCAGAAGGATACCTTCTCCTATTTTCTCCAGCTTTGTTGATACCCTCATTAACTGCTCTGCTTCTGACCTCTAAATAACAGAATGCCCCAGGTTCAAACTTTTGACACCTTCTTTGTGTATATTCGTTCTATATATACTCCTGTCAAAGAATACCATGGAGGCAGTTAATTATATGCAAACAAATTTACTCATAGGAAGGAGAGAATCAATAGGTGACTGTCAACGAGGGTTTAAAAAATGGATTCATAAAAGACAGGGGGGAAATGTGGGATGTCCGGAAACCATGAGCCTTGTCTGCTTTTCTAGAGGGAAACTGACAAGCTAGCATTTTGCAAAGCAGTCAGTCTAGGCAGTCTGCCCTGGAGCTGGCTGGCTCAAGGCATCAATGAAAACAATGTTAGCTATTTATAGATTCTCCAGAAAACTGTTAAGTAGAAGTACACAGAACAGGTTGTCTCTGTATATTGTAAGAGAGAGAGAGAGAGAGAGACGGAATCTAAGACCAAGATGGAAGCCAGTCTTTTATAACCTAACCTTAGAAGTTACACCCAATCACTTCAGTTGTATTATTTTCATGGAATCTAAGACCAAGATGGAAACCAGTCTTTTATAACCTAACCTTAGAAGTTACACCCAATCACTTCAGTTGTATTATTTTCATTAGAAATGAGCCAGTGAGTCCAGCCCACACTCAAGGGGAAGGAATTAGAGAAGAACATGAATACCATACCAAGAGGCTGAGGGGCCCATCCTATGAACTACCTACCACAGAAGCTCTCTTTAGGGGGACTGAAGGCCAGTTAAGTATGGAGACATATTTAGGTTGATAATATTTTAGAGGATTTTTTTTTTTTTTTTTTTGGTCTGCGTTGGGTCTTCGTTGCTGCGTGTGGGCTTTTGTCTAGTTGCTGTGAGCGAGGGCTACTCTTCGTTGCGGTGAGCGGGCTTCTCATTGCGGTGGCTTCTCTTGTTGCGGAGCACGGGCTCTAGGCACACGGGCTTCAGTAGTTGTGGCACACGGGCTTAGTTGCTCCACAGCATGTGGGATCTTCCCGGACCAGGGATCAAACCCATGTTCCCTGCATTGGCAGGCGGATTCTTAACCACTGAGCCACCAGGGAAGTCCTGAGGATTTTGAAGTTAGGTAACATAATTAAAAGCCAGAAAGGATAGCTGTCATTGTAAATTACACAGCTTAAAGAGTTGAGAGGACAGAAAACAGGAATAAACAAAAGGTAAAAAGTAAGAGAAAGAGGAGGAGAAAACTAATAAAATGCAAGTCTAAATGTAAATTTACAGTTTTAAGATTCATTTTCATTGGTCTCTTTTAATATATTCATTATCCTAGTTGTGTATTATAGAGGGATTATCCAGTGGTATCCTTGCTGGAGTGTAGTTGCATCTGTCAGGAATATGACTGTGGTGCATGAGAGAGTTAACAGTGTTCATCAGGACCACTCAATTTATCTTACCAGTATCTGGGGATGATGTGGATAGTGAAGTTTCCTTTTAATGAGAGTACCATGTGTAATTTATAGTTTGTCAAGTATTTTACCTGTAATGTAAGGTTTTTGTTTATCCATAGAGAGTATTGAAGGTATTCCCTAGTGGGAAAAACAAAATAAGCTGTTAAATAAAGCATTTGCCTTTTATCAAGGGAAAATCTTGATCCAACCAGAAGATTTACAAACTATTATTAAACATATTTAAAGTTTTGAAGTAACTGAATGAAATTTATATAGAAATGCTTAAATGCCTCGAAGCTGGGTTCCAAGGCTTGCTCTACCCTTATAGTTTTTCCAGATCATAATAATTAGAGATAAAACAAGATTTGGTCCTCCACTGAGTTGCCCAGATAAAATTTTTTCCACCAATATTTTTGTAAATCTAAAACAGATTTGTCCCTGCCACTTGGATTATTTTTGTTATCAAAGTATTAAAGGTCTAAAGATGGTTTTGGATGACATCAACCTGTATGAGGATTGTTTGAAATAACTGGTCTTTCTCTTTTCCTCCCTCCCTGTCAGCGTGGGGCCAGTTTGTGGCAATTGAACACGTCTTTCTTATTTAGAAATTAAACAACTTTTAGACAGCAATTAGATTAAACTTCTTTTTGTATTAATGAATGTAAAACCAATAAGGGCTACTTCCTTATATAATGTTTTTTAAAAAATTTTTAAATTGGTATCTTTAGTGTAGGCTTTAATTTTGTAAATTGAAATTTGCTTTAGATGTTGGATTGTCTTTAAGAAGCAATTACATTTCTTTTTAAGGTTTTGATTGAAAGCATCTGATAAAATCAGAAAACCTCTGCTTTCATAGCTTTAGTAACAATACTCTTAATAACAATATTTTTCTTTAAATAGCCCACACACTTACAATGTAAGAGGCAAATTTTTTTTTTTTAGAAATATTTCGGTTTCTTATTTACATATACATTTTTAATCTCTGTAAGCCCATCAGAATGGAGCTTCATTAAATTTTGAGACCTTATAATAACAAATATAACCTGTATTCTGATTAATAATGGTGGATTACACTAGTTGATTTTCAAGTGTTAAACCAACCTTACATTACTGAGATAAACCCTATTTGGATATGATGTATTATCATTTATATATATATAAATATCTGGATTTGCTAACACTTTAAGGATTTTTGCATCTATGTTCACAAGGGATATTGAGCTGTAGTTTTTTGTGAAGTTACTGTCAGGTTTTGATGCCAGGGTTTTATTCGTCTAATAAAACTAGTTAGGAAGTTCCCTCCTCCTCCATTTTCTGAAGGCGCTTCTTCTGTGAAACTGTTATTTTGTCCTTAAATGTTTAATAGAATTCACCTGTGAAACCATCGGGAGGCCTGGAGTTTTCTTTGTGGGAAGCTTTTCATAATGAATTTCACTTGTTTAGTAGATACAACGCTATGGCAGGCAGCTTCTAAAATGGTCCCTGTGCCAATAAATAATCTTTCAGCTCTCAATTCACCCTTCTTGCTTTGCAATAATGGACTGAATTCCTTTAAGCATCTCTCCTTTGCAGTGAGCACAATGATAAGCTTCCTCACTAGAGGGCACTGGAGGAGGAGGGGCTGTGGTCAGTGGTACGGCTGTAAGGACATGCAGTGGGTTCTTCCCCAGCCACAGGCCCAGCACATGTGGTTCCTTGATGATCTTGCAACCTCTGTCTGGACTAGCAATAATTTTCCTGTGACCCTCTCAACATGGAAATCAGTGTCCTGAAGGCCTCCTGTCTGCACTGGCGCCAGTTCCCTCCGCAGGCTCCTCTGCAGCTTGCCTGTGTTCCAGAGACTTGCTTTCTGCTTGCCAGCAACCAGTCCCAGCCTGGGTAAACCAGCAAACTTCTCTGCTGCCCAGTGGGCTAAACTTCACCTTCTCCAATGAGGTCTGCACCCCAGTCTTGATAAGAGGCCCCTTTCCAAGTCTGTCCTTCCTTAGTTACTCTCCCTAAGCCATAGGATACCATATGGGATTTCCTTTAATCTTATAGTCGCTCATCTACTAAATTTTAACAGTTCTTTTGTGTCAAACATCCCCTCTATGGTTTTTATGTCCTGATGCGGGATAAAGAAGTCACTAGGTCCAGTCCACATTCAGGTGAGAGGATTATGCCAGGACATGAATACCAGGCAGGGGTCTTTGGCAGCTCTATCAGTCCGAGTGGGGTCTGGACCTAGTGACTTGCTTCTAAGTGACAAAACCAAGGGGATATTGTTTCCAAGATTAGGCTATAAAAGATTGTGACTTTATTGCGTGCTCTCTCTTGTGCAGGCGTGAATGCAACCTGGCCCCCACCCCCTGCTTGGTCCCAGGTTCTTCCTGCTTGCTGCTTGGATGAGCCAAGCTAGCATATTGATTGTAAGCTGCCCTACAGAGAGGGTCAAGTGGCAGAAAACTGAGGGCAACCTTCAGCCAATGAAAACCTGAGGCCGTCATTCCAACAGTTCAGGAGGAAGTGAATCCTGCCAATAATAAGGGGAGTGAGCTTGGAAGCACACCCTTCACCAGGAGAGCCACGAGATGACTGCAGAGCCAGCTAACGCCTAGGTTGTGAGAGACCCAGAGCAGAGGACTCCTCTAAGTCACACGCAGATTCCTGACCTACAGAAACCGTGAAACAATGTTATTGTGTTAAGCCGCTAAATTGAGGGTACTTTGTTATGTGATAATAGGTAACTAATATAAGAGTTATTCCAATTTTCCTTTCCATCCTGTATCTGTTTTGGTAAATTGTATTTTGAAGGAATTTGTCCATTTTTAAGTTAAGACCATATAGTCGAAGTTACCCATTTCCTTCAGAGGTTGACCAAGTACACTAATTTATCTGCCCAAAAAATACTTCAGAAACAAAAAACAATGTCCACACAAAGACATGTACACAAACGTTCATAGCAGCTTTATTTGTTAATAGTCAAAAAATCTAAACAACCCAAATGTTCTTCAATGGGTGAATGTTTAAACAAAATGTGGTATGTCCATACCATGGTATACTACTCAGCAATAAAAAGGAATGAACTACTAATACATGCAACAATTTGGATGGATCTCAAGGGAATTATGCTGAGCGAAAAAAAGCCAATCTCAAAAGGTTACAGTCTGCATAATTTCACTTATATAACATTCACATAATGACAAAATTACAGAGATGGAGAAGAAATCAGTGGTTGCCAGGGGCTAGGGATAGGAAAATGGGGGTAAGGGAGGGGAATGGACATGAATATAAAGGGGTAGCACAAGGGATCATTGAGGTGATGGAACAATTATCTTTTTTTTCAGTTCTGTTATCTTGAGAGTTGTAGTGGTTCCACAAATCTACATGTGGTAAAAACTGAACAGAACTACACACACACACACGAATGCATGTGAAAGCGAGTGAAATCTGAGTAAGTTCTGTAGATTGTTACTAATGTCAATTTCCTGGTTTTGATATTATAGTGTAGTTATGTAAGATACTACCATTGGGGGAACTGTATGAGGGTACATGGGTCCTCTATTATTTTTGCAAATTCCTGTGAATCTATAATTATTTCAGAATATAAAGTAAAACAAAACAGAACAAAAACAACTTCAGTTGATCTCATCCAGTCTCTTGGGTTAAAACATCTATTTTAAATAGCACTCCCCAGACCCTCCCCCCCCATTACTCTGCACCTAATTCTGAGTTGACTTTTGAGTGAAGACCTGAAGAATGTGAGAGATCTAGTGATGAAGATTCTTACAGGGGTCGGGAAGCCTCCTACCCTTACAGAACAGCAAGGGTAAAGGCCCTATGATGGAGCATGCCTGGCTGGCCCGGTGAAGAACTCAGTGGCCAGTGCAGCTGGAGCATAGTGAACAAAGTATCAAAGAAAAGACTTTGGCTTTCACCCTGAGTGAGATGAGAAGCATTTGGGGGGTTTTGAGCACAAGAGTGAAGTGATCAAACTGACATTTTAAGAGGATCTCTGTAGCTGCTGTGGTGAGAATAAACTGAAGGGAGGCAAGGGCAGCAGCAGGGAGAACAGGAAGCCATCACAGTTCAGGTGAAAGATAATTGTGGCTTGGACCTCAGCGGTGAAGTGGTCAAATTCTGAATATTTATTTTGAAGGCAGAGCTGACAGGACTTGCTGCTGGACTAGGAAGAGTAGTCAAGGGGGAAATAACTGAAATGGGGAAGACTGGAGGTACAGTTTGGGGATTCAGATTTGGACATGTTACGTCTGAAATGTTTATTAGAGATCCAAATGAAGATGTTCGGCAGACTGCCCTATCTAAAACGGCCCACAGTACTTAGAACTACAATGTAAGTTTCATGAAGTTAGGGACTAATTCACTACTGTATCTCCAATGCCCAGTACGCAGTAGATTCTCAAATGTGTATTTGTTGAATGAGTCTCTGTAAACTACCTAGGCCTGAACATTTGATGATGGATGTTATTGAATGCACCTGGGCTAAGACAGGCCCCAAACCCATTTTCATTCTTTATGGAAGTGGTTCCCAAACTTTTCTGCACATTGGCAGCACCTGGGGAGCTTCAAATGTACTGATGCCTTGATCCCACCTCCTGAGAGTGTGTTTTAATTGGTCTGGGGTGTGATCTGGGTTTTGGGATTTTTTTAAAAGCTCCCTAGGTGATTGCCATGTGCAGGTAAGTTTGGAACCACTGCACTACTGAGTTTTCAATTATAAAAAATCTTTGTTAAAGTGCATGATAATTATTACTCCAATAGGTGTCAATTATAAAGAAAATAAAAATCTTCCTGGGATTTCATTTCCTTCAGTTAAGTTTCCTCTCCTTTGCCTGGATCAACTATCCATGGTTCTTCCTCTTCTTCCTGATCTCAATGATCATGCCAGGGCTTATACAAGATCACCCGTTTCACAAATATCGGTCTGTTTTCAGCAACGAGGTCTGGGATTCTAAGCCAAATTTAATCCATGAAAATGTGGAGATGTCTGGTAGGCTTCCCTACAATAAATCCTGTCAATTGCGCTCTCCTACTTTTCAAATCCATCTCTTCCTCCATCCTCTCTTTGGCCATGCCCTAAACACTTCTTACCTAGACTGTTGGCCTGGTCTCCCTGCTGGTCAATCTCCAGCTTCACCTCACACTATTACCAAAGTGATCTTCTAAAACCCCAAATCAATCAGATCATCTAACTTCCAAGACTCCCTAACAGTCTCTTTAGTATTTAGTGTCCTTCATAGAGGTCCCTATTTACCTCATCTAGCTATGTGACCTTGGACAAATTCTCTAAGGTCTCTGCCTCAGTCTTCTCATCTGTAAAATGGTGACAATAATGGTTCTAGATGATAATATACCTACAGCACTTAGAACTGTGTCTGGAACATATTAAGTGCTGTTAAGAGTTAGTTAAGCTATTCCTCGAACACTCCTTCCACTGTAACACTTATGGCTAAAATAGGTTCCAACCATCACCATCACCATCTTTGGAAGGTAGAATAAGACCTGAATCAGAAATCTGACTCCATTACTTTCTAGTTACAAGGTCTTGGGCAAGTTACTTAACATCTCAAATATAAAACAGGGATCATAATATTTATAGTTAAAGGCTGTTAGGATACAGAGTGGGTTGTTGTGAAGTTACAGTAGGTTCTCAGGTGTTTTCTCCCCTTAGCTCTGCTTGGTGAAATATTATTCAGCCTACAAAGAATGCCCTTCTTTGAGGTCATTTCTCAAAGAAGCAGTTCCTCTGGCTCACTATCACTACCATCCACTCCATAATTTCCCTTTTGGAGTTTCCATATACCTTACACTAGAACATAGCTCACTGGGCTGGTTATTCAGATTTGTCTTTCCCATTTCCCACCCTGAGAGCTTCTAGAGAGAGGGCTTGTTACACTGACCTTCAACCCTAATGACCAGCACAGACAGGGGCTTAAAATTCATCAGTTGAGTGAATGAGTAAAACTACTCAAGGCCCAGTGAAAATGGTGTCTAGAACCACTCAGGCCATTCTGTTACATTCTGAGGTTCCACAGAACAGTCTTCATACTTCTGTAATATATTGCTTTGTATTCGTTATTTATCTATTTGTCCTATTTTCTCCATTAGACTGTGAACTGCTAGTATTATTTACACCCTCATCTCCCATATAGAAAGTACTCTATACTGAATGAACAAAGTGACTGAATTGAGGACTATTTCAACCTCCCTGGCCTATTCATTTCTTTCAGATCCTTCCCAGTGATGAATGCATGAGGCAGGTGATTGTTTAAATCTTAAGGAGTAACCTGGTAGCTTAGTTAAACCAAAAAATTTACCAAGAAAGTCAAGATAACTAAAATGCACTATAAACTTAATATTGACACTAAACAAACAACTTTTAAGGTGGACAAATAATTTTATTTTGTGCATGCAAATACATGTCAAGTACTGCAAACTTTTTCCATCAATTTTCTCTCAAACACTGAAAATCATGATGCTCTATTCTGTGAACAGCCAAAGCTAATATCTCTTCACTTCAGTGCTACAGCAAAAACACACAGAATTCACTCTTTGCTATTCACTATCATCACAACCCTCATTGTTCCATCTCTGCCCTCCCCCCATATACAGGCCTTATGAATCCTAGCCTTCCCCCATTTAATCCTATTCCTATAGCACAAAGGGAAACATTACAATTTGGAAATTCAAATTGAAATAAATGGAATAGAATTTATTCCCATATATATTCCCCGTTTCATTGTACAGAATTATTTTAAATTATAGTTTTAAATAGAAGCTGAGTATATGCCTTAAAAATGAGCATTAAATCCATCTTAGAGATGGTGCCTGCTTTTTACATGATGGGTGTACACCATCTTTAATTTCATTTACATTTCAATCGAACAATAGATTTGCAAAGAAAATGTCTAATACAGACGTAAAAATATTCACACTAGAGCTTCACAATCGGTTGTACAATTGACAAACAGGCCTCTTTTCCCAAACTTTCCAGCTAAGCAAATTTATAAAATGTAATCAATGCAACAAGAAAAACATTTCTCTTTCACTTCCAGGGAAAAGAATATGCAATAAACAGTATAAATGCAGACAGCAGTTGCTGCAAGCTAACCACGATACTCCCAAGTGGCTGTACAGTGGATATGTGCAGTACAAATAAAAGCCACATGTGTTGTATCACAACTACAGTATAATTGTTTGCCCAGCTAAGAGAATGCATGCACTTCCATGCCTTGGGTTATAAAGTGAGGCCTAATTCTTGACAGATTGATGGAATATATGCAAATGACCTTGGCTTTTGGCAGTACTAAGTGCAGCCAGTGTCTGTGTTCCACTGGTTTAAGGATATTTAAATTTTTTTATTTAAAAAAAGAAAAAAACTGCCAATTTCAGACTTGGGGGAATAACTGCTCTTGGAGTAAAAACAGGACTCCACTCAAATGTGGGTGTGTCTGATTGGTGGCCTTGACTCCTTGTATTCCCTTGCCAGCAAAGGGATACAAAGAAACCACTACTATAAAGGAGTAACTAGCAAATTTATTCAATTTACCCAGAAAATGAGATACTCCTTGAGCATGTTCATTTGTGTTCTGCTTGCAGAAGGGGTTCTTATGTAGAAGGAGTTACAGTAAGTGATCCCATTAACACTCTTCATTCACTAAAACACAGGGAAAGTTCTTCCAGTAAACTAATGCATAGTTGCAATGCAACTTTCCCCTTGAATGATTAGTCACCAATACTGGTGACAGTCTGCTCAGAAAATGACTCTAGAAGCTAGGGAAGAAATATTCAAAGTTGAAATCACATGCTGAATCTGATCATTACAAACGCCACCCCTGTTAACAAGACAACATGGGCTTTAACATCTAAAATGCAAAAGCAAGCTAGATGGTTTTTAAAACAATGTTTTCAAATGTTTAAATGATCCCATTTTAAATTCCTACAAATCACTGTGCATCCAGTAATTTTCTCAAGGCAGCATATAAAATTGGGATGTGCTTTATAAACTTAGAATCAACTTGAAACTTGAGTGAAAGTCACCAGATCCATACAAATGGAAAATTTCAGTTCTAGTATAGGTTTCTTTTACTATTCTCTTGTGAGAGTAAACAGTTACTAGGAAAAACATCAGTGCCACTGACCCACTGAAGTACCTTCTCTTGAAAATTACGATGCACAACTTTCATGCATGAGGCTGGTTTACTAGATAGTATTGAAAGTAAGTCATGGCAGGAAAGGCAAAGGAATCTGCTTTGTTCAGTTACCGACTAGATGACATACTTAAGTAACTTTCTCAGGATTCGTAAGATGAAATGGGACCACAAAGAAAGAACTACTGATGCTACATCATAGTATCTGAATGAGGCACATGGTCTTCAGAATGGGACTTAGAAATTTTTAAAAACACAAAAAGTGAGAACAAAACAAAAACCTCACCATTTTCCCACTTTCCAGACCTCGGATTACTTTTTCCTTATTAGACCATACACCACATATGCAGTCTAGTTGACAACATTACAAACTTCCTCTCCTATTGCTTTATATCCTTTGACTTCAAACATATGTGCATCACAACATGTTGGTAAAGGGTCAAATGACAGGGAATGCCCCCTATTTTAAAAAGTCACATTCTAGGTCCGATTTGTAATTTTTTCCTCTATGATATCATTAGGTACCTTTCACAAGACGGATCAGATAAACTGCTCTTCCTTCTCAAGTGGCAGAGAACCAATGTCTTTATTTCACATCCAACACACCATGAGAAACAGAAGATGATCACTACATAAAGGATGCAATACCGAATAATCCCAACATAGAAATAATTCCTATGTTGTTAGTGAGGAAGAGAGTAAGTTTTTAAGAACAGGGAGTTACTGTTTTATGGGATCACCTGCTGCAAGACAAGCATTATTTTAATATAAATGTTCTGAGACATACCAATAAGTTGGCAGGTATATACATACACTGATGCAAATGTAATTTCACTGGACAAGTAGGCAAACACCTAAGCAGTTTATCCCAACCCCCTCCAGCAGAGCACAACCAAGTTTCAAAACTTCAATTTTAAAATTAAAAAGATAAGGTTAAATACACAAGATCAATTTATGTAGTATATATTCACCCTCAGAACGTGCTGAAGATGTTTTGCGTAGTTCTGTTGCACAGAGGGTTCTTTCCCTGAGGGCACATAAGGAGCTCTCAAACTGTTAATAGGTCTCTATTTTGTAACAAAATAGCAATTTTAAAATCTTAAAAAAAAATACATTACCTTCAACATGGAAGATCTCACTATTTAAATATCCATGAAATAGACATACTGGTTTGCATATCCTTTTTGGAAATACAAACAGCAAATAAAGTACATTGGAAGCATTTCAAATGTAATAAGCGCATATTTATAGAAAGGTTCTGATATAAATTATATAACAATCACGTTCCTGTAATATCCTAGGCTAATTTATAATGTCGGAAATAAGTTAATGTAACATGGTTTAAAACTCTTGTTCCTATTCATTTCAGGTTACAGAGTGAAATAAATAAAATGTCTTTGTAGGGATGGGGGCACTGGCCATGGCAAAAAGGTACAGTACTAACCAAGGAAACTAAGTCAAGGCTACTGTGCTGTTATGCTACAAACAAACATCTTCATACATTTGAGTATTAAATAAATGTGTAAGATCTTCCATACTGACACCAGAATATCAAAACTACCCCTTTGTTTCTCAGGTATATTTACAACTTATCAGTCACCTTATGAGCATGTTCATTAAGACAGGTATCAAACACCAGTATTTACTCATTCTGATCAAGAAATTTCAGGGAAATGTCAACCCTCCCGCCCCTGGAAATGTGCACAAAACTTTTTATCAAAATCTTATCTGATACAATGCTGTGGTTTTGTAAAACAACTAAATAGCTCAGACGACCAATAACATGATCCTGTTTAAGCATCTTGCTAGCAGGAAAAGCCCTTACATACAGTACACCTGGTGAAAGATCAGCTTGGCTTAAAATATTCCAGTACAATTTTCAGAGTAAACAACTTCACAGAAGTTAATTAAAAATAATAATAAAAGTCAAACTAATCTTAAAGAAATGGGGGGGAAAACAAAGACACAAACTATAGGTAAGATCACCCAGAAGGAATGCCCAGCTTTTGTTTTCAAATGTTGACTGAAATTTAGGTTTCAATAAAATACCTCCCACAAACCTGGAGCCTGGCTGGTTGAACATACTGCATACTTTCAGCTGCCAAGTCAAAACACTTTTCAGTCACATTTTAGCAGGGCAGAAATTATTCATGTTTTTAAGTATGAATAAAGGTTAGCCAATGTTCTATTATTACATGGTTCATAGTCTTATCAACCTAACAGTCAGAAAAACAAGGAAAATTAAACCCCAACATGAAGTAACAATAAACAATATTTAACCAAGATAATGCAATGAACATCCAAATTAATTAGTTTAAATTAAAAACCCAGCAATACCATCTTGTTAGTCAGTGCAAACACTACATACAGGGTTTTCTCAAGAAAGCTGAAAGCACCTGATTCTTTTGCCAAGTCATCAGATTCATAATGTACAGGCTTAAATCTGCATTTTAAAAAACTGCCATTACATTAGTGCATAATTTATCAAAATTGTAAAAACGATTCTGCATAACTTAGGAGAATTTAATATCTAGTACATCAGCTGAAAGACTTAGGCACTTGGTTATATATTTAATTACTTACTTCAACAAGTAGCCTGTGTGTAAATATTAACAAAGCAGAAACTATTTTTGAAAAATGGAAAATTGAAAAAAAATTTAAATGCTACAGATAAAAGCACTGCACCACACTCCTACATATAATGCAGTAAAGAAAGCTAGTATATAACCCTGTAAAATTCTATGGTAAGAACATCTAACTCCACTCTTCAAAATTTAAAAAAAAAAAAAAAAAGAGAAAAAAAAATCCATGCAAAGTCCCATGAAAAAGATAAATAAAGCAGCTGGAATGAGATGGAAATTTCTCTCAGTGAAACATAAAATAGAAATAAATAAGTTAATTAAGTCTACTTTCACTAGATGTATCATTGTAGGATCCTGCTAGTTTAATAACTGAGTTGTTAATTTTCTATAGAAGCCATTTAAAATAGGAAATGGCTCAGTTACTGCACCGGATTGCTACAAACTCATAAAAAGCTGCTTGAAGCTTAAGTTAAATGTCCAAATTCCAATCACTTCTGGAAAGTGAACGTGTTACCCTAGTAAAGTAAATTTTCTTTTTTTTTTCATAATGCTAATGCAAGAGGGCTTGAAGTATCAAAGAGTCCACAGGAAATGGATGCCCCCAGTAATATCTTTTTTTTAAAAAAAATATACATTATATAATATATATTATATATATAAAAAGCTAGTGTAAATGCTTCCATGGTATGGTCACAGATTTGAAAGATGAACCTCTTTTCAGCTGTTAACCATCTTCCCATTTGCAACAGGTTTCAAGAAGTCGTTTTTATCTTCAGACATAACATGAGTTTTCAGAATGAGGTTGCCAACACTGACAGATGTGGCAAGAGGGAGGCAACTCGCATTGCTAATGGACACTGGGAGTGGCTGACTAAAGCAAGAAGTTACCGGCAGAATTGCTTTTTGCTCCTCCCTGGGAGAGAATAAATGACATTGAAAACAAATTAGCTTTAAGTGAAAACTTTTAAGAGTAACCATACATGCTGAATAAAAGTTGGAACACACTTTAAGAGCCCCTAGCAAAGGCATGTCTTTTTCACTAAAAAGTATCAGAGGTCACTAAAAAAGTCCCATTTTCCAAAAATTATAATAAAAAATTAGAACACTGGTTAATTTAAGGCCAACAAACTATCAAGTTCAAGATTAGCCCATATTTTTGGCAGTAATTATAAAGGCCAAAAATATCTTAACAAGATTTTTAAAAAGGGAAACCCTGCATTTAGGTTTTAGTTCTCCATTTTGTAGTCTTGATGTTTGGCTATCAGTTAGAGGAAGTATAACCTGACGCTAGAGCATAAACATAAACTTTTATCCCAACAAAAAGCAAGTTTTAGGCTACTAAAATGGACCACTTGGTTAGTTCAAATTTAGTTCTCCTCTCCTAAAAATCCAGACTGACCAAATCATTGCCTTATTACGTAAGGTCTTCCCCTCATAGGATAAAACCAAAAATGAATTTAACAATGCATCTATTTCTTTTTATTCATGCCCTATGCCCACTGGTTATGAATTTTATGTCTAACACTCACAGAATCACATGGTCTTCACCTAAACTCTGTCTCTTCTGCTCCAGGGGCTCCTTTTGGTGTTGCTGGACTGGATGCCCATTTTCTACTCCTGTTCCATTCAGTAACTGATCATTTTGAGAACTGATACCAAGCTGTATGTCCAGGATCTCCTACGAAAATAAAATGTTAATCCTTCAGTATGAAAGTATTCTGTACTTTAATTTCCAATGGAGTAAAGCCTCCTAGATGTGTGACTGCAGTACTTACTTCAATCTGTTCACCTTGTCCATCAGGTTCATCAGTATCAAGTGCTGAAAGCTCTAACTCTATATCCCTATCAGGCTTAGTATCGGCTGCATCTTCTGTATAATCACTCTGTAATTAAGAAAAACGGTGATTTCATAACTGTGGAAACTGGGGCTTCCCTTTTAAATTAAAATGGGAATCCCAATGATTGATCTAAAAAAAGAAATCTGGGACTACAATTTTAGTTCTACTCTTAAGTTTTAAAAGCAATCGTCCACCAGAAAAAGCCAAATTTTGCACTAAGTAATGGCATAAAATAACATGCAACAGCAGCAAACAGCAAATATATTGGGCATGAAGCTGAGAGGTTCAGTTTCCTTACCTCTCCATTTCTCAGTTCAATTTCCTTGCTTAGAAGATTTAAGGTAAGGTGACGGCCTTCGTCCAGGGAATTCCACTTCTGTTGCATGGCCAGAGCATTGGCCTCCCTCTGAAGAAGCAACGAGTTACTCTTGGCCTAGAGGAAAAAAAAAGTAAAGTCAGCTTCCATCTATAACTTTTAAATGTCACTCTGTTTTTTAAAAAATTCAAAGCTGAGTGACATAGAGCCTACCTGCTGAAGTTCAATGCTCAAAAGGTCTCCAGTACTGGAATGCTTTCTATGACCAGATAAATCGGTAACAATGAATCTGTCCCTTTAAAGAAAAATATGTTTACTGTTATAAAAGTGAAATAAATGAAGCAACTAAAGCAGTAATGACTATATAACGACTATATACTATATATATATATATTTTTTTTAATTAATTAATTTATTTATTTTTGGCTGCGCTGGGTCTTCGTTGCTGCACGCGGGCTTTCTCTAGTTGTGGCGAGCAGGGGCTACTCTTTATCGCAGTGCACGGGTTTCTCATTGTGGTGGCTTCTCTTGTTGCGGAGCACGGGCTCTAGGCAGGCGGGCTTCAGTAGTTGTGGCACGCAGGCTTAGTTGCTCTGCGGCATGTGGGATCTTCCCAGACCAGGGCTCGAACCCGTGTCCCCTGCACTGGCAGGCAGATTCTTAACCACTGCACCACCAGGGAAGTCCTATATATGTTTTACATAACAGATCAACCCTGAAAGTTTCAGTCACTATTCCAAATGTAAAATTTTTTTCAGAAATTTGTTATATAGCTAAAACTAGCAAAGCACAGTTCATGAATAACTGGGAGTAGGATCTGTACTCTGAGAATAGAGAATCCTAAAGAATTAAGCATAACGTTACCGTTCAATATAATGTGCTGATGATGTAGCTTCATTACCATATGAACTCCATCTTGAATCAACAGCATTGACATAAGGGACATAATCTATAGAAATGTAGAAAGAAACAATGATCAGAAAAGTGAAAAATCAGATATAGATGTGAATGTATACTTTTCCAAAAAATCCATATTTTATCCAACTAGCCATGTTCTCCTGGCTAAGCCATTTAATTCTGAGTTTACTGTGGCTGTTAAATGGAGAGAAATGTTCTGTACCTAACAGAGTGAGGATTAAAAAGCACAGTGCTAGAACATATCAGGTGAAGTATTAGTTAAATGGATCACCTGATACGCTGATAGGCTTAGTAGCACTTCCTTGGGAAGCAGTGGCCTGGACAGGATCCGTGGTATGGTAACCTGTACGGGAAGATCTAGAAATTGCACCCCATTTTGAGATGATAGGTCCATCACTAAAAGGAATTATTGGATCTTCTTCTTTTGTCCTTCTCTGAGTTTCAAATAAATGCACTCTTCTCTTAACATCTCCACTGTCCAGGTCCTGCATAAATAAAAGAAAATCAATAAAAAGACTGTTGGCAATTACTTCAGCTAATAATACAAGTACATGCTTTCAAAAGACATGAAATTAAGTTTTCTGGTAAATTTAACATTAGCTGTATATCTCAATGATAACCCAACATCTACTTTAAAACACTCAACTATGCCCAAATAATTTAAACATTAAGTGCAATTTATTTCAGGCTTACCTAAATGTAACTCTGCTGCTTACAGATGAGTAACATACCAACGATATGAAGATGAAAGCATTCAATCATTCTAAAACTTGAGTCAACATGCATGACAACCCTTGCCCCCCAAATCATACCATTAACACAGCATTTGAATTAGCAATTACATCTCTGGGCTCTGAATCGATAGCATTTATACAGGAACCTATGGTGCCACAAGACCAGGGGGAATAATGGGAAAGATGATCTTCTTCAAATTTTGTGCCACTCACACTTTCAGAGAACTGATTAAAAAAAGGAAAAAAAAAAAAAGGCACAGGCAATTGGTAAGAAATTTAAATTTACAAACTTGTAACTAATATAAAGTAACTATATTATAGAATTCACAGCACTTTATAGTGAATTAAACATTCAGTAACTAATATAAAAAACTGTAACAAGTAACAAATAGTATTTATATTATTTGTATTTATATTACATATTAATAGAAAAGAGAATGCCTTCTCTTTTTTACTTTGTCCTTTAAGAACTCATAAGGAACCCGACTGATACTATACAGACCAATCAACAATTTATAGCATGCCTCTAACATGGTACAAAGTGCTCTAAAAAATGAAAAAAAAGCAAAGAAAACACACACATACACATACACAGATACATACAAATACATTTTTATATTAAGCAAGTGGCAATTCTATCACCTGGTCAAGATGGTTAGCTGCTCTGAAGAAGTACAAGTTGGATGAGATAAATTTGGATCTACTTTAAAAATTCAATATTTATGGATGGAAAAATATGATGTCTAGGATTACTTCAAAATAATCCAGTAGGAAGAGGGGGTACAAATGAAAAAAGATGGGCTGAGTTGATAATTGTGGGTAATGGGTACATGGAGTTTATTACTATTCTACTTTGCATATGCTTGAAATTTTTCCTAATGAAAAGACTAGAAAAAAATTTTTATTTTAGTACCTCTAGGGATAGGAAATAAACCAGATGAATCAAAAAAAAAATTAATGGTTTGCTCTAAATATAACAGTACTGAAGGGTACATTAAAATAATCCTGGTATAAAAACTTGTTTTGAAATGATAAGAACAATAATTAACAGTGATTTAAAACACCATAAATAATACAGTAGGCATTTCTGCACCTCTTGTGAAGTAGGGAAGAAATGCCTCAGATAGACCAGAATTCAAATCCAAGCTACTTATAGGGTGAATTTACTACTTGGGCAAATTACTTAACTTCTCTGAGTAGGATTCCTAACATGCAAAATATGAGTAATACCTGCCCCCTAAGGATTCTGTAAGAATTAAATAAAATAACTGCTTAGTACAGTGCCTGGCACAAGTAGGTGCTCAATAAATGGTGGATATAAATCTTATTATTAATAAAAGCCATAAAAATAATGAGAACTATACTGCTGGAAAGATTTTTGAATTCTTGGTGGAAAAAGGACTGTGATTTAGTGGTCTTCAGAGTATCACAATGCCTAGCCATTGTGCTTACATACTCAGTGTTTATTGAATTAAACTCAACTGCCATCAAACCAATGCAAAATATCCAACATAGCTAACTCTGGCTTGAATGAGTGCTCTGAAGTCAGTTGTCTGACCTATCCCTGCAACATCAAGTAATTAAAACCTTTCTTACATCAGTGCGAAAGTCTACACTGAATAGAGGAGAAGGTGGCGTTGGTGACTGTGTTGCCACAGGAAGAGTTGAAGAGACAAGAGGTGCTTTCTGAGTGTGGTACTGTGCCCACTGCTCTGGCTTTCTTCTTATCTGCTCCTCGCAACTGGTCTTCAAATGACCACAAGGTTCCTAAGGGGGGATAAAAGAAACAATCTTAATCATCTAGGGAGTGGTAAATAAATTTAACTATGCTCTGTGGAAATAATGTGAACATTTATTATATTGTTGGGACAAAAAAAAAAATACAGTAGGAAAGTCACCCTAGCCTATTCTCCATACACTTAAACGAAAGGGTTAATATTTAGTCAAACGTTAAAAGTAAAATCTGAGCACTCACTTTTCTGGTTTAGGAAAATCATATGTATATATGTGGGGATACTAAAAATAGGCCCTGTCTTTGTATTTTGAAAATTTCTTTTTACCTTCCCATCAGTTTCGTATCCAAACATAACATTTATTGAGCATGAATATGCATCAGGTCCAATTCTAAGAGCTTTGCTTTTTCTGATTTAATCCTCACAACAGCTTTATGAGGTAGGTACTACTATGATTGCCATCAAATACGAAAAAATTGATATAGAGAAGTCAAGTAAAATTCCATAAGTCACACAATAAGTAAGTGGAGGAGCCAGGATATATACCTGAATGGTCTAACACCAGACTCTAGACTCTTAACCACTACACTATATCAGCATTCCTATTTCCATTATCACTTACCCTTGGTAAAGGCACAGTTGTCCTTGGCTCACTTGGTGGCTGACAAGCCACTGAATAATACCCATCTAATGAGTTATATCTTTCCCGCAAAGACGTCTGATACACAGACGAGTGCATCACATCCATTGGAGGTAAAGAATTGCTTCTAATAATGTCATCTCGTTGGTACATAGGTGGGCGCCAGATGCGCCTGCTGTCGTACACAGGAGCATACATTCCAGAAGGTACTGGAGGAACTGGTCCATACGGCTGCGGAGGAGGAGGTTGGTAAGGAGAAGAATTCATTCGATCTCGAGGCGAAAATGTACTGTAATGATCAGCATATGGCATGGAAGCAGGTGGGAGGGAGGACTCTGGAACATTATTGGACCTCACAAAGCGAGGAACACAGGGAGCCACACCAGCTGGTACTGTTGGAGGTGGTGGGTAGTATCCTTGAAAATTGGAAAGAGGAATATTTAATGTAATCTTAGTAAAATTTAACATTTTGTAATGGTTTAAAGTCTAAAGCAGCCTTTAATGTTGGAAAATAAAATAAGCTTTGAACTTTACTTTAGTTACCCCTGGTTCAGAAAGACACTACACGCTTTCAAGACACCACTGTATGAAAATCATTAATGTTCAATAATTTGTTAAACTGCTCCTTAAAAACACTTGATGAGCTATTAACAGATGGCTGGTAAATTTCCTTCTAGGGCATGTATTGCCACAGGTTTTAGATTAAGTAATTAGTTACATCATTGATTCTTAACCTTTTGGGGAGCAGAGGTTAAAGACCTCTTTCATAATCTATATAAGCTGTGCATTGTCTTTCCAAAATTATACTTAAGTCTATATAAACCAAACATTTAGTATACTATTTCAGAGGACATACAGAACTCACTAAAGCTCATCCATGGACCCTACATTTGATTCATAGGAATGAGAATCTTAAAACTACTGGTATGTAGAATCATAGATTCTTAGGACAGGAAGAAAACTTAGGGGTCATATAGTCCAAAGGATTAATTTTTTAATGTAGATTTTCTAGATAGATATAAATGATTCACTAACTTATTACAACAAATGTTATATTGTAGTTTCTTTTTTTCTTAGAATTGTCCAAAATTACTTACCTGTCTGTGGGTACTGTGGGACTTCAAAGGGTATCTGAGTCCTTGGATCTTGAAAATACTGAATGTTTTCAGAATGCTGAGGATATACTGGTACTCTAGTTATAAATGGGCTGGATTTTGGAGGCACAGAATTCAGCTCTGTTCCAACATTAGTGGGCCCAGCTGAGGTAGCCGCTATATTACTTACAGGAGTCTTGGGTGGAGAACCAATTTTACTGGAGAGAAAATTTAACAAGGGCAAATGATAAATCACTATCTATGACTGTTAAAAGTCTTTCTCAGTAGGAATGGTTCACAAAATTATAGTGACCACTAACAGCAAATGCTTCAGGTATTTCCACAGTGACAAATAAGGCCATGAATTTCATTACCACCTTACACTGTTAATTCACAAGATTATAGTAACAGATCTCATATTTTGGTGAGGGTGAAAAACAAAACAAAAAACTGCAAACAAATCCCAGGCACAATGTGACCCACTAGTCCCTTTTTACTCATACTTTAAACGAAGATTTTTCCTACTCGAAGTTTAAAAAAAATCCTGTTCAATAACTTCTCAATAGAAACAATATAGTTTACCAGTAGAATTTTTTGACACAAATAAGACAGATATGTAAAGGGAAGGACTGCTCTAAATATTAAGCATTAGATTAGCTGAAATGTAAACTTATTGAAGAAAGGTCATTTTTGTCCATTTTGTTAACTGCTACATGCCCAGGATCTAAAACAGTTTCTGGCACACAGGAGGCACTCAGTAAATATTTGTTGGACAAATGGAAAAGTTCCTGCCACATAGTAGGTACTCAGTAAATATCTGCTAGAGGAGCAGAATGCCAATGAAATGGTTACTCATTAAATTGATGCAAAACACACAAGCTTTCTTTCTTTTTTTTTTTTTTAAAACACAAAGGATTTTCTTTGTTGATTCACCAGGCGATCAGCTCCAGAGGATCTCACCATGGCTTCTTAGGCCCTCTGAAGAAGTCAAACTTTGGCAGAGCTGAGATATGTGGTGACGCAAGAAAAAGATCTTGTTAATGATGCAGGAATTCAATACATTGCATCTCAACTAGATTAGAGGGTTTTTCTCAAACTAGAGAAGCTCTTTTAAAGCAAGAGTATAAATAACAAGGAGTATGGGCTGCCTTTAAGTCTAGCAAAGATTAGTCTAGCAGATGTTTACTTCTATGTGTAATTGTGTGTTAAAATGCAGAAAATAAGAAACTGTGGATAATAAAAGTAAGTACAAATGGCTTAGAGTTTAAAGATATTTTAGTGCTGTGCTTATATTTTGAAGTTCAATAAAGGCAACCAGGAAAATGATTAGGATTTCCTCGTAACAATAATAAGTAACACTAATCAATTAATGAGCACATTCCAGGCACTATTCTAAGTGCTTTACATAGATTATCTGGTCCTCCATAGCAGAATGTTATATACCATAAAATTCAGATAAATACTTTGAAATGACAAATTCTTAGACTTTGCAGGAAAAAGGTACCAAAATCCATGACAAGGTTCATAGCCTTATGAAATCATGCAAGCTATCCCAAAAATCCAGACTTAAGGAAAAAGCTAACTTTCAGTCCCATTCTAGCCAGACAGCTAGATTCTAGATGAATTTAGGATTCTGGGCTGTCCTTTGCAGCAGCCCCTCTTACCTACATGCTTTTGCCTGTGCTGCTTTCTCTACTGACAAGACCCTTCCTTCCTAACTAGCCATACTTTTGGAATGGCTCAGGTGTCATCACCTTACCTCTAAAAAACCTTCCACAATAACTCCAGGTAGAATTATTGTTATTTTTTGTGTTTTAATAATACTTGAAACACAACTCCATTACAGTACCTTTCAGAATATATTATATGATATCTGTTTATGTCTGTCTCCCAAACTACACTGGAAGACTGTTAGAGGCAGGGAGTATATCTGGTTCATTTTCATTAACTATGCCAATTGGCCTGGTATTTGGCACATAGTAGAAGATCCATAATTTCTGAATGAATAAATGATTTATTTACCGAGATTTACTTATTTTTGAAAGTTGTTTTCTCTAGTCCATCATTTTTTTAAAAACTAAGATATATTTACCCTTGTAAGGTGTACAGTTCAGTGATTTCTGGTATATTCCGAAGGCTGTGCAAGCATCACTGCTATCTTATTCTGAAACATTTTTACCACCCCTAAAAGAAACCTGTACTCATTAGCATTGACTCCCCATCCCGTTGTCCCCCAGCCCCAGCCCCTAGCAACTACTAATCTACTTTCTGTCTTCTATGGATTTGCCTATTCTGGACATTCACATAAATGGAATTCTACAATATGTGGCTTTTGTATCTAGCTTCTTTCACTTAATATAATGTTTTCAAGGTTCATCCATATTGTAGTATGCACTAGTACCTTACTCTTTAATGGCTGAGTAACATTTCACTGTATGAATATAAAATGGTTTTACAACTTTACCTTGCCAAAACCCTTCAAAAGCTCATTTCCTAAATACATTTAACACAAGATCTCCATAATCTGGTGCCAATCTACCTATCTAAATCTTCTTACCATATTTCACCCAGCAATATAAAATTTTCTTATTCTTTAATCCAACTCCAATACTGCTTCATTTATGTAAATGCTGTCTCCCCAACTGTCTTCATAAGTTTCTTAAATGCACAGATATCTTATACATATCATGTATTTTCTTTTTTCTTTTTATTTATTTTTAAAATTTTCTTTATTTGTTTTGGCTGTGTTAGGTCTTAGTTGCGGCACTCTCATGTATTTTCAAGAGTGCCAAAATCAGAGCTCAGTATTAGTGTGTAAATAACATTTGCTAAACTAGACAATGTTCTCTGATTTATCTCTTTGAAGATCTCTCTGAGGGAAGATTATAAGAATCCTCTGATAAACAAATTTCCCTATCACATGCTAATTGCAGAAATAAAGAATATAAATGTCTACCTATCCATTTATTATTTGAAATCCCTAGCAATTTACTGTGTGCCTAGCATAACACTTTTTCTCCAAAAGGTATATAATAGACATTGACAGACTATTTATGGGCAACATAATCTAAACATGCTTTAGCTCAGATTTTAAGACGCTAAAAGAATACAAAAGCCTGAGATATTAGAGGTGGAAGTAACTTTTCAGATAATTGGAAAGTTTTAAAACTTTCTTCTTAAAGTACCAAAACCTTTCCGCCAAATTAAATCTTATGCTGAAACCCCAAAACAACAGTAATGGTAATAATAATAATGGTAGTTATAATAACAGCAGCAGATATTTAGTGAGTGCTATGTGGCAGGCACTGTTCAAAGCACATTGCAGTATTAACTCATTTAATCCTCACAACCAACATATGAAGCAGGTAGTATTATTATACCAATTTTATGGATGAGTAAACTGAGGAAGACAGATTAAGTAACTGGCCTAAGATCAAACAGCTGGGGAACAGTGAGCCAGAATTTGAACTCACAGAGTTTGGCTTTAAAGATTTCCCTCTTAACAACTACACATCATTACAGAGCATAAAGTGGAACTGTTCTAATTGAAACGGGTTGGAGGCTCAAGCATCTCACCTGCTTAGGTTTCTACTTAGTTCCTTTTTGGCACCTCTATGGACTCAATCCTAAAGTTCAAGGAAATAAGGTGAGAAAAACTCAATTCTGGTCCAACCTCTTCAGTTCACAGTTGAAGAAAACAAAACCCAGAGTTGAAGTGAATTTCCAAGGTCACAGAGCTATTCAACTGCAGATCCAGGACTAGAACTCAACTTTTTTGGTATTTAGTGCTTTTTCTACTACATGAAACATTCTGCATAAAAATTCTGATTAACTGCTTTTCCTCAGGATAAATAAAAATACTCAGGTACTTATAAAAAGGCTAAATTACTCACGTTAAACATTTTTACCTAATACTTACTTTTCAGATACAGACTCTGCAGAAGGCCCAGCAGCATTCTGACCATTAGTGCCAACCTTCCCCACTTTCTTCACAGTCTCCAGAGCTCTTAATGTACTGTCAGCACTACGTGGAATTAGCTGGGAAACACTGTTTTCTGCATTTGAAATTCCGTTTGTACTTGGAACAATTTTCCCCGTTGTTTCAGTACTTCCTATGACAGAAATGACATTTCCGGCTGTGGTTGTGACAGTGTTGTTTACACCAACTTTATTTAGAAGAGGAAACGTTCTTACTGTTGCATTGATCTTTTTGTTCCTTAATCGATACCTGTTTCAAAAACAATAAAAATATCAGTAAATATTTCACTAAATCTTACCCTAAGGAAAAAAAAAAAGGGAGGGAGCAATAGGAAAAAATGTTAAAAGGAAGAACAACTTTCAAAAACAGGTTTCTTCAGAAACTAACACACCATTGTAAAGCAATTATACTCCAATAAAGATGTTAAAAAAAAAAGTTTCTTCAGCTAAATATCAAATACAGTCTACATCAACCTCTGCTATGATAGCCACATGAAAATATATCTGCCACATACAATATATATATGTATACACAATACTTATGTATGTAGACACATAATTAATGTAGCAAGAAAAGTACAAATGTATTCAAAAAACTATTTTGAGAGAGTGGGAAGAGATCTTCTTGAAAATTTTGTATAATTGGAATAGAGTACACTATATAAAAATGAAAGTAACCATACCAAATTTACTTGGGAATGTAGAATGAAAAGGTATGCAGGAGTTGAAAGAATTCTCTGTTGTTACCAAATTGTTAAGGCATCATATAATTTTAAAGAGATTTTAAAAAACCCAAAACTCATTCTTAAACATTACACCAAAATATAGAAATTTAGTATTCTATTTTTCAGATTAGTTTATGACTAAAGTAAAAAGTATTTGGATTAAAGATATTTTCTGATATTAAACTCAGGGTTTTATTTATGGTGGTCAGATATAATACTCTAATATATGAAGCAACCTGATCTTTGATTCCATTTAAGAAAATTTATTTCCAGTCATACAACAAAAATTTCATTACAATGTAGTCCTAGTCAGTGTTCCCTCCAATATTTTAAAGTGGTGAACAACTATGTTACATGAATAGAAAGATGACTACACACATACGGGTTCATAATTACATATACCTAAATTAATACCTGATATTAATGTTATATATAACCAAACATATGGTAATTAAACAGTGTTAGTGATGAGCAATGCCTTCACAACAGTTTCCCGTTTAGTCCTTCAGTATCTATAAACAGCTTCATTATTCAATTCTCCCCGTCTCATTCATACACACACACTGACAGAAGCAGCAAAGCTCAGTAAAGACAAGTATTCCCAGATCAGACTGGCTAAAGGTGGAGTGATAGAACATGAAGTTCAAAAAAACCACAGGTTATGGCCAGCTTATATATGTCATCTTATAGATCTGGGGAACCAATGATTACTTCTTGAAGAATGAGGGTTATGAGCAGACCTATATTTTAGAAAGGCAGTTAGGTTACATGGAGTGGCCAGTGCTTTCCTCAACACACTACTCTGAAACCTGCTCTTCATTCTTCACCTCAAAGGTTCTTGCACAAAATGCCCAGCTGCTCCTTGTTTTCCATTCTCAAAGGATAAATTTCAAATATCCTTAAGATTGCTCTGGCAGGCAAAAAATAAAGTTTTAATTGTGAGTCTCTTAAAAGAGAGGAGTAAGGTTAAAGTAAGGGACAAACAGGGATACATACTGGACTCCTGGCATCTAGGTAGCTAAAGACTTAGGCCTGGAATCTGGACCTCACAGTTGAAAAAGCCAATTACTTCCTATTCTTTTAAAGTCATCCATGAGCTCCCTCAAGTATTTGCTCCCTGCCTTACCCAGCTTAGAATCCATTATCTACCATTAATTCCTCCCTTGTAAATACCTTTAACTCCCTTGGTCCAATTACCCTGTTGAACTCACCTGGTAAAACCCCAATCCAATCTGTTACTTATTCTCTTATTCCGTGTCTGCTCAAGTAGGTGAATGTTGCTAGAGAAAAATCATGCAATCATGCTGACTAAACTCTCTTCAAAATCAAAATCATGATCAATTATTTAAAATGGCCAAGCACTACATTAATACACTTCTCTACTAAATTCACTTTCCGATCTCTAACATCCTCTTCCCTTCCATTCGCCAGAGCCCCACCACAGCTGATGATACTGCCTCCCACTTCACAGAGAAAACAGATGACACCAGAGGAGAATTACTTATCTTTCCATCACCAATCCCGCCAACCTTCCTGCTTCTGTAACTACACACTCCACCTAAAATAGGAGGTGAAGAGTTCCTATTCCTAACTCAGGCCAATCTTTCCCCTTGCACCCCAGGTCCCAAGCCCATTTGCCTTCTCAAAGACTTCACTCCTATAATTATCTTTTCTTCTCTAGTGCATCATCACTTCATTCAGGTGTCTGCTTAAATGTCATATCCTCTGGGATCCCTTCCCAGACAATCTTATCTAAAATATCTCCCCTTTCCCAATCTCCTTCTCCTTACCTTGTTATTTTTCTTCATAGTGCCAATCAGTACCAGATATTATGTTTTCTATTTATTTGGTTTATGTTGATCTTCTCTATTACAATGTAAGCCCCATGAGAGCAAGAATTCTGCATTCCTTATTCATCTCTCTATCTTTAGCACAGTGCCTGGTACATGTTAGGTGTTCCATAAACATTTGCTGCATGAATGTGGAGTAAGCCTTAAACTTCACATGGCCAAGAGTACTGATTTTCTACCCCCAAGCATTTCCTATCTCAGTAAAAGACATTACTTAGTTATGCAGGCCCCAAACCTTGGAGTCATCCTTGATCTTCTCTTTTCTTTACACCCCACATTCGATCTATCAGTCCTATCAGCTCTACTTCCAAAATATATCCCAAATCTGGCTACTTTTCATCATCTCAATTACTATAGTCCTAGGACCAAGCACTAATCTCATGCCTGGACCACTGCAGCAGTTTAACTGGTCTACACCATGCAGACACCAGAGTGACATTTCTAAGACAAAATTAAAATCTCATTGTTCCATTTGAATAAAGCCCTATAATGGCTTCCAAAATAAAATGCAAACTCCTTGCCAATGTCCACCAAGCCAATATGGTCTGGCCCTCACTTAACCTCTCCAACCTTATTTTTTGCCATTCTTCTCATTCTCCAGGCACACTCGTCCTCTTTCTAGTTCCTGAACATGCCAAGCTTGTTTCCACCTCAGATTTTCTTTATAGCATTTATCAGTAACTGAAATTGTCTGTTTACATGTTTACTGTTCTTCTTTCCCCACTAGAAGTACCTCAAATAGTACCTAGCACTTAACAACCATTTTTTAAAATATTTCTTGAGCTGGTTGACCTCAGGCTTTTGATACTCTCCAGAATGCAGCAATTTTTGGGAACAGGATTCCAATACCCTAAATTCTAAAATATATTCACACAAATATTCTTAAGAGAGATTCTGGGCATTTGGTTAGAGATATGTATAGTAGAGAAAGCAGGCTGGGATAAAATTTATTTAAGTTAAACAAACATTTGCTGAATTCCTCCTGGTACATTATGGGAGCTAAGATAAAGGCTCCACCCTCAAAAAGTCCAGAGCTGGGTAGCAACATGCATTTTTTTAACCAACGAGAAAATGACATCTTCCACTTCCTTAATGCTTTGTATTACCCTGTTTTTCCTTCTTCTTCTTCTTCTTTTACTTAACAGCAACAGAGAGTGTGAAGCTGGCTGGAAATATGAACTATAGATTATCTGCTCTTTCAACATAAATATCCTGAGTTTACATGTCAAATACCTGTTAAGTGCAGAAAATATAAAGATGAATAACCCATAAAATAAATGAAGTCCAGTGAAAATACACACCAGTAAATAAATAATTGCAATACAGTGAGAGAACTGGTAGTTATAAAGTTATCAGGTATAGAGTACTATGACAGCACAGTGAAGAAAGCAACTAACACTGCCTGGGAAGTCAGGGAAGTTTTCAGACGTTAGATGATATCTGAGTATAATCAGGAACAGGAGCTCTCCAAACAGAGAAGAGGAAAGCGTATGATATAGTGAACAACATGTATAAGGGAAAGAAGAGTGAAAGAATTCATATAGTAGTAAACTGGATGTACCTTAAAAAAATAAAGAATGCAAAAGGTGGAATAAGGCTGGAAAGCAAGATTGGGCTCAGAACCAGTGATATACTGAGGAACCAATTAAGAATTTAAAGCAGAAGATGGACATGATTAAACCCGTATTTGTGAAAGAAAATCTTGGTTGAGACATAGGGAGATGCCTGTAAAAAGCTACATAGCAGGACTTCCCTGGTGGCACAGTGGTTAAGAATCCGCCTGCCAACGCAGGGGACATGGGTTCGAGCCCCGGTCCAGGAAGATCCCACATGCCGCGGGGCAACGAAGCCCGTGAGCCACAACTACTGAGCCCACAAGCCACAACTACTGAAGCCCACGCACCTAGAACCCATGCTCTGCAACAAGAGAAGCCACCACAATGAGAAGCACACGCACTCCAACAAAGAGTAGCTCCCGCTCCCCACAACTAGAGAAAGTCCGCATGCAGCAACGAAGACCCAACACAGCCAAAAATAAATAAATAAATTAATTAATTAATCAATTAAGTTAAAAAAAGCCACATAGCAGTAGAATGGACAAATTGGGTAAACACGTGAAACATTAAACATTGCACCTGGCACAAAATTTGACCAATTAATTTGGCTATTATTATTTTTACTGCTACCATTATAAGTTCAGGCAAGAAATAATGAAGTTCTGAAGTAGGAACTGGAGATGGAGAGCAGGAAGCCAATTTGAAGGTGTAAGAGGTAAAATGGATTTTCAGGTGGGCACCAGTTGTGAGTAGAATGACAATGAAATCACACAGTTTCTTCTTTTTTAAGTGCTCTCAAGCAAGGTCCACTAAAAAGCTCTATTTTAACTAAAAAGCTCTACTTCAGGTATGGACAAGCTCAAAATATCTCGAGTCTAAAAAATCATCTTGATGTAAAACTCTGTATACTTCATATAGAACTGCCTAGACTAGATGCAAACAGCACCCTTTTTTTCTTAAGACTCCTGTAGCCTCTCCGGGATCTTCCAGTCCGGGAGAGGCAGGGGGACAGTAAAAAGGGAAGCATGTTTCTGCTCTTCTTTTTAATGCACACACATTTATCTTCTATCACACTGCTGTTGATGTAGAGCTCATTATGTGCAGGGCCCAGTGCTAGCCACTGAAAAGAGGAGACAATAATAAACAAGATGGATATAGTCCATGGACCTTACACTTCAGTAAGGCAGACAAACATTCAATAAATAGATCAGGGGTCAGCAAACTATCACCTATGGGTCAAAGTTGCTTGTTTTTGTAAATAAAGTTTAAAGCCATGCCCATTTTATGCATTGTCTATGGTGGCTTTTTTGCTACAGTGGCAGAGTAGAGTGGTTGACAGAGATCAATGAATGGTTCACCAAGCTGAAAACATTCACTATCTGCATCTCTACAGAAAAGTCTGTCAACCCCCAAGACAGACCCCATAAGTTAATTATAATTTTGATAAGCAGGAAAAAGAGGAACCTGGTTTAGTATGAAATACTGGGGGGATGCCCCTGAAAAAGAAAGGATGAGCTAGGCACAGGGAAAGCTCCAAAGGCAAGGCTAGAAGGAACCGCATTATATAAAAGACTTAAGGTGGGAAGGAGCATGGCACTGACAAACGGTCAGCGTGGCTTGAGTATACAATAAAATTAGGGAGCGTTGTGAGATGAGATAAAAAAGGTAGGCACAAACTAGATGACGCAGAGTCTTGTGGGCCACAGAGTAGATTTTGTATGTTTATCCACAGGGATGCCCAAGTCTCAATACCTGCAATGAGCCTTATGTGTAAATTTCTCCCTATTTTGTGGGGAATAAGGGGATTGGGGGTGGGCAACCATAGCTGTAAGATGACTAGTTAGGAGGCAACTATGGATCAAGAAAAGGGGATGACAGCTTAGACTATAAGGACAGAAAGAACAAGGAAGAGTCAAGAAATATATAGGAAGGTGAACTGACAGAACTTGGTGACTAAGACAAGCAGGTGAAAGCTGGCAAAGATGATTCCTATAACATGGCACATATAACTGGCTGGACAGGGTACACCTGGGGATAGCAGATGGAAGATGTATACAAGAGAAGATGTATAAGAGGAGAAAATTAGCTCAAGTTGGGTTTAAAGTGTCTAAAAACAAAAGAGAGATGTCCATTAAGAGTTGATATAAAGACCAGTTATTCAGAAGAAAGGCTGGAATCAATTTTTGGTGAGATCTCAATGATGAATGTTTTGGTTAAAAAACAAAATAACAAAAACTTGGACAACACATATTACAGCTTATATCCATTTACTTTTATGTCTGGGGTAAATGGACATAGAAAAAGGGGTTACCCATAGGACAAGAGAAAGGGAAAAGAAGACAGAAAAAAGAATGTTAAAAAGACCAAAAACCATAAAAAGAAAATGTATCTGCTTTACCATTTTACCTGGGACTCAGCTGTTACCTTCAATGGAACCTGAGCAAGTAAGAGTGAACATTAAGAATACTTTCATTCTGCACAGGTGTTTAGCAGAAACATGGATTCCAGATATACAATGGTCTAAAATATGACACCTGAATAAGGTTCTAAATCACTTATTATGTTAACCATGCTGCCAGAAGCAACAAGGTGTGGTTTCAAAAGAAAAGGTTATTTTTCAATCTAAAGACTTCCACAATGCAAACTTGACTGCATCTTTGAAACTCATCACAAACTTTAAGACTCTATATAACACTTTCATAATGACCAAAAATTAATCCCAAATAAAAGAGAGTTCTCCTAACTTACTTTTCAAGCTCTTCCTGAGAATGGGCAAAAGTACAATTTGTTCCTCGTGGACACCCTCCTTGCTGTCGCAAATCTCGGCACATGCTAGTCTTATATTTGCTGTTTGGCTGAGGCTACGAAAAGAAAATCAATGTTTGGAAAAGTGAAGATTCCAGTTGTCACTCACTCTTGGGACTCCAGAATTTTATGATTACACCTTTAATTCTTTTTCATGTTAGATAAGTAATTCTTGTGCTGACACAACTACCACTGCATTGTTTCCTGTTATGAGTTATGTGGCATAACCCTGAGTTGGCATTTTAGATATTCCTTCTGAGGATTATCTGGAACTGGTTCAAATGCTATGTTACTTATTTGTCAGGCAACAAAATGCCCACGAAAATAAAAGATTTTCTCATCAATTCATTGCTATCTTAAAATTATGATACCCAAATCAAGCAACCAATTTCAAAAAGCATTAAAAAAGCCATAAGCTTTGTCCACTTAAATGTTCTCAGGAAAAGGGAGAATACAACTTACCCCAGAAGTTAAAAATTAAGAAATGCTAATTTATTTGTCAATTTGAGAGTACAACTTTCTTCTAAGGCTTGGAGCTAAGTTCATACAAATAATGAGGCAAAATATAAAAACATCATCATAACTGCTATAATTTGCATCAAAATCTAAGATGTCATTGTTATTTCTGTGACCTTAATAAATATGAAACATTCATCTTTCAGTTAATATTTGAACATTATAATGTCTTCTAATAGAATAAGGACAGAAGAGTGGAAAGATCACTTTGACTCGAGTAGATTTGATACCAGTTCTGTCACTTACTGCCACCATGACCTTACATATGTTATTTAACCTTTTTAAACTTCAGCTTGGGAACAGCAATTATCTTGCAGGTGGCTGTGATGATTAGAAATAATATATGTAAAATACTGAACATAGGGACTGGCTCAGTGATTTAATAAATGGACGTTATTACTAGAATGAAGGATTTTACCTTAAATAACTCCTTCAAAAGCACACTGAAAGTATTTATTTACTTCCACACATATACAAACATGAATTCATTGGTATGACAGCAAAGAAGAAAAAAGTGACAATTTCCCCACATTAGAAGAAAATTAGACAAAATATTTGGAAGGAATCAGGTCTATAGAGTTGGTCAAAAAAACCTGCAGTAAACTCATATTCAAGATACGCCTCAAACTGCTGCTGTACTATGAATTATTTATCAGGTGCACTAAAACGTGGGTTTCTCTCAAAAGAAGAGAGACAATAAAAACTTATATGAGAGTGGAGTCACATAAGGAGTCCATTAACCAAACAGCTTGTTAAGATGTTCAGGATGCTCTGTTAAAAATTTGAGAGCAGTCAGAAGTGCAATAAATGTGCTTACCTGAGGTGTCTCATGGCCTTTTCTACTATAATTTTGTATGAAGTCCACAAGGCCATGAACCACTGTTTTAACAGCTACCATTGCATTTTCTAGCTGCTCCCAAGTTGGTGAAACAGCATCTGTATAGTCCACCAAGGGGATGGGATGAGGAAAAGAACTTGTTAGCAGTAAGTCTCTTGTGTTATTTACCTCAAAAGTAGAAAAAGTATAAGCAATTATTTTCTCACATACCTGGATTAGGGTCTATGTTTGCAAGAAGCTCTAAATGAGGCCTCAGTCTATTTAAGTTAGCTGGGTCACCTGTTCGTTGCAAAACAATTGTCAATTCCTGAACACTCTTTGCAAATGATTCTGGAGACTGCAGCTAACACAAAAAGAAAACAGAATGGTTTTTACTCTGGGTTTTATGACGTGTCTATATTCAAATGTTTTCATTCAGTCAACACACTGAATAGGTTTTCAAGTGTCTTCAGATTCCATAGTAGGAGTATCAATGATGAATTAAATTTTCACCTCAGAATCTGCCCTATGAAATTCATCATTAGACACTTAGAAAACTTATTTATTAGCTATCTGGTGTCAGAATATAGATAAATGACAGACTTGGTAAGTCAGGCTGCTTTTATGCTAACATCCTGTATTTGCTTCCCTGTTGCCCACCTTAGTTTATTTTAAAAGTTAGAAAATAATAAAAAAGAAAGATATTTATAAGAGTCTTATATGTAAAAACAGGAATCTCCAATTGGTTGTCTCTTTACTCCCTTCTGAAGATTCAAATACTCTTCAATGTAGCAGAAAGATATAAAATCAGCGTCTCTAATTTCACAAACCTTATCAATGATAGACTGCATGTGTGATTTATGCGCCAAGTCACCATATAGAAGTGAAGACCACTGCTCAGGTGAAATACGGAGTCCTGCTTCCATAGCAATATGAACAATTTGGGCATCATGTTCTCTGCGTAAAGCCTCATAACTCCGAAATTCCTCCTTTAGCTGCATCAGGGAAGAGTCTTCATCCCTTTTGGTAACCTAAAAAATAGAAAGGAGAGAAAAACCCATCAGAATTTCTCTGCTCTTCCTCCTTCCCCAAACAACCTTTTCTTTTTTTTAGATGGGGGAGGTACCTATAGCCTATCAGATATTACATGAAGAAGGTACAAAGAAAATAATCCTTTTCAGAACAAAGCAGAACTTACAAAACCTAATACATAATTCTGCCTTCCTTCAATGAGCTCAGCAGGTGGTAGGGAAGAAACTTGTAAATAGAAAATTATAGTAGAAGTGCTATTGTTAAGACTCTATGGCAATATAAAGGAAAGGCAATTAAATCTGACAGGTGGGGGAGGGAAGGGTGAGTATCAGGGAAGGCTTCCCCCAGCAGAAGGCTACATGAACTGAGTCTTGAAGAATGAATAGGAGTTCCCCAGGCAAAGAAGGGTGAGGAAGAGAATTCTAAAAAGAGTAGCAAGTGGTAAACAGAAACATGAAAGAGCAGAGCACATAGAATTAAAGGCTAAGATGTAGGCTGGAGAAGAATCACAGAGGGCCTTGTATACTATGGTGAGAAATTTGGGGACAGGCACAATTTGTTTCATTGCACTTAATTTATTGTGCTTCACTAATAGGTAGTGCGTCTTTTACAAACTGAAGGTCTGTGGCAACTCTGTGTCAAGCCAAGTCTATTGGTGCCATTTTTCCAACAGCATTTACTCACTTCATGTCTCTGTGTTACATTTTGGTTAATTTTTGCAATATTTCAAACTTCATTATTATTACATTTGTTATGGTGATCTGTGATCAATGATATTTTATGTTACTATTGTTGTTCTGGGGTGCCATGAACCACACCCATAAAAGATGGTGAACTTAATTGATAAATGTGTGTTCTGACTGCTCTATCAACCGGTGTTCCCCTGCCTCTTTCCCTCTCCTCAGGTCTCCCTATTCCCTGAGACACAACAATATTGAAAGTAGGCCAGTTAATAGCCCCACGATGGGCTTCAAGCGAAGGGAAGAGTCAAATCTCTCACTTTAAATCAAAAGCTAGAAATGATTAAGCTTAGTGAGGAAGGCATGTTGAAAACCAAGACAGGCTGAAACCTAGGCCTCTTGTGCCAAGAGCTAGCCAAGTGGTGAATGCAAAGGAGAAGTTCTTAAAGGAAATTAAAAGCACTACTCCAGTGAACACACAAATGATAAGAAAGCAAAAGAGCCTTATTGCTGATATGGAGAAAGTTTTATTGGTTTGGATAGAAGATCAAACCAGCCACAACATTCCATTAAGCCAAAGCCTAATCCACAGCAAGGCCCTAACTCTCCTTAATTCTCTGAAGGCTGAGAGACGTGAGGAAACTGCAGAAGAAAAGTTTGAAGCTAGCAGAGGTTGGTTCATGAGGTTTAAGGAAAGAAGCCGTCTCTATAAGATAAAATTACAAGATGAAGTAAGCCGGAAGTGCTAACGTAGAAACTGCAGCAAGTTATACAGAAGATCTAGCTAAGATAATTAATGAAAGAGGCTACACTAAAGCACAGATTTTTCAATGTAAATGAAACAGTCCTGCATTGGAAGAAGACGCTATCTAGGACTTTCATAGCTGGAGAGGAGAAGTCAGTGCCTGTCTTCAAAGCTTCAAAGCTTCTCCTGTTGGGAGCTAATGCAGCTGGTGACATTAAATTGAAGCCAATCTTCATTTACCTTTCCAAAAATCCTAGCTAGGGCCCTTAAGAACTACGCTAAATCTACTCTGCCTGTACTCTAGAAATGGAACAACAAAGCCCAAATGACAGCACATCTGTTTACAATATGGTTTACTAGATATTTTAAGCCCACTGATGAGACCTACTGCTTAGAAAAAAAGATTCCTTTCAAAATATTACTGCTCATTGACAATGCACCTGGTCACTCAAGTACTCCAATGGAGATACACAATGAGATTAATGTTGTTTTCATGCCTGCTAACACAACATCCATTCTGCAGCCCATGGATCAAGGAGTAATTCTGACTTTCAAGTCTTATTAGTTAAGAGATACATTTTGTAAGGCTAGAGCTGCCATAGATAGTAATTCCTTTGATGGATCTGGGCAAAGTAAACTGAAAACCGGTTAGAAAGGATTCACCATTCTAGATGCCACTAAGAACCTTCGTGATTCACAGAAAGAGATTAAAATATCAACATTAACAGGAGTTTGGAGGAAGTTGATTCCAGCCCTCATGGATGACTTTGAAGGGTTCATGACTTCAGTGGAGGAAGTAACTGCAGATGTGGTGGAAACAGCAAGAGAACGAGAATTGAAGTGGAGCCTAAATATGTAACTGAATTGCTGCAATCTCATGATAAACCTTTAATGGATGAGGAGTTGCTTCTTATGCATGAGCAAAGAAAATGGTTTCTTGAGATGGAATCTACTCCTCGTGAAGATGCTGTGAAGATTGTTGAAATGATAACAAAAGATTTAGAATATTACATAAATTTAGTTGATAAAGCAGCAGCGAGGTTTGAGAGGACTGACTCCGATTTTCAAAGAAGTTTTGCTGTGGGTAAAATGCTATCAAACAGCATTGCATGCTACAGAGAAATCATTTGTGAAAGGAAGGGTCAATCAGTGGGGCAAACTTCATTGTTGTCTTATTTTAAGAAATTGCCATAAACACCCCAACCTTCAGCAACCACCACCCTGATCAGTCAGCAGCCATCAACGCTGAGGCAAGACTCTCCACCAGCAAAAAGACTACGACTTGCTGAAGACTCAGATGATGGTTAGCATTTTTTAGCAATAAAGTATTTTTTAATTAAAGTACATACATTTTTGGCATCATGATATTGCACACAATAGACTACAGTATAGTGTAAACATAACTTTTATATATACTGGGAAGCCAAAAAATTTATGACTCGCTTTATTGCTATATTCGCCTTATTGCAGTGGTATGGAACAAAACCTGCAATATCTGAGGTATGACTATATTATCCTGTAGGGAATGGGAAACCACTGAGGACTTTTAAGTAGAAGAGGGACATGATGGTTAGGCAAACATTAGTGCTATGGGTGATGATTAAGAAATTTTCTGCCACCACAAAAATTATTAGGGTATTTTTATAGCTTTAATCTATACTTAAGTGATAAAAAACATAAATTCAAAAGGTAGTTTCACATGTCCTAGTAACTGTCTAATTATCTAAACATGCAGGTATGTGGCTAGATAATTTCCACAATAAATGATACACACTTATTCCTGAACCATTAGAACTTGCTAATGGCCACAATGAAATCTGATACCTGATTAGAATTTACAATACCTAAGCCTAGTACAGGCTCTGAAACTTAGATTGAACAAATAGTTCAAACTATTCAAATTGATGATTTTCTCATCAGGAAATGAAAATCTCCTTAAGACCACCTCACTGGGAGACTTGATTGCTGTTGTTGGCACATGAGACAGCAGTAATATGACCTCAAGAACATGAAGGTGGGGAAATCAAGTTATCATCCGAGAGTTAACTTAATAGTATCAGTTCACAATTCTCTTTGAGAATATATAAATACATTATAAAAAAGTATGGGACACCCAAAATTCTAATCAGCACAGTCTTACGCATAATTTAAGAAAGAGCAGAGTATAACTTAGAAATCACAAAATAACCTACTTAAAGAAACACTGAGGAGGGACTTCCCTGGTGGCGCAGTGGGTAAGACTCCACGCTCCCAATGCAGGGGACCCAGGTTCAATCCCTGGTCAGGGAACTAGATCCCACACGCATGCCACAACTAAGAGTTCTCATGCCGCAACTAAGGAGCCCGCCTGATGCAACTAAGACCTGGTACAACCAAATAAATAAATAAATATTAAAAAAAAAAAAAGAAACACTGAGGAAACAAAAGGAGGAATTATTAATCCAAAACAGAAAACGAAACCCAGAAAACCAGAGGATGGTAACATTCATCCAGCCACCAAGGTACAGGGTGCCTCTTGGGCAGCATGAACATCTATCCACCTGAGTTGTAAGATGTATATAGGTGGCTAACAGAGCCTGGCCCTATTAAAGTTCTATAAACATGCATCAAAATCACCTATGACGCTTCGAAAACTACAATTTCAGGTAATCAGAATCCCTGGTTTCAAGGACCGCATAATTAACAAGTATATATGAATGCTCAAGTCTCACTGGTATATTTTGGTATCAGATTTACCAAATCAAAATATCTAGGGATGGGACCCACAAATGTATACTCCTCAAAACTGCAGAGGTGATTCTGATGTGTATCTTCAGTTTAGAATCACTGCATTAAACAATAGAATCATTAACTCCCCTTGTTCTGATTCCATGCTAAGCAAGCAAAGGTTTGATACTCTTCTATAGGAAAATAGCTATGACATGAGAATTAAAGTCATTTAGAAGTTGCACTTCTCATTACAAATTTATAAGATTAATAATATGTAGTATGTGACCTCGGTTGTGGTGATTCTGTTCCTGAGGAACTCCCAAAATTCAGGTCTCTAAGCCTATAATCAAGGAAAAGACCTTCAACAATGGTGAGTTTATTAGAGTAAATGCCCCTGGAGAGAGGCCTTTGGCAACTGTCAGCATGATATCCTTTTATTCATGTAAACACTGCTTTTAACATTTTAAACTACAGGGCAGTAGTACAAGATGAAATGGGAGCATGAAATTGAAATCTTTCTATTCAAATGTCAGATATTAGGAGCAGCTGTAGATGTATGACAATCATAAACCACAAATCTGTATGATACCACTGAGGAAAAGAAACAACATTAAGTCAACAATACACAGTGTGAGAACCAAGCCAGTCACTTCAAGATGATAAATGATTTCTGTAATTTGCCTGCTTAGCCAAAAACATTATGTTTGAGGAACCAGAGACTCATTTCAATTGCTGCCCTAAGGACACAATCAAGCACTGTAACTATCAGGCAGATAGTGTCCAACCCTCATTTGTGCAGATAAGTGAACTCATTTGAACATATTTCCATCATCAATTAACCTGTTATCTCAAACTAAGCAGTGTGCCAAGAAAACCTCCTTTCTGCCTGTACTGTTTTCACTCTTGGACTATAAAACCAGCAAAATAGCTTAAATAAACTTTGGCTTCAAATTCAGATGTTTTACTTTATAGAAGTACTTTACAGATGTTTTGCTTTATAGAAGCCAATGGGTCTTTCTATTTCCAAGTCCTTGGGCCCTTCTCAAGTCCCCACCAGTAACCTACTTTCTTGTAACATGCAGAAACGTCAAGGATTCAGCCTACTTTCCACGTCTCTCAGTAACTGTCATCACCCATAAACCTATTCAACAATGAAACTACATTTCTAAATAACTTAAGGGTTCATCCCTAGCCTCTCTGCCAAAAACCCCACCATCTAAATGCAGAGTGGGGCAGTATCCTCAACTTTTCACTCTCTTGTCATCCATAAGACAACATATGGGCCATCTTCAGATTAAAGGCTTTAATCTAATCACCACAGAGAAAGAGATAAAAATAATAGGGAAGTTAAAACATTACCTACTGTTATGAAGTTTTCAGTATGCTTCCTAACTCCCTTTTAAGATGGTAAACATTAATGAAGTAGGCTTCTTTAGTTCACTTTTATTATTCCAAGAGCCAAGTTTACCAAACTATTTCCTCACAGTGTTACTGACACCTTCACGTATGTGTTCCTACACCTACACACAGTAGTATCACACATATGCAGTATCACAGATGCAATAAATGCAGAAGGCAAAGTTTCCTTTTAACTCTTATAAGCATTCTGTATTTCTGGGTCCTCTAGACCAGGCAACACCCATTCCAGGTATCTCACACCCACGTATGTAATGTTTAGATGGTTGCTTGCTACTGACCTTAAAACAAGAAGCTCGATACAGTAGTTGCACAACATGACCAATACTTGTTTTTGATGCCTGAGGAAATCTTGGTTCTAGTCTTTGCACAACAAAAAGTACCAGAACTTTCCTTGAGAGAGCAGAACCATCTTCTAATGCCAGCAACACCAGCTTCAAGGCCTCTTCTTGCATAGCTAGAAGTAAAGAACATGAGTTCATGATAAATGAGGAGACCTGCAGATCATGCCTGTCAGACTACTTTGGGTATTAGTTTATGGTGGTTCATTATCTGCAGTCTGTAAATACTTAGCAGAAAAACAGGCTATCACACGTGCGCAAATACAGTTTACTTAAAAAGAAATCAAGCAAAAGAAAACATGCGTCCTACTAAACAACCAAATAGAACACAAGTCAACAGAACTTAAAAAAAAATATATCTTCTGTAGGTATTTAATAGTCAACTAGATAATGATAATGTTAAAGTGAAAAAAAAGCCCCCATTTTTAAAACTCACAGAGCTACTATGACAATTAAATAACATGTAGAGAACACATAGAAGTCTTAAGATAAATGGTAAGTTTTTAATGCATGAGACTGTTGCTTTGCCTGTCAGAATTATTTTGTATATAATTTAAAAGTGATATTAGCCCCTGGATGCAATACCTAAAGAAGGCATCAATTTATGTTGTTTTCCAGCCAGGGAGGTAGAGTATAATCTGAATCTAATCATGAAGGAGCATCAGAAAAACCCAAATTAAGCAATATTCTATAAACTAACTGCCTGTATTCTTCACAAATACCAACATTAGACAAAGAAAGGCTGAGGAATGGTACTATGTTAAAGAAGACTAAAAAGAGACATGACAAATAAATACAATACGTGATCTTAGACTCGATCATAAAATGAAAGAAAATAAATGCCATAAAAGGCACTTTTGGGGCTTCCCTGGTGGCGCAGTGGTTGAGAATCTGCCTGCCAATGCAGGGGACACGGGTTCGCGCCCTGGTCTGGGAAGATCCCACATGCCGCGGAGCAACTAGGCCCGTGAGCCACAATTACTGAGCCTGCGCGTCTGGAGCCTGTGCTCCGCAACAAGAGAGGCCGCGATAGTGAGAGGCCCGCGCACCGCGATGAAGAATGGCCCCCACTTGCCGCAACTGGAGAAAGCCCTCGCACAGAAACGAAGACCCAACACAGCCATAAATAAATAAATAAATAAATAAATAAATAAATAAAAGGCACTTTTGGAAAAACCAACAAAACTGGAGTATGAACTATATATAGACTGCAGCATTTTACAAATGTTAAGTTTTCTGAATTTGATGAATGTACTGTTTCTACGTAGGACACATACTTAAGTGCAAGGGGTAAAGGGGCATGAAATATGCAACCTACTCTCATGGCTCAATGGCTCAGAAGAGAGAAAGAGTGAATTATACTACAAATATAGCAAAATATTAAAAACTAGTGAATATGGATAAAGAGTATATAGGAATTCTCTGCATTATTCTTGTAACTCTTTGGTAAATTTGAAATTATTTAGAATTAAAAAGTTAAAAATACATTGACTCTCAATGAAAACAATGGAACTGAAAGATCATCTAGAATCTAGATTAAAAATCAAACCCCTCTTTCCCCAAGTAAGACATCGAGGCCCAGAAAAGTTAAGTGACTAGGCCAAGTTTCACAACTAGTTAGCAACAAAATTATAATTAGAACCAAGGACTTTTTAAAAGTTGAGGTAAAATTTACGTAACTAAAATTAACCATTTTAAAGTATACAATTCACAATGTTGTGTAACAATCAACTCTATCTAGCTCTAAGACATTTTCATCACCTGAAAGGAACTCCATAGTCGTTAAGCAGTCACACCCTATACCCCTGACCACCACCCCCAATGCCCCCCCACCGCCCACCCCCCCACCCCGTCTCTGGGAACCACTAGCTTGATGTCTGGTTCTATGGACTGACCTTTGTTGATGCTTCATATAAATGGAATCAGAATATTGTGACCTTTTGTCTGTCTTCTTTCACTTAAAATAACATTTTCAAAGTTCATCCACATTGTAGCATGTATCAGTTTCTCAATCCTTCGAATGGCTGAATAATATTCTATTCATAAATATACCACATTTTGTTCATCCATTCATCAGGATTGATGGACATCCAGATTGCTTCTACCTTTTTTTTTTTTTAATTTATATTTATTTATTTTTATTTTTGGCTGTGTTGGGTCTTTGTTTCTGTGCGAGGGCTTTCTCTAGTTGCGGCAAGCGGGGACCACTCTCCATCGCGGTGCATGGGCCTCTCACTATCGTGGCCTCTCTTGTTGCGGAGCACAGGCTCCAGACGCGCAGGCTCAGTAGTTGTGGCTCACAGGCCCCAGCTGCTCCGCGGCATGTGGGATCTTCCCAGACCAGGGCTCGAACCCATGTCCCCTGCATTAGCAGGCAGACTCTCAACCACTGCGTCACCAGGGAAGCCCTGCTTCTACCTTTTGACTATTGTGCATAATGCTGCTATAAACATTCGAGTACAAGTATTAGTTTGAATACCTGTTTTCAGTTCCTTTGGGTATACACCTAGAGTGGAACTGCTGGGTCATACGGTAATTCTACGTTTAACTTTTCGAGGAACCGCCAAATTGTTTTTCCATGGAGGCTGCATCATTTTACATTCCCAAGTTCTCTAACATCCTTGCCAACACTTTTTATTTTCCACTTTTTAAATTATGGCCAACTAGTGGGTATGGTATCTCATTGTGATTCTGATTTGCATTTCCTTAATGACCAATGACACTAAGCATCTTTTCATGTACTTCTTGGCCATCTATGTATCTTCTATGGAGGAATGTTTATTTAAGCCCTTGGCCCATTTTTAAATTGTGTTGTTTATCTTTTTGTTGTCGAGTTACAGAACAAAGGATATTTGATACGTAGTCTAGTGCTTCTTAGGTAAGGTAAATAAACATGAGGGAATATCTACAGGTAAGCATTCTTAAATTATATATAAATATGGATTTTAAAAATTATTTTTCAATTTAACTTTGTATTATGGAAAATTTTAAACATATACAAAAGTAGGGATAACATGTACCCATAATACAGCGGCTGACACTAAGGTTTCATCTACTCATTACCCACTTTTCTAGTTTGTTTTGGCTGGAGTGGTTTGAAGTAAATCCAAGATAACATAGTACTTCATCCTTAAATAATTCATTATGTATTTCTAACACGTAAGAACTTTAAATTAACATAACACCATTATCATATCTAAAAAGAGTAATATATTTCCTTAATATCATCTAATACCCAGTTCAGGTTGAATTTTCTCCCACTGTCTCAAAATTTCTTCTTATAGTTGGTTTCTTTGAGTAAGTATCCAAATAAAGTCCATATATTGCTTTTGGTTTGTATGTCTTCAAGCTTAAAAAAAAAAACCTATACTAGTTCTCCCCCACTCTCCCACCCACCCATTTAGAAAATAATTTGTTGCAGAAACAATCATTTTTCTAGACAATACCCCACATTCTCCATTTGGCTAACTTTGTATTTGTGATGTTCCTTTATCCTCCTTACTTCATGTAAACTAGAGACTTGATTAGATTCAGAATGAGTTTTTAGCTTTTGGGTTTTTTTTTGGGGGGGGGGGCAAGCATACACCTTATTCTATGTATCACATCAGGAGATACTTAAGACCTAGATGTCTCACTTTTAGTAATGTTAAGATTGATCAGTGGGTTCGGGCCTTCTTCATTTATTAACCTTTCATCTACTGGTTTTAACAGCCAATAATAATTCTTGCCTAGACCCATTAATTCATTTTATGTGATTTTTCTAACCTTAACATTGTTTTTCTAAATTTATTAGCTGGAATTTTGCTAAAAGAGAAACCTACCCTCAAAACCCTGAGAAACTGTCCTTGAAAGCAATTTGTAAAGGAAAGTCAGAAAAAACATGCTTTTTTTCCATTCCTTTTCCAATTTTTAGCATAATGTGTTGGTGCTCTAGCAACTGCCAAAGATAACCAATTTATTTTTTCTGTACTATCATTACAAGATCATGGATTTTTACACATTTTATGTGTTTCAATCCATTATAGTCATTATTCATTTGGAGGTTCACATTGTCCCACTTTTGTCCAGTGGGAGCCTTTTCAAATTCTGTCCTTTTGACAAGATTCTGATGGTCTTTAAGAGCTTTTTTGCTTTCTAGCACAAGACTTCCCAGGTTCATCTTGTACTTTTCTACCCTAGAACTGGGATAAGAAATTTATTAAAAGAGCCCTGCTTCTTTTTAGTAGGAAATGGTATTTATTAAAGGCCACAATTTGGGTGCTATGGCTATTCATTGCTTCCAAGCCTTTTAAGTAGACAGAGCTAGGAAACAGTCATTTTCTAGAAAAAGAAAAATAAATGAGTCTGTACTTATATTGCCAATTCAAATTTAAGAACGCAGGGTTTTTACATAAATTCTTTGATTTCATACTTGTATCTCTCTTTTTTTAAATGCCAAAAACCTTGGTTCCTGATGGCATTAACATAATTACTTACTTGCTTTATCCTACTATGTCTGTATAATAGTTTCAAAATAACAATACCAATAGAATTATAAACAATATGACTAATGAATACAATTTAGGATTTATTATATATCACACTAGGAATATAAAAATCAAAAACACTGTGTTCTAAAGTCACCTGAAATAGTTCATTCCTGATGAATATGCTACCAACTTATGAATGTTTTAGCTTTTCATTCTTAGGCGTTTTTTTGTTTTATTCATTTTATTTAAATTTTTAAAACTTACATTTACTAAGAATTGTTTTATGATTACATAAAACATTTACATGGGTACAAACTACAAATCAACGTACACTGAGCGAGATCTAGCTTCTGTCTCTATCTGCTTTCTCTTGGTTCTTCCCTACTCTACATGTTCATTATTTTTTAATTTTTCCTACCATTGCTTCCTTTGGAAAATACAAACAAATAATTAGAGAATGATTGTCTCTCTCTCCCTTCCCTATTTAAAAGTGTGCTTTACTGTAACAGGCACACTATTCTGCACCTTGCTTTTATTTTTTAACTTAATGTACCTAGAAATCACACGCAGCAGAATATATACAGTTTCCTCATTACTTTCAACAGATGCATGGTAGTCCACTGGAAGGATGTGTACCAGTTTACTAAGCCAGTCTCCTATTCATAGACATTCAGGTTGCTTCCAGATGTTCACTGTTATAAACAGTGTTGTATAACTTTATGCATTCTGCATTTTTTGCTATATTTATGGGACAGATTCCTAGAAATAGCACTTTTGGGCCAAAGGGTAGCTGCAGAGGTGATTTTGCTAGATATTGACAAATCCCTCTCTTCAAAGTTTGCACCACTTTGCATTCCCACTATTACTGGATGAAAGCACCTGTTTTCCCACAGCCTTGACAAGAGACAAAAGTTGTTAGACTTTTGAATTCTGCCAATCTGATAGGTGAGAAATGGTATTTCACTATAATTTTAATGTATATTTCTCTTAATATGAGAAATACTGAGCACATTTTTATATGTTTGAGGACCATTTACATTACTTTTTCCCTTGAGTTGTCTGTTTGCATCTTTAGTCAATTTTTTAATTGGGTGGTTGGTATTTTTCTTCTGAGTTTTTACAAGTACCTTATATATTAGTTACATTAGCCCTCGGTATGTGATATAATATAAATATTTCCCCAAGTTTGTCTTTTTTTTTTTTTTTTTAACTTTTCTTATGATGTTTTATTATGATGCAATTAAAAAAATTATATAGCCAAATACCAATCTTTTCTGTTACTGCTTCTGGATGTGGAGCCAAAGAAAACAGTGTTTCCTACTCCTAGGTTATAAAGGAATTCACTCATGTATTTGTTTTTATTACCTATACAATTTAATTTTTAATCGTAAGTATTTCTAACCTACTTGGAATTTATGTAGCTAAGGAGTATAAGAAATACATCCATGGGGACTTCCCTGGTGGCACAGTGGTTAAGAACCCGCCTGCCAATGCAGGGGACATGGGTTCAAGCCCTGGTCCAGAAAGATCCCACATGCCGCAGTGCAACTAAGCCCGTGCACCACAACTACTGAGCCTGTGCTCTAGAGTCTGCGAGCCACAACTACTAAGCCTGTGCACCACAACTGCTGAGGCCCATGTGCCTAGAGCCCGTGCTCCGCAACGAGAAGCCACTGCAATGAGAAGCCCGCGCACCACAACGAAGAGCAGCCCCCACTCGCCGCAACTAGAGAAAACCCACAGGTAGCAACAAAGACGCAATGCAGCCAAGAATAAATAAATAAATAATTAGAAAAATATTTTTTTAAAAAAAGAAATACATCCATGAAAAAAAAAAATTACATCCAATTTTATCTTTTTCCACATGTCTATCCAGTGGTCCCAATGCAACTTAGTAAAAAAGTTTCCTTTGCAAAAATAAATTTCCTAGCCTATAGTTCTAAATCAGAAAGGCAAAACAATAAAGCTTCAAGAAGATAACACAGGAAAGTACTTCATAACCTGGGTAGAGGTAAAGATTTTTTAAACAGAATGTAGATGATGGTAACTATAAAGGAATCATCCCCTGGTGATTCTTATTTTTTCTAATAATTTCTGTTTCCCAATTTTAAAGACAATCATGAACTTTTAATTTCTTTCATAAAAAGGTTTACTTTTCTTTACTTACTACCTGTGTATTATTAGGCCTACTCTCTAACTCACTTTTCTAATTTGTAAAATTGGATCTATGTCACTTTTCTTAAAGAAATGAGAAATTCATTCTAAAACACTATCATACTGTTTATCATATAAATTATGATTAATAAAAAGTAATTTATCTTTAATTATGTCAATATTTGTATGTATAAATCTGAGTATTCTCACCTACTCCTAGAAATTGGCATCCTCTAGCTCTGATAGCCAGTAAGAAAGGCAAGACAGTGATCTATCTTACCTGGCCCTAGAAACTGGCATCCTCGAGCCCTGACAGCAGCCCATAAGTTGGCAGACAATTGCTGAGGGTTCTGGTGCTGTAATATTAGTTCCGTTACAGTTCTTTCTCCAAGTGAACGGGCTGCTCGTATGGCTCTTACACGACCTTCTTCCTCCACCAGTTGACAGTTTACAAGTGTCACCAGTTTCCTTTGCATTGGACGGCTCAGTGCACTCTGGTTCAAACTAGCTACACCTTTAGGAAAAAAGGAAACTACAGTTTTTTTCAATCAAAAAAGACAAGTCAAATTTCATTATCTATTTAATGAAAATATCTAGTATTTAACTATTAAGCCACAATTCCTAATCAGTCCCCATAAGGTACTTTCATTTTTTAACAATGAATATTTTGTCCATTTATTACTACTCTGTGGTAATTGGAGCCTAATTTTTAGTTACTTCGAATTTTATTTGGGTATCCTATTCTCTAGGCTATGTGCGTCCCACAAAAGAGAGTAATTTGGGTTTATTTAGTCTATTCTTCATCTTCACTAAAACTACTGAAGATAAATTTAGAGCTAAATAAATGAAAAAAATCTAAATGTAATGATTAACAACAGCTCTAGTTTTTTTGTTGTTGTTGTTTTGTATATAAGACATTTAGAACACAGTTTAATGACGAAATCTTAGATCCTATTCCCTTTTCAGATTCAAAGATATTGTTCCAGCAATTCTTCCCTCTCTCCCACATCACCAATTGTTCCCTTTCTACTTGATCATTTGCATCAGCATACAGTAAGAGCAAGCATGCTGTTATTTCATACATCTTAAAAAATTAATAAATCTTTTTATTCATCCCTTTTCCCCTACCTGCTCTGCCCCATTTCTTTCCTCCGTTTTGCAGCAAATCCTCTAGAGTTGTCTATATTCACTATCTCCAAATCCTTGCTTCACAATCTTTAAAACCTACTCCAATCAAGTCTTTGCCACTATCTCTTGACCAAAACTGCTCTTCTCATAACAACAATTACCTCCTCTTTGCTAAATCAATGGTCAATTCTCAATCCTTATCTTATCTGACCTCTCAAGAGCACTCAACACAGATCACTCCTAACTCCTTTAAAAACATTCTTTACTTGGCTTCCAGAACACCCCTGTCTCTTAATTTTCTTCCTTCCTTCTTCCTTTCCAGTCTTCTTTGCTGATTTCATCTTTTCTTCTTGACTTCCTAATGTTAAACGGCCTAGGACCCAGTTTTTGTTTTCTTCTCTATCTATACTCACTACTTAGGTGATCTCATCCAGTCTTATTGCTTTAGATACTACCTATATGTCAATGACTCCCAAAATTACAGTTCCTATACCTCATTCCTTAACATATATCCACTGGTTACCTAACAGCATCCAAGTGAAGATTTGACATCTCAAATTCAACATGACCAAAACTGAACTCCTGATCTTCCTATCTAAACCTGACGTCCCTGCAGTATTCCTTGCGTAAGTTGATGGTAACTTCTCTTTCCAGGTGCTCAGGCCCCAAAACTCAGGAGTCATACTTGACCCTGCTCTTTCTTTCATACCCACATCCAATAATTTAGGAAATTCTCGATTCTACCTTCAAAGAACATCCAGACTGTCCACTTCTCACTACCTCCACTTCCACTAACCTTGTCCCATCAGCCTATTAACCAATACCCTGGTTCTCCCTTTGTCCTTCTACACTGAATTCTCAACAGAGCAGCTAGTGTGACCCTTTTACCATAAGTCATATCATGTCATTCCTCTGGCTCAAAATCCTAGAGTAACTCCCCAATTTCACTCAGAGTAAAAGCTCAAGTCTTTAAAATGGCCTGTAAGTCTATACATCATCTGGCCTCACCATTTCTTTTCATTATCTCATACTGCTCTCCCCCTCACTCACCCTACTCCAGGTACATTCTCCTGTTTTTGTTCTTTGAAGACACTAGGCATGCCTTGGGGACTTTGTTATTTCTTCTACCTGGAACAGTCTTTTCCCAGGAACCTACATGGTTAACTACCTCACCTCTTTCATCTCAAGTTCGAAAGCTACCATCTTAACAAGGTCTACACTAATCACCTTGTTTAAAATTGCAACCCACCCTTTTCCCCTCACTCTGACATTTCTGATCCATTTAACTATACTGTTTTCTTTCCACAGCAATTATCATTTATAACATACTATATAATTTGTTTTTATTATACTTATTTTTTATTATACTTTCTCCTTTTTCTAAAACATAAATGCTGTAAGGGCAGACATATTTACTAATGTAGTCCAAGTACCAAAACAGTGCCTGGTACTTAGGACATGCTCTTTAAGTATCTGTTCAATGAATGAATGAGGTAGATAGGATAACTTTCTCAAGGAAGTCACCGTGTCCAAAATATCCAACAGTGGAAAGCACAGAGCAGATACAAAATAAATACTTGATTAATTCACTCACTCAACAACTTTTTATTACATCTATGACCTGCTAGCTACTGAGGATGCAGTGATAATCAGAAGAGAATTCCATTTCTGTCTCAGCACTTAACTTACTGAGCTTATATGCCTATCTCCCCAATAGACTGTGGGCTCCATGAAGACCCTAACCTGTAAGTTATGTAAGTTAACTGTAAGTGCTCCATAAAATTTAATAAATGACTGAATGAATACATGAAATTGTCTTAGTAGGATTCATTAAAACTAATATTCTGCTATAGCACCATTAGTTTAATCAGTGAATATAAACATTGTATAAATCTCAATATGTAGTATGTCTGATGAATTCTTAAATTAATAACAGTATTGATTATCTCTAGAAAATAGTACAATGTTCTCAATCAAAAAGATTTCCATGATCTCTTTAAGCAAACTCATTTATCAAAACTCAAAATTATTTAATAGGGTATCAACATCAAGTCTTCCAAAATTAATGTATTACCAAGTCCTACTCACCCATAAAAATACTTTTTATGAACTTACCTTTACCTCCACTTAGTGGTTTTAAGTAGAGTGCCAAATCCTCAACACATTTCTTTGCAACCTCATAGTGTTTGTTCTCACCTAAATTACTTAACTTTACTGATTGATGATCTGGTACCTAAAAAACAAAGAAAAACTGAAGAAATACATTCATCCAGTTCATGCAATTGTTTATTTTATATTTGATAATAATCTTGGTGAGTGTAAACTTCTAATACAGAGACAATCAAAGTAGTTTAAGTAAAATTAAAGCCAAACACCTAGCCAATCTGCTTTCCAAGAACCAAGGATATCATACGTAATAGCATGGGCTGGGTGAATTAATGAGAGGAAAAAAGGAGGAAGTCAATTGTACAATGTATCAGTGTTAATCCTTGGAGATGATAACTATGCTATAACTTTGAAAAATGTTAACATTAGGGGAAGCTGCAGAAAGTTAACAGGTTCTCTGTGTACTGTTTTTTGCAATTAAAAAAGTATTTCAAAATAAAAAGTAGGAAAAAAAGGCAAGAACTTTTTTCCCCTTACCACTTGGCACCTGCTTCCTATATAATTTACTTATTATATTTATTGTTTATGGTCTGTCCCCCCCTTGTTCTCAATGAAAGGTCAAAACTTGGGTAAAACCTTGGGCAGCTCTGCAACTTCTACGAATGATTTTGAGTAAATTATTTAACTGCTCCAGGTCATGGTTTCTCTATCTGCAAAATGAAGATGAAAATCCCTATTCCACAGTGCCATTATGAAAATTCAATTTAATTCTACAAATATTTATATTCATGGAGTGCTTACCACGTGCCAAGCAGTTTTAGGAAGTAGGCACCTATCAGTGAGCAAAACAGACAAAATATCTTGCCCTTGTGTAGCTTACATTCTAGTAAAGAGGAAGCAGCCAATATTTTTTTAAAAAAAATAAATAAATATATAGTATGATAGAAGGTGGTCAGTAAAAATTATACAGCAAGGATAAGGGGGATTTGAGAGCGTTGGAGGGGGATTGCAATTTTAACAGGGGTGGTCAGGATAGGCTTCCTTGGGAATCATGACATTTGAATATAGACTTGAAAGAGGAGAGAGAATGAGTATCTTAGGCAAAATAACAGTCACTGAAAAAGCCCTCAGGTGGGAACAAGTTTGGTACGTCTTACAATTGGTTAGGAGGCCAGTGTGGCTTAAGCAGAAAGAGTGAGGACAGAGCAGGAGATAAGGTTGAAAAGGTAATAGAAGTCACATTGTAAAGACCTGCAAGATAATTTAAGGACCAACCGAGAGAACATTTATAAGTGAAAAAACACAATACCTGACCTATAGCAGATGCTAAATGATAGCTAGTATTACTACAAATAATCTACAGTATTTTATTGGATCTAAGATGCCATTGTTTGCAAGAGGCACCATTGTTTTATGCACCATTAAGGAAAAAACTGCCAGTTAATTTATGACACACTATTGATAAATAGATGCATCTTGATTTCAGAGTGTCTAACTGGATTATGAACACTGAAAAGAAATGTGCTTTAAAAGGAAAAAGGAAAACCTCAAATATCAAGACACTAAAGGAATGGAGTATTTTAATTCATTGAATTTTCTAAGAAGTGATTAATCAGAAAAATCCTTACTTTCTTGCTTTAATATGTAGTACATGAGGTACAGAATTTCATCTTCTTCCTCACCTGTAAAATGGGGATCATAACTACCTGAAGAACTATGACAAGAACTAGTAATAATAAATGTGGACTGCTTACTATCATACCTAACACAAAGTAGGCCCTCATTAAATGAAAATTATTATAAATCTAGGGTCTTGCTGATTCAGTAAAATGATAAATAAGACATGCTATTTTTATAGCATATGAGCATAAGCAGAAACTGCAGAATTTGTTACTGACACTCTAGAAATTGGTTTTCTATATACACATCTTATATATGAATATATACCTATATAGACCTATTTTCTCATTTATAATATCATCCTAAAAGTCAAGTGAAGTTTTAAAGAAAACCAAAAAACCTCCACTTAAGGGTTCTAGATGGTTGATTTCTGGCCAAAGCTTTGATTACATTTCTTTTCACGCACCCTAATGACTAAATATTTATGTATGCTTATACAAAAATGTTTCTTATCCACCAAAATCACTTAAAAACATAACTTTTGACCACAGCACTGAATACAAAAAAGTATATAACTATATGCAATTTACAGTTTTGCATAAGGATTTATGACATTATCTAAAGAAAATCATTTGTGGAATACAATAATGAAAATCAGGTATATTGAGTATTTTTTTATGTCTCAAATATCCCTCAACATACTTTGTACCCCTCAATGAACAAAGTTCTATAATTATTACTTATACCAAACACGTAAAATCCTGAAAGGTTACCTGGGCTCCAACTAACTGGAGAAGTGCGAAGTTGACAGGAAGCACATCAATGTCTGTGTTGATGGCAGTCTGATCAAAAGGACAAGCTTTTCGGTGAAGTTTATTCAAGCAGGTCTTGCAAACAGTGTGTGAACAACCTAAACTGATGGGTTTGTGCACATTCTCATCAAATTCATTATAGCAGATTGGACAGGACAGAAATTCTGTCCATTGAGCTGCCTGCACAGGCATTGTGGAAGCTGGATGCTCGGGTTAGCAGTCTAGCAGATCATTATTTTGCTGGGTAGTGTTTTGTAAGCTGGAAATGGACAAAAGTAAGAATTAACCATATATTCATCATTCACCTTTCAAGAGTTAACTGCTTAAGTCAACCATCACAGCTTCAAAACCTAAAACACTTCTTTTTTTTTTTTTTAATAAATTTATTTATTTATGGCTGTGTTGGGTCTTCATTGTTGCGTGCGGGCTTCTCATTGCGGTGGCTTCTCTTGCTGCGGTGCACGGGCTCTAGGCGTGAGCTCAGTAGTTGTGGCGCACGGGCTTAGTTCCTCTGCAGCATGTGGGATCTTCCTGGACCAGGGATCGAATCCGTGTCCCCTGCATTGGCAGGTGGATTCTCAACCACAGTGCCACCAGGGAGGCCCAAAACCTAAAACAATTCTGAATAATGCTATATGCTTTGAACATCTTTTTCTTTAAATCTATTTGCTGAATTAAATTTCTGAAACCTTTTTGTGTAGAAACAATATCCTAAGTGCTCCTTCTGACAACATATTTATATCAGTTGCTCATCAAAGCTTTCATGTATTTTTCTTAATGACCACATCAAATAAATAGATTAACTTTCCACAATTTCATTTTTAGAAAAACAAATTACTTTGGATTGTTAATTTAAAAAAAAAAATTGTTTACCTTGGATATCTACTACCCCCAAGCATAGTAAGGTATGACCTAAGAGTTAGTGAACTCTGGAAATATTGATCCAAACAAAATCACAGTGAGTCAGGAGTGAAGGAACAGCTTTGCCACCTGAATGACCAAGTCAGTCAAGGATAGTTCACCTTGGCAGTTTCACAAAAGAGGAAATCTCTGGTCAGGACTTGACTATGAGGCTAACTAAGGTACTGAAACAGTATGAGAGAAGACTGTTAATGATAGAGCCGTTTGTCCATAAATGAAAGAATGATGCTAACCTTAAAAACAGTGCCAAAGAAAAAAAAAAAAGAAGAAAATACAAATGTTGAATGTAATTCCCTACAATACTTCTGACAAAACGTATCAGTTAGTGATATATTTATATATATATATAACCAAAAACTGTCAGGTCCAATGAGCAAGATGTTGAAGAATAAAATAATATTCTTATTTAATAACTCTAAGCAGAAAAACAGCAAAATACAGTTGACCCTTCAACAACGCAGGCTTGAACTGTCCAGGTCCACTTATACACATATAATTTTCTTTTTTTTTTTTATAATACTTTTTTTTTAAACATCTTTATTGGAGTATAAGCCCTTTACAATGGTGTGTTAGTTTCTGCTTTATAACAAAGTGAATCAGCTATACATATACATACATATACATATATCCGCGTATCTCTTCCCTCATGCGTCTCCCTCCCTCCCTCCCACCCTCCCTATCCCACCCCTCTAGGTGGTCACAAAGCACAGAGCTGATCTCCCTGTGCTAATCTCCCTGTGCTAATCTCCCTGTGCTATGCGGCTGCTTCCCACTAGCTATCGGTTTTACATTTGGTAAATACATAGATATTTCTCAGTAGTAAATACTACAGTACTACGGAGTATGGCTGATTGAATCCACAGATGCAGAGGAACCATGGATACAGATGGACAAGTATAAATTATATGTGGATTAACCCCAGCATTATTCAAGGGTCAACTGTTTAAATTTCTACCTTTATATATGCATATGATTAAAAGGCACACAGGGAAAAAAATGACAGTGATTTTTCTTTTCGTATTACTAAGATTAAAACGTTCCATAATTTTTAATACAATATTTAGTATCAAAACCTCTAATTTAAATCTTTAGATCCTGGGACTTCCCTGGTGGCGCAGTGGTTAAGAATCCGCCTGCCAACGCAGGGGACACAGGTTCGAGCCCTGGTCCGGGAAGATCCCACATGCCGCGGAGCAACTAAGCCCGTGCGCCACAACTACTGAGCCTGCGCTCTAGAGCCCGCTAGCCACGGCTACTCAGCCCATGCGCCACAACTACTGAAGCCCGCGTGCCTATAGCCTGTGTTCTGCAACAAGAGAAGTCACCGCAATGAGAAGCCCGCGCACCGCAACGAAGAGTAGCCCCCGCTTGCGCAACCAGAGAAAAGCCCGCGCACAGCAACGAAGACCCAACACAGCCAAAAATAAATACATAAATAAGTAATTTTAAAAATATATATATAAAAAAAATAAAATCTTTAGATCCCAAACTTGAACACTCTACATTTCACAAATTTTCTGCATCTTCCAATTCAAAACTTATATAAGTCTGACAGATGCTCTCTGGTGAACAAAAAATCTAGGTATTTAGGGCAATTATCAGCCAATACTTTATTTCATAAGAATGTTTACCAATCCAAATATATTAGTGCCACAGAAATCAGATGTTTAAAAATGTAATCAGATTCAGGACAGAAAAGTGTATAATTGATTCTCAAATAACCCCACACTCAAATGAGGAATTCTATTAACCTTTATTGTGCTTTTTATGTTCAAAAAAACTAAGGTTTTAAAAAATACCTTGGTAAAAATGAATTACAGAACTTGCTGTGTAAAAAGCACCTACACAAACTTTTCCTCAAACAGCTCTGATGCAAAGTATCTAATATCTTTATTTATTTATTTATTTATTTTTAATGCTTTCCTTTTTTTTTAAATTTTTATTTATTTATTTATTTATTTATTTTTAATTTATGGCTATGTTGGGTCTTCGTTTCTGTGCGAGGGCTTTCTCTAGTTGTGGCAAGTGGGAGCCACTCTTCATCGCTGTGCGCGGGCCTCTCACTATCGCGGCCTCTCTTGTTGCGGAGCACAGGCTCCAGACACGCAGGCTCAGTAATTGTGGCTCACGGGCCCAGCTGCTCCGCGGCATGTGGGATCTTCCCAGACCAGGGCTCGAACTCGTGTCCCCTGCATTAGCAGGCAGATTCTCAACCACTGCGCCACCAGGGAAGCCCTAATATCTTTATTTATAAACTACCCAAATCTTGCAAATTACGTTTACTTTATTTTACACATTTCACTTTCACATTTCCACATCTGTCAATGCCATCAATCTTAAAAACAGTTTGCTTCCAACTTCAGAGATGAGCACTGAGCAGGTGAACACATCACTCCTTGAAACTATCCAACATTTTTAATGTTTAGTCTTCTAGGCTGCCGAATTATACAAGGAAAAGACCTTTAAGGAAGGATGAATTTTATGTTAAATCTAGTGCTGAGAGCCCTAATTTAGTTAATAACTTGAACTGATAAAATATTTATCAAAACAAGACACTCTATCTATTTTTTTCTTAATGGCCACCTGTTTGGAAATGCTAATTCTGTGGGTTAGGATACCATGGGCCACTGGGTAATAGGAAACTAGTAGCAAATACTCTTTCCTTATTTAGTTTTCCAAGATCATCCTGAAATGCTTTACGTTAAAGTTAATCAGTGGGTGGAGAAAAGCCATTTCAGTTTGAACTAAACATAAAAATGCTGTCTTTCATATTTTCACCTACTAGTTTTGAAGTGTTTCAAATTATTCAGGAATACACTTGATAGTTGTAATATCTCATATGTGTTTCTAGGTCTAAGAACACCAGCTGTTTTAATATAATTAATGCTGAGAAATTTAATTTCTAGTAGAAATCAAATAAATACCTTTGAAAGAAAAAAAAAATTTGTCGAATTCTCCTTCTGCTATGTGTCAGATTCTAACTTTCTGACAGGAAAATTACAAACTGAACTTTCCTGGTAAGATATAAGAAACGGTTTGACTTTTTAAAATGTTTTTCCTCAGTACCACTGTTGATAAATTCTAGATTCCTCAATTATGATAAAGACAAAATAAAATTTTGTCTGAAACACTGAAATGTTTAATTAGTGATGACAAAACTGACCTTTCATTCCTTTCAAAGGCACTTTGTAAATGTTTACCTAGAAAATATTTTTATAATTATCAAAAACGATAGCCTACTGTCTCTATAATTTATTTTTTAAAAAGCATCTAAATGACCCATAGCAAGCTAATAACGTATATTGATGTGTAAAACTTGCAGGTTTATACTAATACATGCCATAGTAACTTACTTGAAACTATGGAAGTTTTAAATTGCTAATAACATTTATATTTAACAGTAAAGTAGGTATCCATCCTAAAGATACTCCCAAAACATCTCAAATTGAGATAAAATGGCTTAAAAAGCCCATACCTCTAGATATATAAAGGGACTACTTAAGAAAAACATTCAAATTAAATTATTTGTATTAAGTCATTTCATTTACTAGTTACTAAAATTGAAGAATAACAAGATAAAGCATAGGAGTGAGAAATGCTGTATTAGAGAGGAGACCTTAAACAGATTTTTACTCAAGTAATTTTTCAGGCTATAAGTTCCTTGTAATGCATACTAATTCATAAAACAGGAAGAGTAATAGACACCTCTTATATGATGCAAATTAGAAATTGCTTTATTAAAGGCAAACTGCTTATCAGCTAAGTACTTTCATTTTCTTAGTCCACCATGATATTATGCACTCAGTTCAGGACTATGAAACTTGATTTTAAAATGTCAGAGTAGGGCTTCCTTGGTGGCGCAGTGGTTAAGAATCCGCCTGCCAATGCAGGGAACACGGGTTCGAGCCCTGGTCTGGGAAGATCCCACATGCCACGGAGCAACTAAGCCCGTGCGCCACAACTACTGAGCCTGCGCTCTAGAGTCCGCGAGCCACAACTACTGAGCCCACGTGCCACAACTACTGAAGCCCGCGTGCCTACAGCCCGTGCTCCGCAACAAGAGAAGCCACCGCAATGAGAAGCCCGCGCACTGCAACAAAGAGTAGCCCCCGCTCGCCACAACTAGAGAAAGCCCACAGCACAGCAATGAAGACCCAATGCAGCCAAAAATAAATAAATAAAATAAATAAATTTATAAAATGTCAGAGTAAGGTTTATGCCCCGTTCACTATTGTATAATAAAAAAAATACAGTATTTCACAATTCTCTTTATAAAGATGTAAACATTAGGGCTCAGGTCTGTTAATTAAAACATTGTTTTCATTTTAGTTCACCCATGTGAGAAACTTAAGCTACTGAAATGGACTGTAACAGTACTTCTCAATTCAGAAACCTTAAAAATAATTAGCTTTGGACTTAAAAAATTATATTTAAAGCATCATAGGTACAATTTAGACCTTAACCTATTAAACTAACAAACAAAACCAATGAAAATAATCTGTAAATTCTAAAACTCAGCATTCAAACATATGAAAAGGACTGGAAAAAAGGAACTAAATTACAATGTTAAAGACTGCTATTATATGTGCTTCAGTATATGTTATGAAAGATATATGACTCAAGTTTTACTTCTAAAATCCACTATGGGGTTGAACTCAGTTTTTTAATAAGTATGAGATTTAACTTTCAATGTCTTCTATTAGAACAGTAATGGGATAATTTTCTATTTTAACTAATGTAACCAATAAAGTTTTGCTATTTTAGTGATGACTACCTGAAAAGTACTTTTTTTGAGATATAACTTAATTACTCACTTCTGCCTATCAAATAATGGCCACTGGATAAATTTACCCTTCATATTATCAAAGTCTTTAGCCTTTTGGTTATTCTGATTATAAGAAGACATTCTGTCAGGAAATTTTTGGTTTTCATGTACCTACTTCTATTCAGATAATTTATTTCTTGGAAGAGCAGTACTCTAGAACTGCATTGTCCAGTAGAAATATAATGTGAGCCACAAGCAATTTAAAATATCTAGTAGTTGGGAGGGAGGCTCAAGAGGGAGGGGATATGGGGACATATGCATGCATATGGCTGACTCACTTTGGTGTACAACAGAAACTAACACAGTATTATGAAGCAATTATACTCCAATAAAGATTAAAAAAAATAAAGAAAAAATAAAATATCTAGTAGTCACATTAAAAAAAGGAAAAACAGGTGAAATTAATTTTAATAATAATTTAACCCAATTTAACCAAAATATCATTTCAACATGTAATCAATATAAAAAATTATATTTTAAATTCTTTTTTTTTGGACTAAGTCTTGAAATCTGGTGTGTATTTTACACTTATAGCACATCTCAATTCACACCAGCTGCATTTCAAGTGCTCAATTGCCACATGTGGCTATTGGCTAGTGTTTGACTGTGCAACTCTAGAGTCCTTAAAATTATAAAGTAATACTCAAAACTAATTTTTATTAAGAATTTGAGGTTAAAGTTACATCTACACTTAGGAAGGTTTTCATAAAACTAAAAAGCCTGATGATCATAAAGATGTAACTTAACATTTATGAGACTAGGTGCAAAACATTATTTTAAATTTTCAGCTGGCTTTATTTTACTACATGCTTCCTTTTTCCATCAATAGAAAATGAAACTTCAACCCAGTCCAACCAAAACAATAAACAAGTACTTATTATAATAAGATCTTATTGTAAGTTTATTTATCATTATTTGATATTGCACACAATGTGGAAGTTCTATTTCTGAATATAAAATTCTGTGTAAAGAAAAATGCTTTCCCTCCCAAAAGAATTTTTTTGACTTTTTTCAAACTGGAAGACACAGCAAATTACAAAAGCAGAAAATGAATTAATGAAAACATATGAACAAAGAACATAAGTCTTCTTACATGTCAGGTTAACCCAACAGTAATAACAGATCAGGAGTAACTCAAAGAATCCCCTAATGAACACGACTGCAATTAAATCCTCAAATAGGCGCCAATTTGAATTATAACATCTGCTTTTCCTAAACACATCTGTAATGTATGTTTAACATTTTGTCCTTCTAGCTATTTTCCAAACTCTAAAAATTTGGAAAACATCAATCTCCAAATCAACAAAAATGGCAATATTGAAAGATGGTCTTTGACAGGATGTAACGGCCTCGATTTCTTCAAGAACTGAATGTGGAAGTAAACAACATAAGAAAGGGATGTTATGTTAGAACAGTGGTGTGGCTTTTTAGACAGATAAAAGAATCCATGAAGTCTTCTTAATGTTTCGAGAAGCCACAACTAAATTTGTATGTTTAACTATAAACAGGCTGCACAAAGCTAACTAAAATACTTCTTTCTTTGCTTTTGGGTATAATTATATCAATTTAGTGTAGCAACATTAACTTTCTCAAGTTAATCAAAAGTTCCTATGGGAACTTAAAAGTTTGACTAATACAAACACAGAAAAAAGATTACTTAAGCACTTTATTTGGGATACAAAGTCATTCTAACACAGGTGGTGGGAGGAGAGTAGGAATTAAAAAGAAGGGGCCTAGCTAAGGGGAGACTAGGAATTAAAAGGGAACTAGGTAGTTATTTTAAAAAAAAAAAAAAGAGGGTGGGAATCATGAAATTAGATCTACTTTATGTCAGTGATTACTTGAGGCTATTTTGATGTCAAGGTTCTATCTGCCGGTATCTTAAACTGTTCTGTGATTCCAAGGATGGAAATGACAGCTACCCCCCATCTTCTTCCTTCCTGAAAGCTAAGAACAGAGAAAAGTAGAGCTGCTTCTGAGAAACAAAGATGCTTTCTACCATTCTTCTAAGATGGTGGAAGAGTCTCCTTAAGAGGCTTCTCCAAGAAGGAAAAATGAAGGAGGGAAAGAAAACCATAGCAGAATTCCCTGGCTGTTTCACGCCATTGCTCCGTCACAACCACTGTGCAACCACTCTGGTCCGGCCCTCTCCCTCCCAGGAGGTTAAGCCCTCCCAGGGCATTGTTTAGCCGGGGTCCCTATTTACCACTCAGATCGCCTCCACCATTCCTGCTTTAGGATCTCGGGAAGCCCCAGGGCAGAAAGCCGAAAAGCCAGGAGAGGACTTGGTTTCGAGGACCTCCTCCAACCCCACTCTTACTAACTGGTGTAGAAAAGGGAGAGGGAAGCCTGGTCTTTGCTTGCATGGGTTCCTTAGGGGCAGAAGCGGCCCCTCGGCCGGTGTCGACCGGAGGTGGCCATTAGCGCCGGGCGCTTGGTACTGAAAAAGCCCTACCAGGGCGAGGGGCCTCCTCCGGCCCGAGACTCCGGGCCCGGTCCGGGTGTCAGGTGCGGCCCTCGGTTCCCTACCCTCAGGGCACCGGCGACGACAACGCACAGACCCCGGGCTGAGACCGGTCACCCGCCCGACCGCCGGGGACCTGGGACCCAGGTTGGCCCCGAGCCGCATCGTGCCCGCCCCCGCCCTACCTGAGGGGGACCGGGCGGGGTCGCTAAGGGCCGCTCCCGGGAGCCCCGCGACCGCGCGGCTCGGCGACGGAGGCGCCTCGTCTCGCCGGGGCAGAGCTCGGCGGCGGCTTCACGGCCTCAAACTCCATCGGGAGGTACAGGGACAGCCCCGTTGGCGGCGGCGGAGGCCGCGACGGGGCTTCCTCCTCCCTCCGCCTCCGCCTCCTTCTCCTTCTCCTCCTCCTCACCAAGGAGGCGGACCTGGAGGGATCCCGACCTAGTTCTCGCGAGAAGATACTCCCCACCTCACGCGAGATCACGCCTGACCGGGAGCTGGGGAGGTGGAAGGGAAGCGTAGTACCCCCGCCCCCTGGACTGCGCATCAGCTTTCCTCGGGTCTACAGAGCCACCCTTTCACGTGACTAGGGAGCTCTGGAGCACTGTGGGAGGTGCTGTTAGGAGGCCTGGGCAAGCCGAAGGGCTTGATGGGAAACTCCCTGTACATTCATATGCGCCTCGAGCCAGCCTCCTAGACACTGGTTTTAGCCAGTGTCTGACTCCCACTGTGGAAGGCGTGGTATGGATTGAGCATAATCTGAGGCATCTGTATTATATTGTACTCACTCTCCCATAATTAAATGCTGACAGGATCCCTCAGTCTCTCCACATAGGTGCCAAGCAATCTCCCTATTTTATAAAAAAAAAAAAATTCGTTTGCCTGGCACTAACGCCTTATCTCTTTGTTAAAGAGAGAATTCTGGGCTCTTCAGAAGCTGGCAGGGATAAAAATTCAATCACAAATTCTGGCGTCAATATCTCAATAAATATTTGTTGAAGGATTTCTTTTCATAGTAAACTGCAAGGTAGAATTTATTGTTTTTATAGATGAAGAAGCAGGCTGGGAATAGGGATCAGGGAAATACATTAGTCGACTATATTATGTGCCAGGTCCTGAGTTACGTAATAAAATTTTTAATTTTACTATCTTGTTTCACATGCTCATCAAAATAATCCTAAAAGGCAGATACTATGTACTCTGTTACTGATGAGATACTGAAAAACACAGGTTAAGAAAATGTCCATGAATTTTAATTAAACTCAAGTCACTTTCCAATGTGAAACTGGATGTCCAACAAAAGCGTTTATGGAAGTAAACCCACCACAAATTAGAAGACATATGGAAAAGTAGTTTATAAACTATAAGGAGTTTAAATATATATATACATATGGTTATTACTACCCAGATGGCAGGAAAACATCAGTGTTTTTAAAAAAAAAATTCATTGGCCACATCAAAGATTTTCTTACATGCATTTTTATCCCTTTCAGTCACTTCTCTTTATGAAATATATGCCAACCCAATAGAAAGGTTCCCAACAATGATTCATTTGGTTCACTGTTTTCCATTCAACTAGATAGTGATGGATATATACATATCTTTTTTCCATTCCACTGGACAGTGGTATGTGATAACGTGATAAGATTTTTCAAAGGTAAGCTGATCACATTTAAAATTTCAATTCCAATTCTCCTTCCCTCCCTGCTTTATTTTCTCCAACTCCGTTTTCAAAATCTGACAGTACATTGGTTTTACTTGCTTTCTGTCTGTCTCGCTCCAGTACAACACAAGTTTCTTGAGAGCAGGGATTTTTGTCTGTCTACCTAACTTCTAATACAGGTATATATTGTAAAGACTCTGTAAATATTTGTTGAATGAATGATTAAATGAATAGCCAGGAAAAATAGTTTCCTTTAAAATTCACAGATTAGACAAAAGACAAAGCTCTCCATTCCCATCTCCACTTTATTATTTCTTATGTAAACATATAGGATAGTTACATCCAGGGAAAAATGGCAAGGATTTTCTCTTACACCAAAGTAACAACTGTCTTTCCAAGATCCGTTATACATAAATCCAGTAAATGAAGAGGCTGAACCAAAACATGCTACATATTTTCCCCGTCATATCAGAAACACAAAGAACTAAAAGTGAATGTTTTCAGTGAATAAATTCAACACTTTACTTTGCCATACCTGCATTTTAAAAAAAGATTTCATTTTCCTGAAATTGTTTAGACACATCATGCAAACAGACACTCTCCTAGGAATGATTTGAGATCCCTCTGTGCTACCGAACAGGAATAAATAATAATAAATAACAACCATCACTTTCACAAAACACCCCTTCCCCCCTAAGCAAAAATCTCAAAGTGCTTACAAAAAATTTCACGAGAATCTTACAAGGCACACATAAAACATAAACATAGTACAACCATAATTTTTTCAAACATCAAAGATAGATACCAATTTCTAAAAAAACAGTTTATTACTATTCTTTTACTCTCCCCTCCCATTTCCATCCCTCCCCCACAAAATTTCATCCTAGGAAGCAAAAATAAGAAAAGCACTTCAATCACAAACTATTTCTGAAAGGGAAATGTTCTCATGCCTACAAATGGCCAATCATAGGTCAAATGGGAAAGAAAATTGAGTGCATAGAATTTTAGACCTGGAAATGATCTTACAAATTATCAAGATCAAAGTTGTTATTTTACATATAAATTTAAGAAAAGCTCAAGGAGAGGTGACCTACCCAATGTTGCTAACTAGTGACCTGGGAATTATGAAGTTGTTTTTCTTATCTAATATGAGAGCTGGATTACTTAAAATCTCTCCCAGAGTTAAAAATCTATAAAGAACATATTTTTCACAGAAGTATCACAAAAAAGATATTTAACATTTATAACAATCAACATGTGATTCATCACAAAATTCATTAAATGGTACAAAGTATATTACATTTTTAAATGTGGAAGGGCTTCCACAGAAACTAAACATAGCAGAAATTCTAAATAAAGCTGAGGTGAGTAGAGGAGGAACAGAACATCTTGAAATAAGATGTATCCAGTCAGGCTTCTTTACAAATAGTTCCTGTGTTTTAGAAAATATGATTTGCCCTGCACTATATTTTAATCTTGTTATAACAGCAAAAAGTTTTGTGTTATACGTGGACAGGGATATTAGAGAGCAATGGCTCATAACACAATTTGAAATATTGCTCTCAGTTAAATAACCACACAGTCATGGTTTTGCTTTTGGCACATTTCCAGAAATACAGAGTAAAACTCTAGGGAGGGCTTCTTTCTAGCGTAAATTTGTGCTATGCCGCACCCTGCTACCCTTCCTGTTGGTGTGGGACTCTCTAGGGACCTAAAATCCCAGCACCCGGCCCTCCCCCCCAAGTAAATCCAGACGTGGCCATTACTGGTCAGATTTATTCCAGGCCTGAGTTCATTCTTCTTCTCTTCTCATATATTGGAAAGTTTCTTTGCCTGCAGGATCCCAGTTCCCTGACCAGGGACTGAACCTAGGCCATGGCAGCGAGAGCCCAGAATCCTAACCACTAGGCCCCCAGGGAACTCCTGGGCGAGCATGATCTGAAGGAAAGTGTGGGAAACCTCACCTGTCGGTCTCTGTGTGGGAGATGACTGTGCGGAATCCCTCCTGTGACTGTGGGCAGCAGTCCATTCCACGTAGTGAGGTCGCCCATGTGTGCATGGTTGTGGCACAGGAAGAGGGTATGCTGAGTCCAAGCATTAAACAGTATCTTTGAAACTTTCAGGATTGGCTTTAACAGCCTAAGGAAGATGCCTGGAAGAGGAAAGAACTGGAGTCTGGGATGGCTCTTTCTCAGGAACGGTTGACCTTTGAGGATGTGGCCATAAAATTCACTCAGGAGGAGTGGGAATACCTGGACCCTGCTCAGAGGGCCTTGTACAGGGACGTGATGGTGGAGACCTATAGGAACCTGATCTCTGTGGAGATCTTCTGATGGTTCTCACGAGGAAGACCTTGCTAAATTGATCGAGCTCTGGGGAAATCAGAGACAAGCAGTCAAGAGAGCAGAGCCAGATGAAGGAGCACCTGGCAGCCCTCTCTACTCACGTGACAGAGCTGGAGGAAGATCTGTACATGGCCAGAGAAGACCTCATTAAATCTGATGAAATGAACACGAAATTGAAACGAGATGTCCGTGAAACTGAGGCTAAAAACTGCCAGTTGCAAGAACGCCTGGAGCTGGCACAGCAGAAGCTGCAGCAGACCCTGCAGATAGCAGAGGTGCTCCCCAAGGTGGAGGCGGAGCTGGCCCAGAGTGTGGCTGCACTCTCCAAGGCACGGCAGAGAGAAAATGAATGAAGAACATAATAAACGCTTATCGGACACTGTTAACAAGCTTCTTTCAGAATCTAACAAGAGGCTTCAGCTTCATCTTAAAGAGAGAACAGCTACTCTAGCAGAGAAGAAGTCTCTCCTACTAGAAGTTGAGAATGCAAAAACGCAGTTAGAAGAAATGCAACATGGTAAGGATCAGCTAAGACTAAACCTGGAAGCCCTGAGAGCTGAACTGGACCAGACGAGGCTGAGAGGAGCTGCATCACCAAGGCCGACCCCACTTGGGCAGCGTCCCAGATGTCAGGTTCCCCGTGGCAGATGGGCCCGCAGACTCCTTCAGCAGCAGCGTGGTGTGGCCGCACCCCCAGAAAGGCCGGCTGCCAGCGCTGCGTGAGGAGACTTCCAGGACACCAGCTTCCCGAGAAGCGGTACAAGGTGACAAGATGACCATAAAATGTGGAACCTCGGCCCCCTCCTCCCCGCTGTCCCTTTGGCTGGACCGGATGCACAAAGGGGCGCTGCACACAGTCAGCCCCGAGGACACCAGGGCTGGGCACAACTCAAAAGGTTTGCAGGATGGCCCCGTGAGCAACCCCAGCAGTAGTAACAGCAGCCAGGACTCGCTGCCCAAAGCCCCCAGGAAGAAGGTCATCAAGTCCTCTATCAGCCGCTTGTCTGACAAGAAAGAAAAGGGCCAACCTGGACATCTTGGCAAGGAATCGTGATGACAAGGTGGTATTGCAGAGACAGAAAACTCATCTCAAGATGCCTTGGGACTCAGCAAATTGGGAGGACAGGCTGAAAAAAATCGTAAACTTCCAAAAAACAAATGACCCCATATCCAAACACTGCCCGACAGCGACCACTTGGAGACCCAAGTTCCCAACCACTGAATTGCTTGAGCCTCACGAGCACGACATGTGAGAAACCTGCTGGCAAAAACAACTTTTTATTAAAATCGTTTTCAACTCGTTAGGAGGAAACATCTTACTTTCAGACGTAAGTGGCCCACAGAACTGTACACTTTTATCTTAAACCTGTTCAAGACAGGAACTTAAAGTGAGCATTTTAATGGTACAGGGAAGCACCCTCCCCTGCCCTGGCCCTGGTGCTCCCTGTGCAGACAATTTTTATTTATGAGTGACTGGAAAACAGTGACTAAAAGAAGTAGGAGGTTTATAATTCTCACCTAACAGGAAGTCCAGAGGGTGCAGTGGGGTGTGATGGATCCTCTGCCCCTTCTACCTCCATGACCACTTAATCCTTAGTGTCCTTACAGCAACTCTCGCATTGTGCATTTTTTTCAGTCAATATCCTCATAAAAAGAAAAATAAAATGGTTTTTTGCTCTCTCTTTTTATTGTATCTCTATGAGATGATGGATCCTTACTAAATTTATTGCACTAAGTATTTCAATATATGTAAGTTAGAATATTATGCTATACACCTTAAACTCATAAAGTGATGTATGTCAAGTACATCTCATAAAACTGAGGGGGAAAAGGCAAATAGAACACTTTAGGAAAAATGAAAAAAGAAAACTCTAGGGAGGGTTATAAAAATTGCATTAATGTAAACGAAAAAAGTTATTAAGAGAATACTAATAGCTACCCATATTTAAACTGCTCATCTAGTGACAGTAAGAAAACTAATATATATTGCCAATTCAAGATAAAAAAAGGAATGAACTACTGACACACACAGCAACATGGATGAGTCTCAAAAGCATTATGCTGAGTGAAAAAAGCGTATCAAAAGGGAACATGCTACGGATTTCCCTGGTAGTCCAGTGGGTAAGACTCCGTGCTCCCAATGCAAAGGGCCTGGGTTCGATCCCTGGTCAGGGAACTAGATCCCACATGCATGCTGCAACCAAGAAGTCCGCATGCTGCAACTAAAAGATCCTGTGTGCTGCAACTAAGACCCAGCGCAGCCAAAAGAAATAATAATTTTTTTTTTTAATAAAGAGGAACATACTATAAGGTTCCATTTATGATATTTCAGAAAAGGCAAAATTATAATGATGGAGAACTGTTGCCTGGGTTTAGTGCTAGGATGAGAAGCTGACTACAAAGGGGAAGCATAAAGGAGTTTTGGAGGGTGATGGAATGTTCTGTATCCTAATTGCAGTGGTGGTTGCATAAATCTGTACATATGTAAAAATTCATAGAACTGTACACCAAAAACAAAGGTCAATTTTACTGTACGTTAACCAACAAATAAAATAAATTTCAAAAAGGAAACAGAAAAAATATCTTAGAGCTTCATGCCAATGGTATAATTTTACTGGCCACAAAATTATTAAATGTAACCGTATTAAATAAAATCAAGAAACCTGGGCCCAATTAATCATTTCTAAAATATGTATACTAACAACTCATGGAAATATTATTGTAAGGAATATTAGCTTATGTATAAGGAAAGTCTGCTACTTCCAAATGAATTTGAATTGTGTTCCTTTATGGTTTAAAACAATAGATACCTTGGTGTTTAGTTTAGAATCCAATAGAGTTGGTTAAAAAAAAAATTCACTAGTCCTATCCGTTTTTAAAATCACTAATAATGGGTAATAGTATGTTTTAAATTTATTTTCTCTTCCCATTATCCTAATTTATTGAAGTTATGGTATGGTTGGATTTTACACTTATATCAATTATCTAGAGACTCAAAATCAGAATCTGGAAATACTGCTGGATCCTCTGTCACTAGAATCAAGAATATTTAAGAGGAACACTATTTCTCTAGGTAAACCACTGGGACTTATATGTAATGTATGAGATAAGACAGCATCCTCTCAGCTTTAACATGTCTCCCACACTTTGGAACTGGTAGTACAAGTTCAGAAAGAATAACTTGTGTAGGTAGACCAAAAATAAGACCCAAAGATAGGGTTGGAAATGCAATATTACAAATGCTGCATTTCTATAGAAAGACTTGCCTAACAGAATGATGTAAGGCTTACATAGCAAGGTGTGATTCTAATTATAGTCGATTTTGCCTTTCCAGATCATGCCTGGGTAGTTTTTCACCACTGCTTCTGCCATGGACAGAGGTTAAGTGCTTTTTGAGAGCAGATTTGTGCTTGAAATCCATGTCACAACAGTGGCATTTGTATGGCCGATCCCCACTGTGGATGTTCAAGTGGTCCTGAAGTGTGCTTTTAGCAGTAAATGTCTTCAGGCATACAGTACACTGAAAGGGCCGTATGCCCATGTGCCCTCGAATGTGCCGGTTGAGATTTTTCTTTTGGGTAAATGTTTTCCCACACTGTAAGCACAAGAACAGTTTATGCATCTTAAGGTGGCGCAGATAGTTTTCAACGTGAAGAAACCCCCGAGGGCACCGGGGGCACTGGTGCCTCAGGGAAAAAGCATCCTCTAGATTCTGAATCTCATTCACTGTACCATGACTTCCTTCAGTATTCTCACAGAATAAGCCCTGATCTTGATTCCCAGGAACTTCTGCCACTCTGCTCTCAACTGTAGAATTGATCAGTGAATGCTGTGTTTCCGAGAAATACATGCTTGCTTTTGAAGAGGTACAAGGCTGTGAAAACTTCCCATTTTCTACACCCCCAGTACTGATTGATTCCACATGGAGGATACGAATTTCACTGTCTTTAAAACCTATGTCTACTGAAGACAGCTCCGGTGACTTCATTTCCTTTCTTTCTGATGTCAAGCTCTCTACTGCAGACTGTAAAGCATTGCTTTCTTCTTCTTTAACATGGAAATCTATGTTTACAGGACTATCCTCTGAAATTTCAATGATCTCACAGTCTTTATCTGAATTTTCTTCTTCATTCTTAACATCTGGTTCAGAGGATTGACACAGGTCAGCATGTTGATTGTTATTTTTCATAGAAAGATCAATTTCCAGATATTTTGACAAAGCTTCTGTGCACTTTTCCACAATGTGAACCATCTGAAGGTAACTAGCAGCAGTCAAGTATTTCAAAAGCTCTTTCCTTTTAACTTCAAGTGCTCCAGTGTAGCAAGAGAGCAACAATTTTCTGCCAACTTCTGCACTCTGCAAGATGGTGATTCTGACATGTTTTGACTGCGTGAGTAAAAATTGATCTCTCATAAAAGTGGAGCAAGCAGCTAAAATCACCTTGTGCCCCTGGAACTCAGTGTCATTAATATAAATTGAAACATCACAAAATAAATTCTGCTGTCTCAAGAGATTCATTTTCTGCAAGACTACATCTCCTTGCTGTTCAAACTGGAAGTGCAGAACATCAGACTCAGCAGCCATGGTCACAATCTAAGCAAAATAAAACATAAACATTGATGTAAGGATCGGGGATGCTTTCCTACACTGTGATAGTAAAAACAAACAATCAAAAAATCCTAAATCTAAACTGGGTAGAAGACAACTCAAATTCTAATCTGGGCGCTAAGAGTGAACCCCTATATAACCATCTCAAGACCCAGAAAAATAAAACGCATTTCTCTATGATCTTGTGGTACATCTTTCATACTTTTGTTACAGAACTTATTACGTTGAATTGTACTCAACAGTTTCTATGTTTTTCTCCTTGACTAAACTGTATGTGCCTTGTGTTCAAGGACATTGTTAATGCCCACTACTAAGTGGACTTAACTCAGTTTCCCAAATTAGAAACCTTAATGTAATCTCCAAACTTCCTATTCCTCATCACTACTGCAGGTCTTCCTTCTGTTCACCTGGACCAATGCAGTCTCCTTGATATGACACTCTCCTACATTCCAAACTACCCTCCTAAGTGGCACCAGATTAACATCTTTTAAAACTTTTTTAAAAATTCTATTTTACTCTTCTGCTTTAAATCCTCCATTGCTCTCCTCTACCTCCAGGACAGCCTAACCTTCTTAGCAAATACAAGATCTTTCATTATTTGGCCTTCACCAACGTTATGGCTTTACCTTTCCTCTATCTTTTACACTGAAGCTTCTTTGATATTTAGATTTTCACCACTGGCCAGACAAGAAGACCCAATTACACCTTTGCACATGTTACATTCGCGCTTTCAGCTAGTGATTTGGCTGAAGGCTCAAATCAAGTAAGATTTATCCACCCGTCTCCCGGACAGAGTCAGTTGCTCTCAGAACACCACGAAAAGGAGCCTGGTTCATCTGAGTTCCTGCAGCGCGCACAAGGGCAGGCACAGAGCAGGGGCAGCTTCGGGAATATCTGTTGAACTGAATCCGGACCCCAGGTGGCCTGGAAGATCCTCCAGTTCGCCACATAGGTCTTCCCGAGCCAAGCCTGCCAGGACCAAGGTCCTGACGGCCAGGTGTCTGCAGCACCCCTCCAGCCACTCCCGGGCCGCGCCTCGCTGCTGCCCTCCTCCTCCTCCGCCTCCTCCTCCGGCTTCCCCACCTGCCGGAGCTTCCCACGCGCTCACTCACCGACTCAGAAACCAGAGCCGAGCTTTCCGCTGCAGCGGCGGCCCAGGCCGGAAGGTGGGGTCAGTCTGGGAGGAAACACATCCGGTGTCAACTAGCTTCATTCTTTACTGGGGCCCGCTGGGCGTCCCGGAAGGACATCCTGAGACAGTCTCCCTTACTCCCCCCACGCCTGGAATAACAGAAAAGCCCCCGAATTCTGGCAAGTCCCATCTCTCCTGTCCCACTTCCGGTACGCAAGCCGGTCCCCTCCGTGAGCTCTCCTCAACATCCGAATAGCAGACAGGTTGTGAAGTTGGGGTACAGCGCGTCTGTCAGAGTACCCAGCACCGGGACCCCTGGGAGGCCCTCCCGGATTATTAGGGGCCAGGTCCTCTGCTTACCCTGAAATATACAATTTAAAAGGTGGCGGAGGTAAGGAGAGGAGAGTGCCATCGGGATCAGTATTCGAGATTGCCTAGCTAATGCCCCATCAGGATCTGGATCCCACCTCACCGCTCAACCTACCGCTTCCTCCCCACGCCCCTACCCCTCTCACTTCCTTGGCAAACCCAGGCCTTCTATCTCAACCGTTGGCCCGGCTGTTTCCTCCAACATGCTCTATCCCTCCTACCACTCATCCTTCAAAATCCCATTCATCCATCGTTCATAAATCACATAATCCCTGAAGCCATCCTGAACTGCCCGTGAATTACTTGGCTCCCAATTGGGAACCAATAAACCCTTTGGCTGCCTTAATGATGGCAATTATCGTACCTGTATTGAAATGTGTCCCACCTAGGCAGAGGTATTTAGGACAGTGACTTACTGCTCCTTGCATTCCCAAAGTCTAGAACTTAGTAGGCGTCAAGGATTTGCCAAATGAAGGAATGTCTCAGCTAATTCTTAAAAGCAGTTGCTCCATCCCCTCAGTCAATAGCACAGGAGGAAGTAACTGACCCTAGTAACAATTTCTGGTTAGCCCAGATTTGCTTCTGAAGCCAAGCTCAGCGTGCTTGATTAATGTCTTTTCAAGAATAGGAGTGAAGAAAGCATTCCTGTATTCAAATTCAAGCAATTGGAAAGGGAAGCAGGAGGGGAGAGAGAAAATAAACCACTGACACCAGAGCTTTAATTGTCAAACTTTTATTAAGGAAACTTCCCCATAATAAGTGAAGAGGTAGTTCACAGTATGTCTAACATACAACAGATTTAGAACAGCTATTCACCAGCTGAAATAAAATGTTCTGGGTTGTTTGTTTAGGATAATATCTTAGAAGTAGTGACACTGGTCACCCTCCATTTATAGACCTTCTAATAAGGAAACTAAAACAAATTAAAACCACATCTGATTTACCTCAGAGCCACTTCAGTTTGGAGTTTGCCTTTAAAATTAAATAATAAATAAATAACTGTGACACAGTAATTTTTTAAAAACCAAACTATGGTGAAGAGAGCCCTCTCTCATTTTTAGTTATCCTGGGGGTCCATAAAATACAAATGCTGAATGTCTAAGGTTTTAAAAAATCTTCCTCCTCTACAAGAATACGACTAGTTTTGAAAGTCATCTTCCCCTGTAAAACATATTTGATATCAGTAACTTGACCACTTTGCAATACAATCTAAGAAACATGTATAAACAAAGAAAGAGAAAAGTCAAGTACCACCAAAATTAAGAAAATGTCTCACAGAAACAGAACACCTCTCCAGCCAAGAAATGGGAGACACTGTAAACCATGTCAGTAGTTTGCCGTTGAAAAAGGTGAGAGCTAGAAGATTCAGTGATACAAAACCATCAAGATGCTAATTTAAAGTGATCAAAGAAAGCAAGGCAGTTTTCTTTATTCTTCCTAGGATAAAACCAAATTGACACCTTATCTCACTAAGACTACATGAGACTGTAAGCTCTGTGAGGGCAGGGACCATAGCAATCTTACCTTCATATCCTCAGTATCTAGCATAGTGCCTGGCAATAGTAGGTGTTCAATAAATGTCTCTTGAATGTCTGAATGAATCCAGGAATAGTCTCCAACCAAAGAGACCAATCTTATTTGAACCCATGCCTTTTAGTCTTCAAACCAGTAACAAAAACAGGACATGAATGTAAGCAGAGGAAGCACTCCAACTTGAAATTTCCCTGTGATAAAATGATGTTCAGAGAAAATAGCGAAACATTGGTTAACATGTTAGTGTCTCACTGTTGCATAGAATTGGTACTCTTTGGCTGGATCATATAAAAACCAGAATGCTAGGCAGCATCATTGGACCATATAATGAGTGACATTAGGCATAATAGATACCTGTTAGTCTTATCACTCAATTTTATTCTCATTTAAAATCTTTTAACAAAAGGTAGAAATTATACTTCAAATCAGATTCACATATAAATGCATCAAATTATAACAACTTTAAGAACTCCCTCTGACTACTCAAGTTAAAACTAATTTTTGGTTTATCTGTACATGGACTCTCATAGCTCAGAAACAAAAACAGAAAATCCTGATGGAAACTAAATAAACACTGTTTCAAGACAAAATCAGTTTCACATTTGGATCCTTCTCACATTATTCTTACTTGTCCTTGCCCTTCCTAATCAACATCTAGCAAATCAGCCACTTGCTTAGGAAAAATGTAATATTCATCCTAACCAAAAAATAATTAACTTACAAAAATAAATCCTTCTGTGATGTTTTGTTTGCAAAATCCAGGATGTCTCAGAAAGCAAACAGTGATTCACAGAGGGGAAGCACAAACTAGGAACTTTTTATTAAGGTATTCTTGATCATGTACTAAATCTTTTCAAGCCAAGGGACAATGAGAAGCGAGGAGACTGTAGCTCATATTTAGTTACTTATCTACTTTGGCTAACCTTGGCCAGGCCACCTCTTTGGGCTTTGGATATCCCAACTTAAAAAAAGAGAGGTGGACTAAATGATCTCTTAAGATTCTCTATGGACTCAAACACTCCTATTACCTAAATCTAACTCATGGGTCAGAAGCTAATAAGACTCAAAATTTTATTTCTGAACTATAACATGTGCTTTAGGAGAAAAACAGTTGTTTTGTTTTTCCATAATGGAAAATCAACTTTGTATTAGTGATCTATCAGAGGTGACAAGGTGGGACTATGTACCTTTATAGGAATATCTAAATGCAAAAACCTGATTGCTCCTGTGACCCACTTTTTTCATCCATTTTAGAAGTTAAGGTACACAAGGAAATGAGAATTCAGAGACTATTACAATACACTGGACAAAACTCTGAAGGCCAAACTCACCTTACTGATGGCTAACTTCTAAAACAAAGCCTAGAGAATGACTCCAGATAGCCCCTTTTTAGAGAGACCATTATGCGTTAGCACACTTTAAATGTGCCTGGAGCAATCCTGACTTCAAAAGCATCACCAAGTAAGTTAGAGATTAATTATAAACATTTGGCTTCTTTTTGGGGAAGACCTCCCAAATAAGTACTGTTGTACAACTGTACTACTATCCTTTGTTGATTATGCTCCCCATGCCGATTCCTAACTATCTGTCTGCAGGTGTTGCTAAAAATATTGTACTCTGGTCTATGTGAACTTCAATGATGTGAAGTTGGGCCATATACTGTTGAAAAGAGTACAGAATAATCTAAAATACTATAGCCAGCTCCAAGACAAGTACAAATTGTAGGAAGCAGATTCATTCATTTATCAGACATAGATGAATTATCAGTAGGCAAGGCAACTACAAATTCTATCACATATTCAGGCCAACAGCAGTATCTCCTTATATCTCAGCTTATTTTCTGCCAATGAAAAATATTATTCGCTTCTCTTAGCATAGCATCTATTAGTGGATTGGAGGTGATATTATTAACTTGTTGGTACCTTCAGAATGTGCCCAGTGAAAAGTCTAAAACAGTGTCAGTCTAAGACATAAGTCAATGTTAGGTAGACAGGTGGAATACTCCTTGGGAAAGGAAAACAGACATCACAGGATAAATAATTCAAAACAGAACATGGGAAAGGGCAAAAGGGAGGCAAGACCACTCCAAGTGGCAAGTTGCCTGGTCTATTAGTGCTTTGACTCACCCTTATGACTTCCAAAGCACAGAGGCTTTGGAGAAGTCAAATTCGCAAAATCACTCCTAAAAAGACTCAGACTATTGCCATGTTTGCAGTCAGTTCTAGTTAGGAGCATAAAGGCCCTACTCAATTCACACAAGTACTATCATTCCTTAAGTTCAGGACAGCTTGGGCCAGTTTACCTGCATCCAGGACCTGTGTCGCATCAGGCTGTGGCTGACACCCTTTAGAGTCTGTGACTGTTGTACATGCAAAAGAATCAAAGTCCACTGTGAGGTCTTGCACATTTCTTTCATTGGCATTATCAAAGCTGTTTTTGCCATGCAGCTGTTTAAGATGTTTCCTCAAAACTGGCTTATGTGCAAAAACCATGTCACAATAGTTACATTTATGGGGCTTATCTCCACTGTGAAGGTTAAGATGATCCTGTAAGGAACACTTCTGAGAAAAGGTTTTCCCACAGATTTTACACTGGAAAGGTTTAATGCCGGCATGCACACGCATGTGTCGATGAAGGTTGCCTTTCTGAGTAAAAGTCTTGCCGCAGAGTAGACACATAAAGAGTTTGTGCATTTTTAAATGGTTGGCGTAGTTCTCCAGGTGACGAAACACCCTGGTACACTTTGGGCATTGGTGATGCCACTGTAGGCCTTTGTCTACACCTCGAATATTAGGCCCAAAGACATCTTTTGAGGCCATGATGATGTTATCACTGCCTGTGTAAGACAGGGCATAATTGTGGAGGTGGTTTTGTTCTATTTCACTTACTCTGTTTTCCACAGTTGAATTTATCAGGGAGTGCTGGGGCTCTGATGAATGTAAAGCAGTGGGTTCAGAAGAAATAAACTGGTTCTGATCTTTTTTACTTCTAACCTCTGATACATCCCCAATAGATTCTACCTTAACAATCTGAATATCACTGTCCTCCATATCCATACTGTCTTCAGATGGATGGATACAAGGTGAGTCCTGCTTTGGGGAGCCTCTGGCATCTCCCTGATGTTCTTTTGACTGGGGAGAAGCACTCTGCGGTTCACATCCCTCTTTACTATCCATTGGTTGTTTTGGCTTTATAAACTTCCACAAGGCCTGTGTGCACCGTTCTACAATGTGGCTCATCTGAAGAAAGCTCGCAGCCGTCAAGTAATTTACCAGTTCCATCTCAGGGAATTCCAGCACACCACTGTAACAGGATAAGAGCAATTGTCTCCCCACTTCGGAACTCTGTAATATGGAGATTTTCACCTCTCTGGAATCGTTCAGTAAAAATTGGTCTCTTAAGAAGGGGGAACCTGCAGCAAACACAATTTTATGCCCCTGTACCTCAATATCATCTATGAGAACTGTAACATCACAAAATTTATTCTCTTCTCTTAATTTGTTCATTTTTTGTAACATTGAATCTCCATAATTTTCAAACTTGAAGTGAAGGAGATCTGATCTTTCAGACATTTTGGCAGACCTAAAGAACAGAAATGTTAAAAAGGATGAATTTAAGAAAATAGAAACAATTAAGAAAACCTGGATTTTCCTTCCAAAACCAAATTTGTGTTGTCATACCTGTTTATATGTATCTGAATAAAATTTTCCTTGAAAGAGGAAGCTAGTATAACTGCTTTCAAAGGCTGTTAAAAATTACTCCTTACCAACATCAAGTGTCAATTACACCTAAGGAGTGGACTTGTATCCGTGTAAACAGCTTGGTATTCATTCAACTTTTTAAGATGCTTAATACAAGAACAGTGCTTGAGTTATTCCAAGGGCATTTTTTTTGCTTCTCAAATGATAATTCTATCAGGTTTCAAGAACTACCTAAAACATCCCAACAAGTAATAATGAAATAACTACTTTATTTTGCATGATACTGTGAACCTGCTTCTTCGAAGACAAAACACTCTTTTCCTTCACTTTGTATTTTACTGCAGTGACATTGCTTGCCCCATTCTTGGGTAAACCCTCTTCTGTTTAAACTGATGTGAATTTACTCATACAAGTATTTCTGCAATAAAATGAAAGTCACATGCCTAAAGGGACAACTTTTAGACAGTGTCAAAGGCACAGGTCTTTATCCTGTGCATTTTGGACAAACCTAAACTCTTTCTGAAGAAACATTTCTTGATATATGAAGTAAATATTTGACATAGAAAAACCAGATGAGTCACTTGGTGGGAATCTGAGTAGGAGTAAGGTGGATCTAGTTAATCCTTACTAGATTCTATTCTTTCTTCCTTATCCCTATTTATCCATCATTACTCATCAACCGGACTACTAGAACTGATTCATAAATATTCCTTGGTTCCAGCTTCTATTACCTCTAATCCAACTTCTACACCATCACACGTCATCTTTCAAAAACACAGATCTGATTATATCCAACTCCTGCCTAAAATCCTTCTGTGACCTCCCATTGTCTCCTGGATGAAGACTAACCTCTTGAATATAAACTGATCAAGTAAATTTAAGAATAATTAAGGTAAACACTGGCATAAACCATTCAACCACAGAGAAGGTGTCTTTGCCAAAACTCTGTGTATTTGTCCCTTTATGAAGCAATTCCTTTGGAGACAGTCCCCATGTTCTGATTCCATACTCTTCAAACGATTTTCTGATAACTTGGCTTCCCGTGTGTCACTCTAAAGGGAAGGATAAGTTAGCCATGTCAACATGATATTGTCAACACATTTATTATTTTTACAATGACAATCCACCAGTCTATATAGCAGTCTTCTGTGAGATCAGTAGGTATATCAGGTCTACCCCTGAGAAGCAGCTCTACAATCTCAGTGCATCAATAAATTCACCTTGAACTTTATGTATCCATCAACTCCGTAGTTGAGAATCACGAGACAACCAGCTGTTCCTAGCAACATCTGGCCCCGAAGCCCAATCTTTATAATTTTATCTTCTAGAACACTGAATTACAAAGGCTCATAGAACACCAGCTCGTAAAGGCAGCATCTAGGTCTCAATCATATTGCTCAGTGCCTGGTTCATGACAGCACTCTACTGACTCCAAACCTTAGCAGTTATTTCTTTAGTCCATAACACTATTCCTAGCCAATTCTGACTCCTTTATTTCCTCTGAGGGCCCTTCCCTAACCCCTTAGATTAGAAAAGTTGTCTCTACTGGACCTATAACTAAGTACTTCTAACATAACACTCAGGATACCAATACTTGTTCCTTCCCCTCCAAACTGCAAGCTACATGGCATTAGAGAGAAGAATCTCCACCCTATTCAATGGAGCTAATGCTGGGAACCTGCATCTTCTAGGGCAAAACACTCTTTCCTTTGGCTTCAAATTCTACTTAATGCAGCCACATTACTGGCCAAACCCTCTTCTGTTCAAACTGGTGTGTATTCCCATCACCTGATATTGTACTAAACACACGGCAGGTGCTCAGTTTGCATTTGTTGAACTATGCGATTCATTTGACAGTAGTAAGAAGCAAGAACTGCTGTTAGGAAGACCAATGCAGTGTCTGCATAAGCATTGCAGGTCTGAGGCCATGAGAGCCTAGAAAGGAATGAAAATGGGAATAAGGAGCAAGGAAAAATAACAAAAAGATATTTCAAAAAACTTGGTAACTGGAGATAGAAAATGAAAAAAAGTGACGTGTAAAGGTTTTAAACTTAGGATTTCAGCCGAATTAAAATGTCATTGAAAGAGAGGTGAGATTTAGGAGGGGGAACTGGTATGGCACAGGTATATTAAAATATATATATACATAAATTATAAGCTTTCCCTTTGTATGGCACTCTGAGTGTACAGATAATGAATAATCACAATGAAGATGACAGGAGGGATGTAGAGAAGCAAATTCAGCATCATAGAAAAGGTGGTGAATATCAAATGAAAAGGAAAAATCTAGGAGACACAGGGACTATATCAGTAAACAAAGTGGCACAACTGTATTATCTATCTCTGGTCAGTTTTAGCAACTACAGTAGCTTAATATATTTGATCTGGAAACAGTGACTGTCCCAATTTATAACTAGAAATTATATAAATGACTGCTGTTCAAGTGGCCAAACAAAAGGGGCATTCTTTCTTAGAGGTTTAGCTTGTCCTAAATTTACTGACAGGTCAGTATTTTCCTACTCACACTGAAAAATGAGCATTAATTGCTTCCATCTATAATATGACAGTACTTGCAATGCTTTAGACAACTGTCCTCAGGGATTGTTCCTTGAAGTTCCAAAGACGGGAGTTGGAGTACAATTTCATTTACTTCCTATTCATCAGTCTCAAGAAACTTACCAACAGGAGCAGTCAAACAGGTATCTCAGGAAAGTGCTTGATTTGTCTGCTATAGTCCAAGAATATGAGGAAAAATTATTCTGTTTAAGAAGTTTTCCTTAATGTCTCAGCTCACTGTACTGTCTCCCTTTGATAAACTCTTATTTCCAGGCCACACAGTTTGTCCTTTAATTGTTTCTTGTCACTAGTCTCTCTTTCCAACAGACTGTTATTTATTTGAGGGCAAGGACCAACTGTTATTTTTTACACAGCTCATTCAACAAAAACCATAATTAACTCTTAATGTTCCCTATGAAATTATTATTGAGCTATGGTAGAGATGCTCTACATTATCATGATACCCTCTTTTGAGTGCCCTGGGGAAAATGTCTTTCTAGGGTTTGTTTCCAAAAAATAGTTTTAACAACATAAAACCAAATTTTAAACAAAATTTCTAAAATGTCAAAATAAAAAGGAACACTTGTTTCATATGAACTGGTTTAATTTTGTTTAAAAATAAGAAAAATGATAGCTAATCTTTACTGAATCCTTGCTGAGTACCAGGTATAGTGCTAAGTGCTTTACCCAAGTTGACCCATTTAATCCTCAAAATCTCTATGAGGTAGGTATTATTATCATCTCCACTTTGCCTATGAGGAAACCCAAGCTTGGTGAACATAAATAACTTGCTCAATTTAAGAGAGGTGGAAAGTATTAAATGTTAGAGGTAGAACTGGTGCCCAAGCTGCATGATGCCAAAATTCATGTATGAAACAACTAGGCTAGCTGAAGTTTTATCTTATGGCTGTTAACTGTGTGACTGTTCAGATCTCCCTGCTCATATCCATTCAGCTGTACACTTATGATTGATATGCTTTTGTGTATTTAGTTATGCTTCAATAAAAGTTTTATGTTTAAGAACAAAAAGTACAACTTAAGGCCAAATTTGTGTCAAGTCTAGAGGACTTTAATAGTAAAGCATTTATGTATTATCCTCGTCTTACCTTCCTTTCTCAGTTATTTTAACTTTATATTATTTTTCTATCTTTTGTGTATTTATCTTTTTTTTTTTAACATCTTTACTGGAGTATAATTGCTTTACAATGGTGTGTTAGTTTCTTCTTTATAACAAAGTGAATCAGCTATACACATACTGTGTATTTATCTTTGTAGAATGAAACTTAATGCCATTAACAAACAAAACTTAATAAAATTATGACTATTTTAATAGTCTAGTAACTTAAAGAAAGTAAAGATCTGATCAGGTAGAATAGAGACTTGGTCCCCACATTCTGTTGATTCTTTCCACAGAATGATTTCCAAATTCTCTCTCTATATTCTTACTACAATTGGCATGGTTCAGGTCGTTATCATCTGTTGTCTAGGTTACTGTGATTAAGTCTAAATACTGCTGAGTTTCTCTCAGCAAGTTTTAAATGACCCATTTCTCAAACATCAATGAAATAGGAATAGTCTCACTTAAGATCATTCTCTCTTTATTTATATTTACACAATTCTTCTATAATCATTTCCATAACAAATGTTCCAGCTGATTTGAAAATTTCCCTTTGTTCAAACAGGAGTAACCAGAAAGGATCAGTGAATATTCTACGTTCAACAACGTTCACTGCCGTGCGATGGGCAGTGCAAAAATATCCATGTTTCTTATCTAAAATGCCTCTAATAATACTGATAAGGAAAACTTTTCTATTCTGTTAATAAACTCCAAAGCTGTATGTCAGTCTGTTTCCTCATCTACCTCATAAAAGTGCCTTTATCTTTCAACTTAGCACTCACAGCTACTTGGAAATCTTTCTTCGTCTTTCATTAACACCATATGCCATTTTTCAAAGAGGCTGTAATAAACTACAGCTTTTCTCTCTATAAAACTCAATCATTTTCTTCTTTTGGGTAACTTTCATGACACTGCATTCTCCAAGGTCTCACTCTTTTGTTTTACTGTAAGATTATAGAAATATACCCTTCTTGGAAAAATTTTTTAATATAGGTAAAGTAAAAGTCCCCTCTCTCAGCCTCCTTCCACTCAGTTCTCAGTTGGTTCTAAGTTTCTTCCTTAATGACTCTCCCTCCCCTCCATTTTTAAAACAACACTTCTATATAACAACACTTCTAGCCACAGAAGATAAAAAATAAAATTAGGTTTCTTACTTATAAACTACATATATATTGTTTTGCAACTTTCTTTTTTCATTTATTGCTTTTGAGGGTTATTTATATTGAATAAATAGACCTAGTTCATTCTTCTTAAACTGTTGTACAGAAGTGGGCAAGTGACTTAATTACTGGCCTCAGTTTTCCACCATTCTTTTGCTGATCTGTTCCTCAAGGGTTCACTAAATTGTGTAAAGGTAAGTATATTCTTCAAAGCTTAGTCCTTGACTTTTTGCTGTTTTCTTAATGCTTACTTCCTCAGAAAGCCTGTCTTGGTTTCTCAATATTTTATTACCTTCTCTATTTAAAAAATTCCTAACTCTCCATCCTCATGGCTAATCTTAACCAAACTTAACCTCAATTCAAGCTAATCAAAAATACCTGCCCTAGGCTACTACTCTATCACTTGAAATGCATGATATCTAAACTCTTACACTGGCTAAAACTCAATAAGTCAAAAACAAAAGCTTATGGAGAATGGCTCTGAGAACAGTAGGCGTGGAAGCAAGAAAACCTGTTAGTATGCTATTACTTTAACAGATCAAGATAGAAATAATGAGGGCCTGAATAATATGGAAACTGAGCGGAAATAATATGGACGGAGAGAGGAAACAGATTCTAGAGATATTTCAAACAAAGAACTGATGGACTTGATGACCAAGGTGGGAAATAAGAGATGAAAGGTCAAGATGACTCCAAGATATTTGGTTTGAGAAACTGGGTATCTTTGACAGAGTGTCATTCAATAAGCTAGGGAATATTGGAGGGATGACCATGGGTCAGGTGTTAAAATGTTTAACCATTAAAAAAAAAAAAAAATCCCACAAGGACTCAGAGGCAAAGAATATACAAATCAATTTTCACTGCAAAGTAAAGGAGCTGTTACAGTGGAGGATTACTGGACTGAATGTCAATATTATGACATAGTATGAGTGTGTTTCATGTTTGGTAATTGCAATCATTGTTGCTTTTGTTGTGGTCATCCATGTACAATGCTTGGTGTCAGTCTATTTATGTCTTGTAAAAATAAAATACAGTGTGTGTGTGTGTGTGAATAAAAAAAAAAAAAAAAAAAAAAAATGTTTAACCAGAGGAGCCTGCATGACATTAAGGAGAAGATCCATTAGCTAGCTGGATACAGCTCTGAAGCTGAAGAGGAGACCTGATTATAGATAATAAGTAATAGATGAAAGCATGACATAAACTGACCTGTGAATGAAACTGACCTAAAATGGCACAGACTGGAAGAGAATCTAAGACAGAAGAAAAGAAATAAAAAACAAATACATAACACAAACATAAATCCATTACTTACCTTCTTCTCAATCTGGATCTCCTTCCAAGCCTCTCCATTTTTTTATTAATTGAGTCTATCTTTGCTTAAATTTTTCCCATTCTTTTGACTCCCATATTCAATCACTGCTTAGTGCAGTGGGTAAAACCATATTTCCTAGAATCAAAACCTTGCTCCACCACTTACTAGCTGTGTGACCGTGGGCAAGTTACTTAACCACTTCTGTTTTTCAGTTTTCCCACCTGTCAAAGAATATTACTTCATAGGGTTGTTATGGGAAATTAAATTAATTTTAAAGTAAATTCATTTTTAAAATTAAGTTAATTTTTAAAAGAACTTAGAATAGTGCCTGGAATTGTGCTCAATAAAGGCAAATGCTAGGTAAGTAAGTAAATAAAGCCTGTCAATTTTCTTTGTGAAATCCTTCATATGTGGCCCTTTTTTCATTCTCATTTGACACCAAACCACTTGAGGTCTGCATTATTTCATATATTATCACCTCATCACTCCATTAAAATCGCTTTGTAAAAGGTCACTCATGATCTCTTGATAAAGAAATGCCATCTTTTTTTCCCCTCATTCTCCAAATGCTCTGTACCAACTGTCCCAGTGGACCCTTCTCAGTATTCTCTTCTCTTGACTTCTGAGTCTTCCTGGTTGCTGGAACCCTTATATTTATCATCTACTTCTTATATTTTATCATCTACTTCTGTTTCTGCTACTACACCAACTACTGTTAGTTCTAATTTTTCTTTCTGCTTTGTAAATGCAACCATTCCCCCCCAAATATTCCCTTCTTTCTCAATAACCCCTTCCTGATGCCAGCTATTCCCATGGCTTCCACCTCTACGCTCTATGATGATTCAAACCTTTCCTCTAGCCACAGCATTTAGATTGAGCTGCAGATTTGCATTTCCAACTCTATACTGGACAGCTCCATGTGGCTATCTCACTAGGCCTTCAAGTCAACATATCCAAAAAATGAATTTGTCATCTACACTAGGCTTATGGTTTTATTGCTGATAATGGCATTAACATTCTTCAAATACCACAGGCCTAAAACCTAAGACTCAGCTTCGATACTTCTTTCACCCTCAACATCCAATTTATTATGGAGTCTTTACAGCATTCACTACAGCATTACCTGCCTTCTTTCCAATAATACTGTCATAACTCCATTTCAGGATTTCATTACTTCTCACTAGACTGATCCCACTACTCCTTCAAAAGAATCTCCAATGAGGGCATGTAGACTTTAGCTAAAGAGTCCAGAATCAGTTTATAGAAATTCCTATCCTATAGGCTGACCTCCAGAACCAGATGGTTTTCTACAGTGCAAATCCGACTATCCCAGTCTCCTGCTCAAAATTCTTCAAAAAGTACCCACCTCCTTTAGGATTAAACCTTCACTATCTGGACCTCGGTCTACTTTCCCAGCCTCATATCTCAGCCTTTGCACAAGAGCCCCGCGCCCCCCTCCTCCTCTTCCCACACAAGTTATGCTCAGTCATTCCTTCACAGCATTGCAAATGTTCCTCCTGTAGGAAAAGCCCTTCTCCACCTTATCCTCTCCAACAAATAAAATTGAGAAGTCACTTTCTTTCTTCAGCCTCCCCAGCAACTGCCCCTTGAACAGTTCATACATATATGACTGATTCATACATCGCAGGAGCACTCATTTGTTTTTATCTGGCTCCCAAACTTGACCCTGAAACTTGGAACAGTATCTTACGAATTCCCAGTGCCTGACATAGCGCCAGAAATATAAAGGTGCTGTTGCCAGTGGCAAAAGGGTAACTAACCTAGCTTAGTACTCATAATGATTCTCGCGGGCTGGCCCTGAGGCCTTGCCATGGCCCAGATCTGGCACTTCCTACAAGATGCCAGAGTCGGGCGTTCAAGCAAACTGCTGAGCCCTCGGCTGGGGTCCCAGGAGGAGGTCCCTGGGGGCATCCTTAGGCTCCCCACTCCAGACACTGGGAAGGGAAAGGGGCGGGGCACAGCATGGGCCGGGCCTAGGGCTCCATAAGTCCCCCCGGGCCTAGGCCAGCCCCTCGGCCCCCATCCCAGGGCAGGTCCCGGCCAATCCAGGGCCCCAAGGGGGCTCCATTTTGAGAGACCTCGTACCCCTACCCGGCGCTCCGGCCGCCTCCGCACTTACAGACCCAGGGGAAGGCCACCGTCAGGATCCGGCACCGCCAGGAGCTCCGGCCCCTCGGGGCTCCGGGAAGGGGGAGGGGCAGGGAACCCGAGCCAAAGGGGGACCCAACGGAACCGGAAGGGCAGCCCTCGCCGGACAAAGACAACTTCCAGGTCCTATGGTCCTCTCCGCCAATCGGAAGGCTGGGAGGGCGGCGGGCTCGGAGAGGGACCTTCGGCACCGTGGGCGGGGTGCAAAACGCGTGCCCCAGACTCCTGCGAGCATCTCCGCCCGTGAGCCGAGGTGCGGGTGCCGCGGCTCCCTAGCGTTTGGGGCTCAGGCCCCGCGCGCTTCACTCCTTCTCAGCCGCTCCTCTCTAGCTGCGCCTCAGCTGTCTGCTGCCTGCGTGGGCCTGAAGGGCGCCTCCGCACTTAAAGTGTTGGTAAGCCCCTCCCGCCTAGGGATGTGGACTCGCCGCGTTGGGCCCAGAAAGTGGAGGGAAGGAAGTTTACCTCCCTCGCTTTTTGGATGTTGGTGTTTCCCAGGGATCTGCATTCTCCGTTACCTACAACGTGCTGACTATTCACAGATCTCTTTTGCCAGACCAGACAGCTCTCTTGAGCTCCAGGGTCAGCTGCCTAGAAGACATCTCCAACTGGTTGTTCAGTGTTAATGTACCTTTGAACTCAAGTACATCCGCAGACCTGCTTCTTAACTCCTGTAGTCCTCGTGTTGGTGAACGGCATCATCCACGCAGTCCTGCCCACCAGTAAACTTCAGTACCATTCTAGAGCCCTTTTCCATCTTGCCAGTCCAATGGCTCTCTGGCTTCTCCTCCTTTTTAGGGGGTGGAGAGGGAGGATATTGTGGTAAAACATGAATAATATTTATCATTTTAATCATTTGTAAGTGTGAAGTTCCATGGCATTAAGTACATTCACAATATTGTAACCATCACCGCTGCTATAGCCAACTTCATTCTTTTGCGTGTCGTTATCGTTTTTCCAGCACCGTTTTTTTTTTTTTTTTTTTTTTTTTTTCTTGTTTGGGAGTGTTGATTTTATTTGTTTCGAGTCCCAGGTCTTTTTGTCTTTCCAGCAGTTATTCCCCCTTCTTCTCACAATAGCATCCCCATTTCCCCTTGAAGTTCCCATAGGCTCCATCATCAGTCCATATGGTTGGATTGGACCAGCACCGTTTTTGAAAAGTCTGTCCTTTCCCCATTGAATGGGCTTGTCACCTTTGTTGAAAATCAGCTGACCATGTATGTGAGAATTTATTGCTGGGCTCTCTATTCTATTACATGTGACTGCAGCTCTTACACTAGTACCATATTCTTTTAGTTACTGTAGCTTTGTAAGTTTGTAAGTGAGGAAGTATGAGGCCTCAACTTTATTCTTTTTTCCAGATTGTTTTGGCTATGCCAGGCCCCTTGAAATTCCATATGAATTTGAGGATCAGCTTTTACATTTTTGAGAAAAAGGCTGTTGTAATTTTGATAGAGATTGTGTTGAATCTGTAGATCACTTTGGGTAATATTGCCATCTTAATTTTAAGTCTTCCTGTTTAAATATGAAATGTCTTTCCATGTACTTAGGTCTTCATTAATTTCTTTCAGCAGTGTTTTCTAGTTTTCAGGGTATTTAATCCTTTTTGATAATATTATAAATGAAATTGCTTTTTTAATTTCCTTTTCATATTGTTGCTAGTGTGTAGAAACACAACTGATTTTTGGTGTTGGTCTTGTACCGAGCAATGCTTCTGAATTTGTTTTTTGGCTCTACAAGCTTTCTTGTGGATTCTTTGGGTTTTTCTATATATATGATTATGTTGCCTGTGAATATAGTTTTACCTCTTCGTTTACAATTTGGATGCCTTTTATTTCTTGTCTAATAGTTCTGGCTAGAACTTCCACTACAATGTTGAATAGCAGCAGTGAAAGGAGGCATCCTTGACTTGTTCATGAGTTGTTCTTAGAGGCGTAGGTAAGCTACTGATTTAGATGTGGGTTTTTCACAGATACTTTTATCATGTTGAGGAATTTTCCCTCTGTAACTACTTTTCTGAAAGAGCTTATCATGAAAAGGCACTGTATTCTGTCAGATGACTTTTTAGCATCAATTGAGATGATCGTGAGTTTTTTTTCCTTAGTTCTTATTAATGAGATATATTACATTGGTTGATCTTATGGTAAACCACTCTTGCATTCTTGGGATAAATCCCACTTGGTCATGGGGAATAATCCTGTTAGTATGCTATTGGATTTGATTTCCTTTTATGTTGTTGAGGATTTTTGCACCTATATGCATAAGAAACATTGGTATATAATTTTCTTGTGATGCGTTTATTTAGCTTTGGTGTCAGGATAATGAAGGCCTCATGAGATTAGAAAGCATTCCCTCTTCTTCAGTTTTTTGGAAGAGTTTGAGAAGGATTGGTATTAATTCTTAATTAATTATTTTAATTAAATTAAATATTTGGTACAATTCACTGGTGAAGCCATCTGGTGCAAGACTGTTCTTTTTTGGGAGGTTTTTGATTACACAATCTCTTGTTATAAGTATGTTGAGATTTTCTAATTTTTCTGGAATCCATTTATAATAAATAATTTGTGTGTTTCAAGGAATTTGCCCATTGTTTTCTAGGTTGATTTTTGTTGATCTTTTCAAAGAAACAACTTTTGGTTTCATTGATTTTTTTTTTTTTCTCTCTCTTTTATTTTGGTTTATTTCCTTTCCGTTTTATTTCCTTCCTTCTGCTAGCTTTGGGTTTAGTTTGTTCTTTTTCGTATTTCATAAGGTATAAATTTAGGGTATTATTTTGAGATTTTTCTTGTTTTTTAATGTAGCCATTTACAACTATAAATTTCTCTAATTACTGTTTGCATTGTATCCTATAAGTTTTGTATGTTTTTATCATTTTTACTCATTTTCAAGTACATTCTAATTTCCCTTTTCAGGTCTTCTTTGACCCATTTGTTCTTTAAGAATGTGTTTCTAATTTCTACATATTGTGAATTTTCCAGTTTTCCTTCTGTTACTGATTTCTAACTTCATCCCATTGTAGTTAGAGAAGATACTTTGTATAATACCTATCTTTTAAAATCCATTGACACTTGTTTTATGGCCTAATGTATGGCCTGTCCTGGAGAATGTCCCATGTGAACTTGAAAAGAATGTGTATTCTGCTGTTCAGTGGAATGTTCTGTACACTTCTGTTAGGTTCAGTTGGTTTATTGTGATGTTCAAGTCCTCTAACGCCTAACTTTTCTTTATCTGGTTGTTCTATTCATTATTGAATGTCGGCTGTTGAAGTTTCTAATTATTATTGTAGAATTGTTTATTCCTCCCTTTAATTCTGGTCATTTTTGCTTCATATATTTTGAAAGTCTCTTCTAGTTATGTAAATGTTTATAATTTTTATATAATCTTGCTCTTTTGAACCTTTTATTAATATATAATGACCTTCTTTGTCTCTTGTAACCTTTTTAAAGTCATTTTGTATGACCTTAGTATAACCTCCCCAGCTCCCTTTTGGTTAGTACTTGCATGGAATATCTTCTCTTTTCTTTTTTTTCCACTTTTAACTTGTTAATATCTTTGGATCTAAAGTGAGTATTTTCTAGACTGCATATAGATGGATCATGTTTTTGTTTTTGTTTTATCCATTCTGCCCATCTCTGTCTTTTGATTGGAGAGTTTATGCCATTTACATTTAAAGTAACTACAGATAAGGAGGGACTTATTTCTGCCATTTTGCTATTTGTCTTCTATAGGCCTTATAGCTTTTGTGTCTTTCATTTCTTCCATTACTGCTTTTTTCTGTGTTTATTTGATTTTTTGTAGTGAAAAGTTTTGATTTATCTCTGATTTCCTTCTGTGTATATTCTATGGACATTTCCTTTGTGGTTGCTATAGGAATTACATTTAACAGCCCAAATTTATAACAATATAATTAAATTGATACCAACTTCAGTAGCATACAAAAACTCTCCTGTACAGCTCTGTCTCCTCTTTCTGTTCTTGATGCTACAGATTACATCTTTATACATTGTGTGTGTAATAAATTAGACTAATATTTTTATGCATTTGTCTTTTAAATCATGTAGAAAATAAAAATGGAATTAAACAATAATTACAATAATAATTCTATAATTGCCCATACATTTATCTTTACCAGAGATCTTTATTTCTTCATATGGCTTTAAATATTGTTGAGCATCCTTTCATTTCAATGTGAAGGATTCCCGTCAGCATTTCTTGAAGGGTGGTTTTAGTGGTAATGAACTCCCTTAGCTTTTTTTAAAATCAGAGAATGTCTTAATTTCTCCCTCATTTTTGAAGGACAATTTTGCTAGATACAGATCTGTCAACAGTCCTTTTCTTTCATTGCTTTGAATATTATCAACCCACTGTCTTCCAGCCTCTAAGATTTAAGATGAGAAATTGTCTGATAATCTTATTGAAGATCCCTTATATGTGATGAGTATTCTCTCTTGTTGCTTTTAGGATTCTCTCTTTTCTTTGGCTTTCTACAGTTAGATTATTATCCTTTCTCCCCTTTCTCTCTTTTCTCCTCTTGGGATGCTTACAGTGGTATGTTGTTTCTCTTGACAGTGTCCTACAGATCTTTTAGGCTCTGTTCACTTTCACATTTCTTCTTTTTTTTTCTGTTCCTCAGACGGAGTAGGAAGAACATGGAATCCATCTCTTTACCTAAACAACAATCGTACTGGCAGAAACTGTCTGAAGTAACTATTTTGGAACTCTGGAGTCTATTTGAATGCTTGCATTTTCCAGGGGAAAATTTGGTTTGTCAATTGAGGTTAATTTCAGTCAGTGTGAGCCTTTAGTGTGATAGCACCTACTCGTTCCTACTCCTCAACCCTGTGTAGGCAGTCATGTTCATATTCCTGGTATGGCTTGCTGGAGCCAGGGTGGGAAATAAGAAACTTGTTCCCAAATTCTAGAGTTCTGTATTTTATTTTTATTGAAGTATAATTGATTTATAATGTTGTGTTAGTTTCAGGTGTACAGTAAAGTGATTAAATTTTTATATATGTATATATTTTTTTCTTTTTCATTATGGTTTATTACAGGATATTGAACATAGTTCCCTGTGCTATAAAGTAGCACCTTGTTGTTTATCTATTTTATATGTAGTAGTTTGTATCTGTTAATCCCAAACTCCTAATTTATCCCTCCCCCACCCTTTTGCCCCTTTGATAACCATAAGTTTTTTCTATGTCTGTGAGTCTGTTTCTGTTTCATAAATAAGTTCACCTGTGTCATATTTGAGATTCCACATATAAGTGATATCATATGGCATTTAGACAAAGACTTTAAAACTGTCTTAAAGTTGCTCATTGAGCTAAAATGAAACATGGATGAAGTCTGGAAAATGTACAAAAAAATGAGAATATCATTAAAGAAACAAATTATAAAAAGGAACTTAAGTGAAATTCTGGAGTTGAAAATATAATAATAGAGAGAAATAAATTCACTTAGGGGGTTCAAAATCAGATTTGAGCAGGCAGAAGAAAGAATCAACAAACTTGAAGATATGTCTTTCAAACCCGGTTCCTTTTTTCCCCCCCTTTCTTTTGCCCTAGTTCAGGCCTTTCTGAACTTAGGCAGCCTCCAAAGTGTTCTATTTACTCCCTGTTTTCCCTTCTCTACTCCTACCAGAATGAAATTTTTAAAAAACTCAAATCTGATATTGGCACTATCCTTAGAAACCTCTAAAGTCACCCTGTATTTATAGATTGAACTTCATTTTCCTTATTTAAGCATTCAAGGACCTTCCCATTCTGCCTCCAGCTTACCACATCAATCCATTGAGCTTGAGATATAAATTCCAGTTTCCAGGAAATACAAGGTCTAAGGGAACAAATTCAGTGACTTCTTGAGGAAGCAACCATTCAGATCCAGAAGGTGGGAAATTTTGCACTTCAACTGGACTGATTTCTTCAATAAGCCAGTGTCTTTCCATTTTTTTTCTTAAGTGCTAGATTAGAAAATACTTAAGGGACATCACAACCAGATACAACATGTGGGCCTGGATTGGATGCTGATCTGGGAAAACTAGCTGTAAAAAAATATATTTTGGGCAACAGAAAATTTGATTATAGTTAGGTATTAGATGAGAGGAAAATTTACTGAAATGATATTACTGATTTGGAAAAGCCAGTTGTAAAAATATTTTTAGGTTGTTAGAAAATTTGAATGTGATCTAGGAATGAGATGAGAGGAAAATTTAGTGAAATGGTAAGGTAGATATTGTTAATTGAATAAAGCAGACTGCTTAACTGTGTGATCTCATTTTGAAAAACAATATATAGACACACAAAGAAGGCTACATATTAAAGTATTAATATTTGTATTGGGAATGTGATATTTTTGTTTTTTATTTTAGGTTGTCCCTATTTTATATTTTTCTCCAGGGCATACTGTAGTGATTCTGTAATAAAATTTTATTTAAAAAATATATGTTAAGGTTTATGTATATATTGGGGTAATACATATGAATCAAGAAATACATGAATGTATGGTCACCAAACTATTAAAAGTGGTTTTGTCAAGAGTGCCAGGATTTCAGGGGATTTTACTTTCTTCCTAATGTTTTATCTGTTGTTTAAATACTTTAAAATGGGTGTGCATTTTTGTTACATAACTCTATGAGGAGAAAAGGAAGAAAGCTATTTTCCTGCGGGAGTGCAGCCAAGTCTATTATAATAGACAAGTCACAAAGAGGACTGCAACAGAACACAGCTTTTTTTTGCTTTTTCTCTGGTTGATTTAGATGCCATATCTACAGGAAAACTTTGCGAATGACTCATTTACCAGGAAAAGAGCATATGCTACTTGAATAAAGAAAGAAGAATGAGGGAGAGGCTGTAGAAAGATTTCATAAATTGTCAAGACTTAATTAGCACCTTTAATAATCATTATTTTTGTTTCCAACTACATTGTAAATTCATTCAGGACAGGGACTTTAAACTTCATTCTACTGCCGTTGCTCTGTGTATCACTTTCGAATAATTTTTAAATAAAATCCCAGCCCCATCTTTGAGTAGCAGTATGAAACCACCTTGTTCATTTCTGTTCTAGTCTGTGTGTCTCAAATACCTCGAGGTAGCTGTGCTGTAGCCAGTCGCCCTTGACTTCAAAGTCAGAAGTTTTGACTTACGGACTGAATTCTGTTGCTTAGGCTGGACTCCCTTACAAAATGAGAAAAAAAATCATATCATTCTCAATGATATTCTCAAGGTTTGTGGTAAAGCCAAGTGACATACCTGTAAAAGAACCTATCTATCACAATCCTTGGCACCTTTTGCGCCCTCAATAAAGGGCAGGTGAGTTGGGTTACATCATTAAGGGCTGCTTTAGAAACAGCATTTGAACGTTAAAGGTGAGCAAGGGATTCCGTGCTCTAGCACCAGTGTCTTTAGGGTTGTACCCCTCTCAGGTGCAACAGGTACTACCCAGCCTGCTCCCCCCGCCAATCCTGCTTCCAGTCCCTGATGCAGGCACAGAGCCGCTATCGGCCCAAGCGCGGACACAGCACGGCGTTGAGCCCCGCTCCCAGAGTGCAAACTCTACGCAGACGCAGACTCCGTAGGCGGGCTAAAAACCCAGGAGGGGCTTCGAGGAAAGGAAGTACGCCCCCGCCGCCTGTTGTTGGGCCAATGGGGCCGCTTGGCTTTGCCGTGGGCCTATGAGACAGGGCAGTAGGCGGGGCGGAGGGCGGAAGGAGCCTCTCTCACGTGAGTAGGGGGCGGGGAGGGCGGGGGCAGGGCGGCTGGGGAGGCCCAGGCGGCGGAGCCTCCGGGACGGCGAACGGCGGGCCGCGGAGGAGGAGACGGCGGGTCGGGTAGGGCCATGTTTTCCCCCCCTCCTCCTCCCACCCTTCCATCCACCAAGCCCGGGGGGATCCCCCGACGGCCCCTGCGGGAGGCCAAGCCGTGTTCTCATCCTGTGGAGCGGGGCAGGCGTGACTGCGCTCAGCTCCCTCGACTAGCCGGGTTCTGAGGGGAGCAGTGATTGGGGGGGAGGGGGAGTCGCGGCCGTCGGGGGAGGACGCATGCGCAAGCGGGAACGCTCCGGCAGCCCCTACCCAAACCGGTTCCCCCTGTCTGGGTGGGTGTGAGTCTTCCCAGTCCTTCACTTGCGGCCGTCTCTCTCGCCCCCCAGCAAAGCCGGTTTGTCTCTTGACTTACACGTCTGGGGACAGGTCCTATTTGGGAATCTGGCCGCTCCCTCCGCCTCAGTTTCTCCCCATTGCCCGCTGGGCCTGTACCTGTGACTTAGGCTGGCTTCGGCCTCAGGCTAGCTTCTTGCGCTGCGCCTAATTTGAAAGGCTTGCTTTATGCTAGTGTCGGTCTGCCATCTCGTGTTGACGTTTCTGTCTCATTTAACCCGCCTGCAATCGAAGTGTCCCCGGTATCCCCCTCTCCTCAGATACTTTAAGTATCTGCCCCCGATACCTCATTGCTGTATCTTGATTCCCAGCAACCTTCAGGGCTTTAGGTGTTCAACAAAGCCCGAGGATAACCCCATGAGTTCCAGGAGTTCTCTGTCCATTACCTGGTAGTACTTTGGTGTTCCTTCTCTTCTAACATTCGGATTGTAATCATATGCACCTGCTTTTAAAGTCATCTCCATACTTTATCTTGGAATAAAAGTCCTAGCAGACCGTGTTAAGTGATAAGTGAGCATGCTGCTGGTGCTCATGCTACAAGTGCTCCGTTAGTTTAAATCTTGTTCTAGCTTGAATTGGAGATCTTTTTGGCTTTTTTGTTTGTCAGTGGAAAAAAAAAAAACTGCCAGGGACGGGTTTCACAGTTCATTTGATATGTTCATTCAGGTAAATACCTGTATTCACATACATGTGACTGGAGTAGTAAGTCGCGAGTGTGTCTGTTTCCAGCTGCTTTGTTTATTTAGGAAGAGAAAAAACCAAAGAGAGTAAATTGAACTGAGTTTCCACATAAAACTGATGTTTGGAAAGTTGAAAAAAAGCTTAGGTGCCAAGGGAGTGCACGTTCAATTTTTTTTTAACGAAGGACCTGCTGGCCTTAATTCTAGCGTGTATAAGGTGCTATTTTAATATATATTTAAGGCTTTTATTCCAATTCACTTATAAAAACAAAATGAATAAGGGACAGAGTTCTTTATAATCTTCCTTTGTAGACGTCAGTTTCCATTAATGAAATTTGAATCCGTGATTGATTTGTATTTATTGGTAACATTTAAGATTCACATATAGCTTTATCAACTCAACTTTGTAATTAGAATTGAACTATTGCTATGTTGTGGAACACTTTTCATTTCAGTTTTATAACTCATTTTACAGTTAATTAACAGCTCATCGGTATTAAGGTATATATTTGGGTAGTTAACCTATCAACTATATACATTTTGGCATTCTTTGGCATAGTGGGGTTTTTTTGTTTGTTTTTTTACTTTTTAAAAAATTTTTATTGAGGTATAGTTGATTTTGGCATAATGTTTTATTAGCAGTTTACAGGTGCTTAACCTGGGTAAAATGGTAGTCTAGTGGGACTCTGTAAAAGTGAAGGCACCTGTTTCCTATCTTTTCTACTGCATATTGGAAGAAGTGTATTCACATTATCTACATGAGGGGACTTGGTTTTTCGTAAACGTATCTAAACTTTACAACCTACATTCTTTTTTTTTATATAAATTTATTTATTTTTGGCTGCGTTGGGTCTTCGTTGCTGCGTGCGGGCTTTCTCTAGTTGCAGTGTGTAGGCTTCTCATTGCGGTGGCTTCTCTTGTGGAGAACGGGCTTCAGTAGTTGTGGCACATGGGCTCAGTAGTTGTGGCTTGCAGGCTCTAGAGCGCAGGCTCAGTAGTTGTGGCGCACGGGCTTAGTTGCTCCTTGGCATGTGGGATCTTCCTGGACCAAGGCATGAACACATGTTCCCTGCATTGGCAGGTGGATTCTTAACCACTGTGCCACCAGGGAAGTCCCATAGCCTAGATTCTTTAAAGCAGTCATTTTCTACTACTGAGTATATTTCCAGCTAAACTTTACAGCCCAGATTCTTTTAAAGAAGTCATTATCTTTTGTAGCGCATGTTTCCAGCTAAAGTGTTTCCAGCTTAAGTGAAGCCTACTTTGAAGGTCTCACCATTTCACAGTGATTATTTTAACAAGTGACCTTTGAGTACAGGTTTCAGAAAATGATTAGTTTAAATCAATTCTACTGTTGAGTGTCTTTATAGATACTGATGTGCTGAGGTTCTAGCATATGCTGCCCAAGTGTTATCTTTGTAGTTGTCAATATAATCAGATATCACACTTCTCAAGCATGTGAAATGAATGTATATAAAACTTAAATAATCTTTCTTGGAGATAGAACTCCAACGTTAAAGAAGTGCTAATTTAACCAGTGTACATAAAGCAGAGTTTGGCACGACATTTGGGTGCTTTGTATGTAACTGCCTTGTTTTATTGATTTTCCGTGGTTAGATTCTAAAGAAAGAAAATCCAAGGCCAAGGACTTGGCTGTCCATGGGTATACATGATAAAACATACTAATTTAACAGCTGTTTCTTTTGGCATAAAATGGTTACCTGGACTCCCCCGACCTTCTCCAGTTTTGTGTTGACCCTGAGATCCTTATTCTTTAGAAGAATTGTAAGTCAAAGCAATACTGGATAGACACTTAAACTTATAACGACTTTTGTTGACCCCTAACTGCCTTGTTTCTCTTCATGTGCAAAGTCTGACCAAATATGGCAGTTTGCAAGTCATGAACACTCTATAGAATTTAGCCTGGAAGTTTTCCTCTTGCCAAAGCAACTATAGTACTCTGAGGTAATCACCAGAACTTTTTGAAGGCTGTTCTTTCTATCTAGTAGAGTTCTATAAGGCCTAACTTTTCCTCCAAATCCCTTTTTCCGAGGATCATAAAATAGTAAAAATAAAGCCCTAAATTCGTACTTAGGTTCATGCTTGACATTAAATAGTATATATAACCTTGGTTGTAAAACATGAGAAGTATATCTTCTTAATTGTGTGGCCGTGCTGCCAGATTTGGAGGTTTACACCTCTTTGGAGTTAATGCATGGTTGTTACTTATCTCCAGTTAAGGTTGTATCAGCTTTTGTGTAATAAATCACTACTCCTTGGCATCTATTAATCTTTGTGGCAATAAATTTTTCTCCATAATAAAATATGGCATCTCTCTCTTTTTTTTTTAAAATGTTTATTTATTTATTTATTTGATTGAGCCGGGTCTTAGTTGCGACATGCAGAATTTTTAGTTGCAGCATGCGGGATCTTTTAGTTGCGGCATGCAGGATCTAGTTCCCTGATCAGGGATCGAACCCGGGCCCCCTGCATTGGGAGCGTGGAGTCTTAGCCACTGGACCACCAGGGAAGTCCCAAATATGGCATCTCTTAAGGTACATTAGCAAATTAGTTTCTGTGGTAACGTTAACAGAATGTTATTAACTCTCAAAGCTTAACAATAATTTGACTATTTTAAAATTTTCTTTTTCCCATTTTTCCTTATTTATACACTTTGGTAATTATAACCAGGAATCTGTGGTTATCATCTTGTTTTCCAGCTTCTGAGGGTGCCCCTTGTGTCAGGAAAAGGAATTGATACACAGAATCTTTCTTTGGGAACGTATTTTAAATATCATTATGGGTATTAAGAGACAGCATTCAAGGCTAAATTGGATTAAATGTTGGGCATTTGTATAATACTACTGTGAAGAGCCATGAGTTAATCATTTTAATACTTTTACCATAGGGTAATAAATTCTCATGCTTTTTTTTTTTAATAAATTTATTTATTTTATTTATTTATTTTTGGCTGCATTGGGTCTTCGTTGCTGCGCGCGGGCTTTCTCTAGTTGCGGCGAGCGGGGGCTACTCTTCGTTGCAGTGCACGGGCTTCTCGTTGTGGTGGCTTCTCTTGCTGTGAAGCACGGGCTCTAGGCGGGCGGGCTTCAGTAGTTGTGGCGCGTGGGCTTCCGTAGTTGTGGCTCGTGGGCTCTAGAGCGCAGGCTCAGTAGTTGTGGCTCACGGGCTTAGTTGCTCCACGGCATGTGGGATCTTCCCAGACCAGGGCTCGAACCCGTGTCCCCTGCATTGGCAGGCAGATTCTTAACCACTACGCCACCAGGGAAGTCCTCTCATGCCCTTTAAATGTGCTGATAAGTGGATTCTGGCAAGGTGAGAGTAGAAACATGTCATGTAAATCTTTTTTGCTGTGATACATGATTTCCTATGAATAGACCTCTGATATACCTGCAAAAGAGAAATAGTTGTATCTTTATTGTAGTTACCTGTTGAGTTCTCTGTGAATTGAAGAAAAATCTGATTTCTATCTAACCTCAAAAGCCAATTCTTAGATAAAAAATTGTTCCGTAGCAGAAACATCTTTTTTTATATCTTTATTTTTTTGCTTTTGGGTTGTGAGAAAAGAACTTTTTAGATAGGTTTAAAAAAGTCTGTGAAACTAAATTAAATATATGTGAATTCTTTTATCTTCTTACATGGTGCCTATCCCAGTGCTGTGCGTGAAAGTGCTCAGTAAATGTTTTTTGGTTGCCCACCCCCTATTCAACACACTTAACAAATGTCCCACCATCCTTGTATAACTATGGACCAGGGCATTCTTGTATCAGAAGATTCAGAAAACTTGTGTGTCTTCTGCCAAACATTCATGGTTTGTCTACACACATTCCCTTGAAAATCAGAGGTCATGGAAAAGAGAAACCATATTTACTGCATTAATCTCAGGCTTTGGTTATCTATCAAATGATTTGCTTACTTAGCATTAAATTCACATAGTTTAAACATTTCAGATCAAAGTATAGACAGATTGATATTCTAAGTGGAATAGATACATATTCTTCGCTGTGGATGAGAAGGAACTATATTGACTAATTTCCTGAAAACAAGAAAAGTGTTTTTTTTTTTTTTGGTTTTTTGTTTTGTTTTGTTTTTTGGCTGCGTTGGGTCTTTGTTGCTGCGCGCAGGCTTTCTCCAGTTGCGGCGAGCAAGGGCTGTTTTTTGTTGCGGTGCACGGGCTTCTCACTGCAGTGGCTTCTCTTGTTGTGGAGCACGGGCTGTAGGTGCACAGGCTTCAGTAGTTGCAGCACGTGGGCTCAGTAGTTGTGGCACACGGGCCCTAGGGCTCACGGGCTTCAGTAGTTGTGGCTTGCGGGCTCTAGAGTGCAGGCTCAGTAGTTGTTGCACACGGGCTTAGTTTCTCCAGGGCATGTGGGATCTTCCTAGACCAGGGATTGAACCCGTGTCCCCTGCATTGGCAGGCGAATTCTTAAACACCACACCACCAGAGAAGTCCAGAAAAATTTTTTAGGAAATCCTGCATTGCTTAAAAATATTTATGTTTTTATATTTATAGAAAGCTAGTGTAAATTATATTATGCTTTAGAAATCCATTCCAGAAAAAGTAAATACAAGGATACTTTTACAAAAAATGTATATTACTGAGGTTTGAAGTATAATCTGACCTTGTGAATGAGTAATGTTGGGTTGGCAAAAAAGTTCATTTAGGTTTTCCCATAACATCTTGTGGATAAACCCGAATGAACTTTTTGGCCAGTACATTACCATTAACTAACTCTCCCTGTGTTCCCAGAGGTGGGTTTCTCTTGGGGCAGTGGCATCCAAATAATTTTCAAATTTAGCTGCAGAGATACTGTGTTGAAGGGGCATAAAGCCAGCATACCTAGAGTTCTGCAAAAAACTAAAGTGCTGTTTCCTGAAATAGCCAAAGGAACATGGGAAAACCACTTATATGGTTTATTTTTTTCAGGAGTCAGCAGTATTGCACTCAGATAATCAACACAGAGTTAAACGAATTGTTTTATGTGCATTTCATCCCCACTTCTTACTTTTTGTACCTTTCATTAAAAGTATCAAGATATAGCGGGTAGAGTGTGAACTTTGGAATCAGAAAGATATAGATATCCCAAGTCTTGAACTTACTTCATATATGACTGAAGGTAAGATACTTAAGGATTCTGATTCTCAGTTTCTTCATTTGTAAAAATGGAACTAATTATGCTTACATCATGGATTAGGACTGGGAAGCACCTGGCATTCCCTCCCCCCACCCCTTTCCTGGATATTCTCATTCACAAAAGAGTAGAAAGGGTTTGTTCCCCTCATATTATGTATGAGAAACCTGAAACTATAACATTGTCCAAATTAAATCAAAAAGGACTAAGGAGTTCAAATCCCAGTTGGTTTTTCAATGTAATACCAGACTGTTAACTTTAAAAAGTCTTAATGAAACTTGATTAGTCATTGAGAAAGTGAGAAGTAACTCTGAGAACATTGGCTGTCATCTTTAGGCACTTTTCTGTATTGATTTTGTGAGTTTTATCCTGAAGATCCTATAAAGTTAAAATTAGGCTTTTAGAACTTTTATTGACCAGTGAATGGATAAACAAAAGGTGGTATGTATGGTATATACATACCATGGAATGCTATTTGACCTTAAAAAGAAAGGAAATTCAGGCACATGCTGCAACATAGATGAACTTAGAAGACATTATGCTAAGTGAAATAAGCCAGCCATAAAAGTATAAATACCATATGGTTCTACTACTTATGTACGGTACCTAGTGTAGTCAGATTCATAGAGACAAAGTAGAATGTTGGTTGCCTGGGGGAATAGGAGTTGGAATTTAATAGGTACAGAGTTTCAGTTGGGGAAGATGAAAACGTTCTAGAGATGGGTGGTGGTGATGGTTGCACAATGTGAATGTACTTAAAGCCACAGAACTATACACTTAAAAATGGCTAAAATGGTAAAGTTTATGTTATGTACATTTAACCACAATTTTTAAAGATTAAAACTTTTAAAATCTTTTTAAAAATTAAAAAACTTTTGTCTTATGAGTTATTATATTCGTATAGTTAAGCTATCTTTTATAGTTCATCTGGAATTGAAGTAAAAGAGTCACTTCATAGTTTAAAGAAGTTAATTGTCACAGGCATTATGGGTTAAAATTTGCCTAAAAGTGACTATTAGATAAGCTGGTTTTTCTTGCCTTTATGTGCTGTAGGCCCAAGGAGATTAAGTTATATTTTCTTTTTGGTTTTTAAAGCTAAGCTGAAATTATTCAGAAGGATTAAATTAATATGGTTCTCTTAGCTCACTAAAATTATTCAAAGAAACAGCCCCCAAATTCAAAGTGAGACTTAAACAAAGACACATCTATTGTTTAGCAATTAGCAGTGGTGGAAAGGAATTTATTTTTCTAAAGACGGGATGATTTTCCATTGAGTTTTGTTAGATTTGTCCTACCCTTCCCAGGGATAGGCTGTGAGAAGTTCATATGAAAACCATTGCAGGGAAACAAATCTCAAAGCCAGAAAAAAAGAAAAAAGCTGAGATTAAGATTGTATGATTTTAAAAAATAACTTCTTTGTGGTTTAATTTTAAAGAGCTGCAAACCCACAAGAATTGGCCTGCTACAGCATCTTTGAGACTTGACTCTCTTGCTACTTCCTGACTTGTCTTTTTCTCAACAGAGAGTAATCTTAGCAGATCTGTGTTTTAGAAGGGTATATCTAACTGGGAGCAACATAGAGTATGGATTGGAATGGGGAGAGAATGGTGATAGGAACACCAAGGAGGAGAGATGCATTCCTGAAAAGGACATAGGCACCTAGATACCTGGGTTTGGATCAAGTTCTGTAATTGTCTCTGTGAACTTAAGCAAGTTATTGAACCAGTCTAAGCCTCAGTTTGTCTGTCATATGAAGTTTTTACCTTTCTGGCAAGGTTAATATAAAGATTAGTAATAATGCATATAAAGCTTCTAAGTACCATGTTGGGCATATATAATTGAAACTCAGGAACTTCTACGTATTGTTCTATCTTTAGATTTAGCAAGATGATTTAAGTATCCTCCTTAAGGTTCCCTAAAGCTGTGCTAATTTTTTCACTGGTTGAGCAAACAAAAATGATGAGGATTGGGAGGGAAGTGATGAGTGTTTTGGTACAAAGGGAATCCAAGGTATGTTTTGTGGCTGTGTTGTTTAACTGGCTTTCACAGTTAGAAACTTTATGAAGAGTCAGTCAGGCACACTCAAGGGTAGTTCTTTTTGAGTCTCTTTTTTCCAGCTGTCATTCATATCCATATCCCAGGCACGCTTGTAGTGTATCATATTTGTCATTTGTCCATCTCACATTACATAGACTCTATCACTTAAACACTGATGAAAGAGTATTATTCATCCAATCACATTTATTGAGGACTGCCATAGCAAGGATATGAAGATAATATGAATAAAACCTAAGATCCCTGTCCACAAGTAGTTAGTTCAAAGGGACTATGTGTGCTCATTGTATTCCCAGTGTTTACCATGGTGGTTTATACTAAGTAATTGTTTCTGGAATGAATGATCAATGTAGTATAGGAGAAAAGAGGTATAGCATTTTACTGTGTGATAAATGCTGTAATTCTGTGATAAAATTAAAAAGCAAGCAAAAAGCCTTAGGAGCCCTAGAGGGAAATAAGGAATGTTTCAGAAGGGAAAAGGGAAGGTTGAATATTTGATTGTATCACAGGGTTGCTGGTGAGGAAGAAGGACTAATGGGGGAAATGAAGTCACATTCCTAGCTTAAGAAATGGCATGAGCAAAGCCTTGAAAGCATAAAAATGCATGATATGTTTGGTGAGTTGTCTGGTATGGTTTGATAGAAGGAGATAAAACTAGAATGATAGATTGGCTCCAGATTTTTAAGAACTAATGATATAAAGAGTTTGGATTTTTTTCTGTTTTCAGTCAGGAGCAATCAAAGGAAGGGGTGGGATATATGATCAAATCTGAATTTTAGAAATTAACTATGAGGCCTTGATAATGACTAGAGAGAGTCTAGGAAGGGAGACTTATGTGGTAGCTAAGTTGAAAGAGAATGAAATACTCAAGTCAGTGACATGAAAGATGGCAAAGAATGAATAGATTTGGGGTATGTTTTGGAACTAAAAAATCCATTAGAATCCCAAGGGAGAATGAGAAAAGGAGTCACGGATTTTGGGGGACATTTCTATCTTGGATCAGTGGTTATTAACCACTGTTAGGGGAGATATGAGGAAGAATATGCTTGTGTGAAGATGGGGTCTGCTTTGGACGTGGGACACATGTAGCAGATCCCACCTGTGTATTCACATAACACCATTTGCATACCTCTGTTATACCAAGCACTATACTCTATTGTAATTACTTGTTTACTTGTCCATTTTCTTTACTGTAAGCCTGTCAGGGGTAAAGAGTACCTTTCCTGTCCGTAACACTGTACCTAGTGCCTGGCACATATCAAACACTCAGTACTGAATAGAAAAAAAAACAAAACACAAACACCCACATGAAATTAGGGAGAAAGACAGGGCTGCAGTATCATCAGCATACCAAAAAAAAAAAAATTTTGTAACCACATGAGGCACTGAGATAGCTAAGGGAAAGTATGGAACAAGAAGGAGGCCAGGATGAATTTAAAGAGTGGACAGAGGGGCTTCTCTGGTGGTGCAGTGGTTAAGAATCTGCCTGCCAATGCAGGGGACACGGGTTCGAGCCCTGGTCTGGGAAGATCCCACATGCCACAGAGCAGCTAAGGCCATGTGCCGCAGCTACTGAGCCTGCGCTCTAGAGCCCGCGAGCCACAACTACTGAGCCCGCGTGCCACAACTGCTGAGCCCGTGTGCCACAACTACTGAAGCCCACCCACCTAGAGCCCATGCTCCACAACAAGAGAAGCCACCACAATGAGAAGCCCCCGCACCGCAACTAGAGAAAGCCTGCGCGCAGCAATGAAGACCCAACGCAGCCAAAAATAAACAAATAAAATAAATAAATTTTTTTAAAAATTAAAGAAAAAATAAAGAGTGGGCAGAAAAAAAGGAACTTAAAAGACAGCTGGGAAAAGGTACCAGAGGTAGAAAATGGAAGCAAAAAGATAAGAGTTTCACAATATGGAAATGATCAGCATTTTCATTTATTTCAGCTGGTAGGAGTAAGATGAGAACTGTAAAGAATAGTTTGGGTTTTGAAATTTTGTATTGCCGATTTTTAAATGTTTATAGATATATATATTTTTCCTTTCCGAACGGATGCTCAGAGAACGTTAAAGTACCCAGGGTCACATAGACAAGGTTTGAATTCAGCTTTTAAAAGAGGATGTGCAGTGAAGCTTGGTGAGAGGTAGGGGAGCCAGATTTTGAGAGGGACTGCTCAGTGAGAGTGGGGAGTCCCACTGAAGTGCAGGAGGAGTTAGTGCTTCTCCTTCAGGAAGAGTTTCAGGAAAACCAAGGAAATAAAGATGAACCAGAGTGCTGAACTAGTGGCCGGGAACTAGCACATTTTACTTGTCTCAAGCATGTCAAGTTCAATTACAAGTATCACGCAGACCTCTTTTATCAAGTTTGGTAGGTCACTTATTGGGAGGTGATTTTTCTTCTACTAAATGCACATTAGCAAATCCATGCCACTGCAAGTTCACTGTTTATGTTACTGCTGTGAATGATGTTAGAAACAGTACAAATATCTGATGGTATTCTGTCCCAAAAAAGTTCAAGTTTTTAAAAAGTAAACCCTGATTATCCAGGAACTGACTGCTTTTGACGAACTGTCAAAAGAGCCTTTACCATGGCTAGTTCTTTTACATTTCACTTTCCTTTAGCTGGGTTTATAGTTTTAAGAGGAGATTGAGAATGAAAATGAATTTTCATTCAACAAGATTGAGGTACATTATTTACTATGATCTTTGCAGAAGTGCATAGTTGAGCATAGAATTGTCACTTATGTTACAGAGCAGGATATAACATAACTGAACCTTTGGTTTGGATGCATGAGGTTGCATAATTAAGCAAAATTACTTATCATTCTAAGTTAGTTGACGTATTAAAGGAGATAGAATGAAACATCCCTGAACTGGCACTCACCACCCTGGCCCTGTTGGTAACTGGACATGTTATAAGGGTCTAGGCTCATCACTTATATAAGAAAGAGACAAACTGTGAGTGTCTACCAAATACCAGGGTGTTCATATGTATATTATTTTATTTAAAGTGGAATAAAAATCTTTACTCTGTCTACCTTACAGAATTGTTAGGATGATAAAATGAGATAAAGAATGTGTATATTTTAGTAATCTGTAAAGTACTATACAAAGATACAAAGTATTCCTTTACATTTAGTTAGGTATAAATAAATTACAATATGGAGCTAAAAATGTTATATATTTTTGCACTAATATTGTTTCCTAAATTGAATTTCCAAAATCAGTTTTACTTGTTAATTCTTTTAAAATGGGAAGTTAGTTTCACTCTCCAGTTAATGAAGAGAGTGATGAAATGGAAAAGAACTGGCCATCATCAAGACTCTTGGCAGTCCTTCAATAGCAGTTGGCGCCTGGATATACATATATCTATTCCTTAGTAATTTTTATAATGGCTCCGTGAGGTAGATAGTACACCATTTTCATTTATGGAAACTGAGTCTTGGTGTGACCATGCTTACACTATTATTAAATAGTAGAACCAGCCTACTAACTTGGATTTTTTTTCTAACTCTTAATTGTGTGCTTTACCGTCACAAATATGACTTCTGTTCTTACTGTCAGTCTGTAAAAGCTGCTCTTGCCTTTTCATGGGTGGCTCTTGTTCTTTTCCATCTTTATTTGCCACTTATCCTATTTCTTTAGCAAATATTTGAGCACCTACTATGTGCCAGTCATTCTTTCACTTGTTAGGGACACAGCAGCTAATGAAACAGGCAAAAATCCCTGCCCTTATGCTTACATGATACTTAAAAACAAATGATTAAAATGTAAAATGTGTCGAATGGTGATAGGTGGTATAGAGAAAAGTAGAAAGAGTGATGGCAGTGCAGGGTATTTGGGGGAGGAAGTTTATACTTTATTGTCCATGAGAATTGGAATTAGAGTAGGGGGCTTCTTGTGGTAATTGGTGTAAGTAGGGATTAAAGACAACAAAATTAGTTCTTAGGGTCTCAAGACAGAGGTTGTAAATACTCTAGAATTTTGCCAGGAGTATACCAAGTTCTGGGCACCTCTTTATTGTGGAGGCCAGGGAAGGGGTGGTCTTATTCAGAGACCTTGGAGCTCATGGGCTCCCTTTTCACTTCTGCCCACGGAGGCCAGAGAAGAGGAGTGTTATTATATAACCTTTCCTGTACTGCGTAGTGTTTTGATAAATCCCATTCCCACTGAGTGATTCAGTTACTTTCAGGTGCCAAAACAAATAGTAAAGTATCTTATAAAGTGTACTTTCCTGTCACCTCCTCAAAGAAAATAGGTTGAACTTTGAGCCTGCCAAATCTTCTCAGTTTCGTAGTGTAAATATCAAAGTATACTATTTTTGAGTCTAGAATACTGTATGAAGTTCTCAGTGTCTCTGAGATCATAGCTTTAGAGAACTTTCCCAGGCCCTCTGCTATCTTACTATTAGTAACATTTTAAAAGATGGAAAGAAGACTAATTAAGCATGAAAACCTTACCCAAAGTACAAGTTCTAAAAAAGATAGAGACTCCTTTATCTGATACTGAGTATTTTGGAACAAAGCCCAAACATTTGTAGCATTGGAAAAGCATCATAATCTAATGGAAAGAGCTTAGCTTCTGGAATCATAGATATGTTGGTTCAGTTTTTGGCTTTGCTTCTAACCAGTTAAATTACAACCGTTACCTTGAACAAGTTACACTGTCTCTCTAAGCCTCAATTTCCTAATCTGTGAAATAGATATATGAATTTTAAGTTTGCTGTTCAGGGACTCAACATCAAATTGTAACACAACATAATAGGTACCGTAAAAAATGTAAATTGCTATGGGAACCGAAACAAGGCAGGCAGTGCACTTGACTCTGGGGAAAGAATGAGCAGGCCACTTGGAAAAGGGTTATTAGATCATGAACGATTATTTCTAGTTGTCTGAGTACAGAAGCAAGGGAACCACTTTAGGAGGAGGATTCTGTGAGGGCAGATACCTCAAGGTATTAACATATATATCCTTGGAAAAGACATTACCTCCTCTAGTATATTTTTTAACTCTTCCAACATGTTTCCATAGTTTTCTTTACCCTAAATCAGTACCTATTAACCTGTTCAATTTGCCTCTGTTCTCTACTAAATTATAAACTCCTTTTGGGCAAGAATCTATTTTTTCTTGTTTAGCATATTCTATTCTTTATAAACTAGACACTTGGTAAGTATTCATTGCATAGATGAAGCAGAACTACATTTGAAAAGAAGTTTTCAAAAGTACATTTGAAGCATCTCTAAATGCTATGCTACGCATTTAGATTTAGTCCTATGAAACGTAGAGCCTTTAAGCAAGGAAGTTAGTTTAAATAGAAAGCAGCAGGGAGTCCAGGGTTTGAGCTTTAGTTATGCCTGATTAAATGACCCTACATCTCTTGGGGGTGCCATTTCCTTATCTGTTTAACAGTATTGATAATTTCTAGGTTTTCTTACAACTATGGTATTCAGGGATTGTGTAATTCTTGCTGCCATGTGTTTATCTAGATGTTAGCCTTTGAGGAAAAAATAGTGCTTGGCATATGGTGTATGCTCAATAAACGTATGTTCAATTAAAAATCCAAAGCATAGATCAGGACTTCTTAATTGGAGAGACTGAACAGATTCTCAGAACCTTTACCTCTTTGAGGTACAAGATGAGCATACAGAGAGAGCAACTTTTTTTTTTAGAGCAACTTTTGTTTATTGGTTAAAACTCTCTGAGTATAATGTTGTATCGTCTGTTCTGTTTTTGTTTTGGCAGCCAAATGGGAACATTGCCACAAAATATGCAGAACCAGGTTTTTCTTTTTTTTTTTTTTTTTTAGGAATTTTTAAAATTTTTTATTTATTTATTTGGCTGCACTGGGTCTTCCTTGCCATGGGATCTTCATTGTGGCATGCAGGATCTTTTGTTGCAGCGCATGGGCTCAGTAGTTGTGGCACGTGGGCTCAGTAGTTGTGGCACGTGGGCTCTAGAGTGCGTGGACTCAGTAGTTGCGGCACGCTGGCTTATTTGCCCCAAGGCATGTGGGATCTTAGTTCCCTGATCAGGGCTCAAACCCTCGTCCCCTGCGTTGGAAGGTGGATTCTTGACCACTGGACCACCAGGGAAGTTTCCAGACCAGGTTTTTAAATGGTAGATGAGTTCGAGTTTTATTCCATGAGTCAATAAATAATTGAATAGCTTTTCATAATTGACACATTTTTAACTTCTTGCTGGAAATCTTTGGCATGAAACTCTTTTATTGGTAATGTTCATATTGAGTTGAGTTCTAAGAAACTGGGGGATAGGAATATTGAGTTTTTAATAGACTTCTGATTTCTTGCTATGTAAGGTATTTCCCTGCTCTAGAATTTATGCTTGCCTTGCCTTGAATTTATTTTTTGGGGGGGTTAATATGAAATTTTGTTTCTTAAAACATGTTGTTAGTATAAGTATCAGCAATGTTAGGAAAACCTTAGTTATTGTCCTAAGCGCTTTCAATTTCATTTGTTTATATAGCTTTACAAATTAAAGGATAGAAAACAAGTTCAGTACTTCATAATTTTTCTCTAAAAAGAATAGAGTTACAACATATTCCAAAGAAATCAGTGTAGGTAGGCAGAGTTATTCTCAAGGGAATATGTTTTATTTATTTATTTATTTATTTGAAATCTGAAGTACCTTGGCCCTCAATTTCATCAAATTCCCTTATATCTGGAATAAAAAGCCTAAACTGTAAGTAGTGAAAGTCTTTGGGAAAGATTTTGGAAGTTTTTTTTTCCCCCCTAAGTTTTTCCATATGTATTTTGTAAAAATTAGAACATAATTGAATATCTGGCAGACATTCTATATGAGTATCTTTATGGTTTTTGTTTTTCAGGCATTTTTAAAATATTTAATCATTCATGAGTTGAGCTTCATTCTTGAGTCATGGATGACAAGGCTTCTGTTGGAAAAATCAGTGTCTCCTCAGACTCTGTGTCTACTCTTAATAGTGAAGATTTTGTCTTGGTTTCCAGGCAAGGAGATGAGACACCATCTACAAATAATGGAAGTGATGACGAGAAAACAGGACTCAAGGTAAAACTACATAACCTACGTTTCTTTTGCTGAGCCTTGCTAAAGCAAAACTTGGCCTTAATAGGAAGGTATATGGAGTGAAAGTGAGGACATGGAAATAATATCCTTTCTTTTTTTAATGCTAAAGCGTTTTATTTATAATTAGTGATAGTGACAAATTTATATCTGATTAAGGATTTTCAATTTGATTAGCTTCTAAATCTTCTGATATCCCTAACTGTAAAAACTAGTGATCATAGTACAAACATTTGTTATTTTAGTATTGTTTTCATGTTCTCATTGAGTTAGAGGTGATTGTTTCTTTTGGGCCTGGTGTATGTAGTGTAAAGGCAGTGGCAGGTCTGCAGTGCTATTTATAAAAATAAGTTTTAGAATTACTAAAACAGAACTTAAAATTCCTGGCTTTTGGCCATTTCTGTTTATATTTTCTCAGCCAAATAAATCACTATTAACTTCTTTTCCCATACTCTGTTACTGTTTTGCTCTTTATGGATATAAGTAAGAACAGATTACCTGTTAATGTCACTTAAAATGTAAGTAGCTTTTAAAATATTTTGATTCTTGTTTATGTCTGTTTATTCAACAAGTGTTTATTGAGTATTGACTTTGTGCCAAGTACTGTTATAAATACTCGGGATACAGTAGCAAATAAGACAAGCAAAGCCCCCTGCCCTCCTAGAGCTTTTAATCAAATGGGGAAACAGACTCTAAGCAAATAGGAAAATGAATATGTTCAGTAAATTTAGGTGCTTTGAAGAAAATCAAAGCAGAATACATGGATAAAGAGTGAATGGCAGGTACTGTTTCAGAGAATGTCTTGAAATGACATTTGAGCAGAGATCTGAATGAAATGAGGAAGAACTTGTTCATGGAGAAATGTGAAAAAGCACTTTCCACGAGGAACAGAAAATAAAAAGACCCTGACGAAGGCCACCCTTTTTAGGACAGAGATTAGAGCAGAGTAAATAAAGTAAATAAAAAGTGCTAAAGTATGAGATCCAGTGATGTGTAGGAACTGGATCATGTAGCACTTTATAAAGCTTAGTAGGAATTTGGACTTTATTATAAATGTGAAGGGGATTTTTGGAGAGCTTTGAATGTGTTCACTGGTTGAGAGAGACAGCATGGATGGTGTGAGCTTTGTGGACCCATTCCCCAGCAAAATTGGTGACAATTACTATGTTTTTTTAATTAAAGTCTATGGAAATGTTCTAAAGGACATAGAGCAATGGAAGAAACATTTATTCAGAGAAATTTACTAAAATTTGGTTACGAATCTGTGGTATTTAAACCAAGACTTGTTTTTTCCTTCCCATCTCCCAGCTGAGCAAGATGGTAACTCCATTCCAGATTGGTACAGTCAAGAAAATAGGGTTTCCTCTCCCCACAGCTCCCACTTGGAGGGCTGTCTTCCAGGGAGGAGCAGGATGAGAGCATTCCTCATTCTGCCTCCATCACCTTTTGCTGGCCAAGTGTGAATGAGTGGTAGGGGCTGCTTTTTTTTTTTGCCCAGACCTTACTTCTGGGATGAAGGCTCTACGTAGGACACAGTGCTGCTGAGAATACTGAGAGCCCAATTGCCCTTGCCCTTAACCTGGTTCTGGCATGTAAGGTAGTGGTTCCACACTAATAGAGGGAAGTCAAAAATACCGGAGATTACTACGCAACCTCCCACACCTACCAAATACTCATTTTCTGAAGATGTGTCGCTCAGAGAGAAGTACGTCATTGTCTACACTCCCAACTTCATAGCTATAGCTCAGAGATTTTGCCTGCAGTGAGAAGTGGGCCATAAAACAGCTCCTAATCTCTTCCCAAAGGAACCAACTTTATTTACAACAGAGGGCTTCCCTGGTGGCTCAGTGGTTAAGAACCTACCTGCCAATGTGGGTTCTAGCCCTGGTCCGGGAAGATCCCACATGCTGCAGAACAACTAAGCCCATGCACCACAACTACAGAGCCTGCGCTCTAGAGTCCACGAGCCACAGCTACTGAGCCCACCTGCCACAACTACTGAAGCCCGCACACCTAGAGCCCGTGCCCCACAACAAGAGAAGCCACTGCAATGAGAAGCCCGCACACTGCAACAAAGAGTAGCCCCCGCTCACTGCAACTAGAGAAAGCCCGCACACAGCAACAACAAAAAAAACCCCAATGCAGCCTAAATAAATAATTAATTATTTAATTAATTTTTAAAAATCATATTTACTACAGAGTGTAGAGAAGTTCAAGCCTAAGGGTACCCTCAAAAACAGTGGAGGTTGTGGTGAAAGGTAATTGGGAAGAGATTGTTAGATTGGTTGGACATACGGTTTAACTGTAGGCTTGCAGGGAGAAGACTGCCTGTGGTAGGGACAGATCTCAAACATTGACCTCTGGAGCTCTCCTGTCAAAGTAACCTAATTTGATTGGTTTATTCTGTGGAGCAGTTTATTACCTTAGTGGATTGTTGAAAACTGTTGAGCAAATCAGCCACAATTAGTGGAGTTTAATATCCACATGTAGTCATAGAGACAGAGCATCCTGCCAAAACTACTATACCAGGATGACTGAAGGCAAATCCAAATTACCCCAGAGGAGCAACATCAAAGGTTTAACACCATGGGAATTAGGGGAATAGAATTTACTAAAATAAGTCAGCTAGTCACTAAACAAACAAGCAAGCATAAAAAATAAGTCCTAGGGTGTGGAGACCAGTACTGAGAACTGGAACAACGTATTACCTAAAATATCTAGTTTCCAACACAAAATGTGAGACATGCAAAGAAACAAGAAAATATTACCCATACATCATTTTTAAAAAGGCAGCACATACTGCTTTTGAGAGTCACACATTGCACTTAATATGCAAACTTTGAAAGTAGCCATTATTAATATGTTCAATGAACTAAAAGAAATCGTGCTTAAAGAAATAAAGGAAAGCATGATGACTGTAAAATCAAATAGAAAATATCATTAAGGAGATAGAAATTACAAAAAAAGAACCAAATGGAAATTCCGAAGTGGAAGAGCACAATAACTGAAATGAGGAATTCACTGGAGAGGCTCAACAGTAAATTTCAACGGGCAAAAGAAAGAATTAATAGAAAGAAATGTCATCAAAATGGCAGTACAGGAGTTTTCTACCATCCTACTCTCAAAGAACACCAATTTAGACACTAATGGATGAGAGTGCCTTCATGGAAGTCCAAGAGTCCAGCAGAGAAGTTCCAGCACATTGTTGGGGCAAAAACATCCAAGATTGGACCCATTGAAGACGATGAAAGGAACAGTTTCATTTTATGTGTGTCACCCCACCCCCAAGGTGGCACAGCTCAGTGCCAGCAGATATTTAGCTCATGATTTCTCCCATGGGCGAAAGTGAGAGTGTGTGATTGAGCACCTGACTTTCCCAGCTTTGTGGTACACTGCCAGAAAGGCCCATTTCTTTCTCACTCCGTCCAGAATACTGAGTCATAAACTGGATAACCTGGGGGTCGACAGTTGTGCTGGAGGAAGAGCAGCCAAGGTTGGGAATGGAACATATCAAAGGGGCGTGGATCCTACTAACTGCTTTGGGGACTCCCTCAGGAAGCCCACCCATGAGCCACTGGGGACACCTCCCCTGCCAATCCCCCAGCTGGCCCATGGCCACCTCTGAGCTCCACACTCCTCACCCAAACATGTCCCTACCCTGTGGCTACCTCCCTGTGCACAACCCTGAGGGCAAGAATGGTATGTGTGAGTCTTTGCAAATGGCTAGTGAGCACATGCAAAAAGTCAACCGGATTCTGTGGGATTGGAAGAAACCACACACTTGAGCACTCATCATCATCTTAGGGAAAACAAATGCGATAGGGAGCATCAAAACACTGGATCAAGCAGAAGAAAGTATTGTGAAGTACAAGACAGATTATTTGAAATTATCTAGTCTGAGAACAGAGGGAATATGAAAAGGAGTGAAGAAAGCTGGCCCATGGCCAGCTGGCCCAGTTCATAGTGTGAACTATGGCATACCACTAAAATGATCAGTCTCTGCAATATTAGAGTCCCAGAAGGACAGGAGAGGGAGAAATGGGCAGAAAGCTTATTTAGAGACATAATGATTGAAAACTTCCCAAATTTTTTTAAAATTATTATTTTATTTATTTATTTTGGCTGTGTTGGGTCTTCGTTGCTCCATGCGGGCTTTCTCTAGTTGCAGCAAGTGGGGGCTACTCTTCATTCCAGTGCGCGGGCTTCTCATTGCGGTGGCTTCTCTTGCTGCAGAGCATGGGCTCTAGGCTCGTGGGCTTCAGTAGTTGTAGCATGTGGGCTCAGTAGTTGTGGCTCACGGGCTCTAGAGCACAGGCTCAGTAGTTGTGGCGCACGGGCTTAGTTGCTCCGCGGCATGCGGGATCTTCCCAGAGCAGGGATCGAACCCGTGTTCCCTGCACTGGCAGGCGGATTCTCAACCACTACGCCACCAGGGAAGCCCCAAAACTTCCCAAATTTGGGGAAAGATTTGGATATCTGAGATCATGAAGTTTATAGGTTCCCCCCAAATTTCAACCCAAAGTGATCCTCTCCAAGATATATTACAATAAAGTTTTAAAATCAAAGACAAACAGTTTTTAAAGCAGCAAGAGGAAAAAGAACTATCTCACATTACAAAGGAACCCCCCATAAGACTTTTAGCAGATTTCTCAGCAGAAACCTTGCAGGCCATAAGAGAATGGGATGATATATTCAAAATGCTAAAAGAAAAAAACTGCCAACCAAGAATACTTTAGTTGGCAAAGTTGTCCATCAGAAATGAAGGAGAGGGAATCCTCTGGGGCTTCAGTAGTTAGGACTCGTGCTTTCACTGCCAAGGGTGTGGGTTCAATCCCTGGTCAGGGAACTTAGATCCTGCAAGCCGTGCAACATGGCCAAAAAAAAAAAAAGGAAGGAGAGAGAAAGATTACAGGTTTCCCCCTCAATCTGAAAGTAGAATGTTCCTATGAAACTTCGTAAGCTGAAATGGCATATAGTGAAGAGTATCCCCTGCTTTCTGAAAGTTTGTGTTACACCCCTTCGCTTTTACAAATGACCTACATTAGTACAGTAATTGCTTTTTTTCATAAAAGCAAAAATCCTCTTCAGGTTTCTTTCAGTTAGTGAAAACAGGTACTAATGTAGGGCTTTCTAAAAGCAAAGTGGCATATTGCAAACTTTCGGAAAGTGGGGGATACCTGTAATTCCCAAATCAATGTTGAGGGAGTTGATCATCGCTAGACCTTAAGAAAAGTGGTAAAAGGAGTTCTTCAATCTGAAATGAAAGGACACTAATTAGTAACATGAAAACATATGAAAATATAAAACACACTGGAAAAGATAAGTATATAGTCAAAATCAGTATAGTCTGATACTGTAATATGGTGGTGTGTTGATTAAGAAACTGTAGTATAAAAGTTAAAGGACAAAGGTATTAAAAAACTATAGCTACAATGAATACATAATATAGAAAGTTAAATTGTGACATCAAAAACAAAGTGTTTGGGGAAGTAAAAGGTAGAGTTTTGTATGCGATTGAAGTTAGGTTGTTACTGTTAATATACTGTTATATCCTGTACAATGTTTTATGTAAACCTCATGGTAACCACAAAGTAATAACCTACAATAGATCATAAAAGATAAGGGATCAAAGTGTACCACTACAGAAAATCATCAGTTCACAAGGGAGGATAGCAGGAAAGGAAGAAAGGAACAAGGTAACTACAAAACAACCAGAAAACAATTATTTTTTAATTAATTAATTTATTTTTGGATGCGTTGGGTCTTTGTTGCTGCACGTGGGCTTTATCTAGTTGTGGCGAGTGAGAACTACTCTTTGTTGTGTTGTGCAGGCTTCTCATTGCGTTGGCTTCTCTTGTTGTGGAGCATGGACTCTAGGCGTGCAGGCTTCAGTAGCTGTGGGGCTCTAGAGTTCAGGCTCAGTAGTTGTGGCGCACGGGCTTTGTTGCTCCGCGGCATGTGGGATCTTCCCGGACCAGGGCTCGAACCCATGTCCCCTGCACTGGCAGGCAGATTTTTAACCACTGTGTCACCAGGGAAGTCCCCAGAAAACAATTAATTACATAATATTAGTAAGTTCTTATTTATCAGTAATTATTTTAAATGCAAATGAATTAAGTTGTCCAATCAAATGACAAGTGTCAGAATGTATTAAAAAAACAAGACCGCACTATATGCTGCCTATAAGAGACTCATGTCAAGACTTCCCTGGTGGCACAGTGGTTAAGAATCCACCTGCCAATGCAGGGGACACGGGTTCGAGAACTGGTCTGGGAAGATCCCACATGCCGCGGAGCAACTAAGCCTGTGCGCCACAACTACTGAGCCTGCGCTCTAGAGCCCGCACACCACAACGAAGAGTAGCTCCTGCTCGCTGCAACTAGAGAAAGCGCATGCACAGCCACGAAGACCCAACACAGCCATAAATAAATAAATAAATAAATAAATTTTTAAAAAAGAGAGAGACTCATTTCAGCTTTAAGGACACACGTAGACTTATCCATGTGTCATATGTGAAGAGATGAAAAGCTATTCCATGCAAATGGGAACTAAAAGAGGGGCTATTTCAAAACAAGTATATGTTAGGTCACAAATCAAATCTTAGCAAATTTAAGAAGACTGACATCATACCAGATTCTTTTCTGACTACAGTGGTATAAAACTAGAAATAAAACAATGGGGAAAACTTGAAAATCTACAAATGTGTGGAAATTAAACAACCTACTCCTGACCAACCATTGGGTCAAAGAAGAAATCAAAAGGGAAATCAGAAAACATCTTGAAAGAAACAAATATGGAAACACAACATATTCCACATTCCACGATTTATATGTGGAATCTAAAAAAGCCAAACTCATGGAAACTGAGTAAAATGGTGGTTGCCCAGAGGTGGGCAGTGGTGGTGGAAGAAATGAGGAAATGTTGGTCAAACAGTATAGACTTCCAGTTAGGCAGTGGATACGTTTTGGGGATCTAATGTACAGCACTGGGACTATAGCTAACAATACTACATTATATAATTAATTGAAAGTTCCTAAGAGATTAATCTTTAAAAATGGTAATTATGTGAGTTGATGGTTGTTGTATTAACTAACCTTATTGTGGTAATCATTTTCCAATATATATGTGTATCAAATCATCATGTTGTACACCTTAAACTTATATAATGTTTTATTTCAATTAAGTCTCAATAAAGTTGGAATATATATATGTATAAAACAAAGACCTTTTCTCGGAACTTTTATAAAAAAATAAAACAATATGTGAAGTATTTACACTCTTAAAATAAAAGAATGAACTCTCATTACCACAGTCATGAATGATCTCAAAATAATTAAACTGATTGAAAGAAGGCAGACATCCCCTCCAACTCCATAAATAGAAGCACATACTGTGTGTTCCATTTATATACGATTTTAAAAAATGCAAAACTAATCTACACTCACAGAAAGCAGAAGAGTGGTTGCCTTGGGGGAGGGATGATGAGGTGGGGAAGAAGAGTAAGAACCCAAAGGGGCACCGCTACAGTGGTGTGTGCACGTATATATGTATATGTATGTGTGCGTGTGCACACATATGCATACATATACATGTGCATATATATAATATTAAAGAAATGTCAGTGCTGCATTAGAAAGTTATTTACTAAACGCTAAAGAAAGTAGTAAGGGAGGAATAAAGGAATGAAAAATACATGAGACAGATAAATAAAAAACAAAAAGTAAAATAGCACACCTAAATTGAACTATATCAATAATAACATTAAATGTGAATGGATTAAGCAATATGATCAAAAAGTAGAAATTGTCAGCACTGGCTAAAACAACATCTAGGAGACACACCTTAGATTCAAAGATGTAAATATATTTAAATAGATGGGAAAAGATATGCAAACAACAGTCACAAGAAAACGAGTGATTATAGTGATGTTAGGCAACATAGACTTTAAAACAAACAATGATACTACAGATGAAATGGGCTTTTTATAATCCTATACGGGTCAGACCACCAGGAAGGTCCAACAATGAAATCCCTAATAAAGGAACTTCAAAATACATGAAGCAAAAAATGACAGAAATGAAGAGAGAAATAGACAGTTCAACAATAATTGTTGTTACAATACTTCCTTTCAATTACGGATAGAAAAACTAAGCAGGAGACCAATACGTAAATAGAAGTCCAGAGCAGCACTATAAACCATTTTGACCTGACATATCTATGGAGTACTCAACAACAATAATATACATTCTTCTCAAGTACACCTAAATTATTTTTCCAACCACAGTGAAATGAATTAGAAATCAATAACAGAAGTAAAGCTGAAAAATTAACAAATACATGGAAATTAAACAACATACTCCCAGATAACTTATGGGTCAAAGAAGAAATTAAAAGGGAAATTAGAAAATACTTTGAGATGAATGAAAATGAAGGTATACCAAAACTTATACAATATAGCTAAAATAATGCTTATAGGGAAATTTCTACTTGTAAATTCCTATATTATGAGAGAAGGAAGATCTCAAATCAATAACCTAATTTTTCACCTTAAGACATTGGAAAAACAAGGGCAAACTAAACTTGAAACAAGCAGAAGTAAGGAAATAAAAGGTTAGGGTGAAAATTAATGAAACAGAAGAGAAAACCAATAGAGAAATCAATGAAACCAAAAGCTGGTTCTTTGAAAAGATCAACAAAATGGACAACATTTTAGATTGACCAAGAGAGAAAGAGGAGACACAAATTACTAGAATCAGAAATGAAACATTGCTACCAAACTTACATAAATAAAAAGGATTATAAAGGAATCTTACGAACAGTAATATGCCAGTAAATGAGAGAACTTAGATTAAATGGACAAATTTCAAGAAAAACACTAATGAAACTGATAAATAATATGAATAGACATATAACAAGAGATTGAATTAGCAATAAAAAATATACCTGGATGACTTCACTGCTGAACTCTACCAAATGTGTAATTAAGAATACCAGTACTTAACACACTCCCGAAAAAATAGAAGAGGAGAGAATATTTCCCAATTCATTTTATGAGGATGATATTACCCTGATGCCAAAATTAGACAAAGATATCACAAGAAGACTACACGTCAGTATCTCTTATAAATATGGAGGCAAAATCCTCAACAAAACACCAGCAGACTTAATTCATCAACATATAAAAAGGATTACATACCATGATCAAGTGGGAATCGAAGGATTCAAAGTTTGGTTTAACATATTAAAATCTATTAATGTAACATACCATATCAGTGGAATTAAAAGCAAAGACAATCATTTCAGTAGACACAGTAAAAGCATTTGATAAAAATTCAACACTTCATCATGAAAGTAAACAAATGAAACTATGAATAGAATGGCACTTCCTCAACTAGATAAGTAGCAATTGTGAAAAACCCACAGCTAAAATCATTCTCGCTGGTGAAAGAGTAGATTTTTCCCTCCTCCGTTTAGGCTCAATACATGGATATCTGTTCAACATTGTACTTGAGGTTACTTCCAGAGCAGTTAGGCATGTAAAAATCTAAAAGACATCCATATTGGAAAGAAGGAAATAAGAATCATCTCTGTTTGCAGTTGTATATGATCTTGTATGTAGAAAGTCCTAAGAAATCCACTAAAAATTATTAAAACTAATAAGTTCAGCAGGATTGCAGGATACAAGATCATCATGCAAATATCAATTTTATTTCTATATACTTGTAAGGAGCAATCTTAAATGACAGTAGGAAAACAATTGCATTTATGATAGCATTAAAAAGAATTAAATATTTTGCATTGTTTAAAAAAGTGAAAATCTTATACTCTGAAATCTGCAAAGCATTGTTGAAAGAAATTAAAGAAGACCTAAATAAGTGGAAATTCATCCAGTGTTCATGCATTAGAAGACTTGTTAGGATGGCATTATTCCTCAAATTGGTCTACACATTCACTGCAGTCCTTATCAGAATCCCAGGTAACATCTTTGTAGAGGTTAACAAGCCAATTTTAAAATTTGTATGGAATAGCAAGGGACCCTAAATAGCCAAAATAATGTTGAAAATAAACACAGTCGAAGGACTCATGCTTTGCAATTTCAAAACTTATTATAGAGCGGTGGTAATCAAGACAGTGTAGTACTGACATAAGGATGGGCATGTAGATCATTGGAATATGTTTGAGAATTCAGAAATAGAACCATGTTTCTGTGGTCAGCTGATTGAAGCAAGGGTACTAATACCATTCAGTTGGGAACGGATTTTTTTCCCCAACAAATTGTGCTGGGACACTGGATAGCCACATTCAAAAGAATGAAGTTGTACCCTTACATCACACTATATATAAAAATTAGCTCAAAGTAGATGAAAGACCTCAATGTAAGAGCTAAAAGTATAAAACTCTTAGAAGAAAATAGGGGTAAATTTTCATGACTTCCGGTTTAACGGTGGATTCTAAGATATACCAAAAATATAAGCAACAAAGGAAAAAGAATAGATTTAATTGGACTGTATCAACAATAAAATCTTTTCTACCTCAAAGGATACTATCAAAAAAGTGAAAAGTCAACCCACAGAATGAGAGAAAATGTTTGCAAACCATAAGTTACTTGTATCTAGGATATATAAAGAGCTAAGCAACCTAAATGTGTATCAACTACCAAATGGATAAATAAAATGTGGTCTAGAGTGGAATATTAGTTGGTCATAGGAATGAAGTAATGATGCATGCTACAACACAGATGAACCCTGAAGAACATTATGTTAAGTGGTAAGCAAGTCACAAAAGTCCACTAATTACAGGGTTCCAATAATATGAAATGTCTAGAATAGTCAAATCTTTAGAGGCAGAAGATAAATAAGTGTTTGCTTAGGGCTGGAGATACTGGGGGAAGAGAGAGTTGATACCTAAGGAGGTAGGGTGCTTTCTTTTTGAGGTAATGAAAATATTTTAAGATCGACTTTGGTAGTGGTTGCACATATCTGTTAATATACTCAAAACCATAGAATAGAATGTATACTTTAAATGGGTGAATTGTATTTGGAAATGTCCCAATACAAATACTTCGGAAAGCTGGATGAAATAGAATAAATAGCCTTTTAATTACATAGCTCTATTCACAAGAAAGTGAAGGAAGTCCCCAAGGAACAAAAGCAAAGAGGAACCTGAAAGCCAGACCTATACACATGTGCTGACTTTGGGCAAGACTGACAGCAAGAAGAGCAGGCAGTTTTAGTCCTGAAAGGGAGAGAATGTTAGCTTGGACTAGAGGGTGAATGGCCTGTGATTCAGGATATATTTTCAAGGTAGAGCTGATTGGTATTAAGGTGGGCAAATTAGTTATGGGATTTGAGGCAGAGAGAAGTAAAGTTGCTTCCTAGATTTTGGCCTGAACTGTTAGGTATATGGTTTCGCCATTTAGTGAAATGGGCAAGAGATAGGAAGACCAGAATTGGGGCAGGGGACAGGGGAATCAAAGTCCTGTTTATGACATATTAAATTTGAGATGACTATTAGGTGTCCATTTTTAGATGTCAGGTAGTTAGTTGCATGTATGAGACTGATGTTCAGGAGAGATTGTGGCTGACATCAACAGTATATAGATGGTATTCAAAGCTATGGGATTAGATGAAGCAACAAGGGAAAAGCAACAAATAACATAGAAGGGAATCCCCATAAGGTTACCAGCTGATTTTTCAGCAGAAACAGACAACTGTTTCAAGGATTTTTTGCTAACAAAGAGGAGCTGAAAAATAGAGAGGTACCTGAAGGGTGATATGGATTCCAGTGAGGGATTTTATGATATTTATATACTGATAAGAATTATTCAGTAAAGGGGGACATTGCTACTACAAAATGAGAGCAAAATCTTTGATTCAATTAGGGAAAAGGGTTTTGTGTGTATAAGTGGAAGGGTTAGCCTAGGAACAGTTTCTGAAATAGGAAGATAGCATAAGTAAGTACAGATGCAAATAGATCAGTCTTCTCTCCTTTTGGATTTGTTCCTGTCGAAAATTTTCTTGTTAATTTTTGAAGTACTGTTAGACTTACTCTTCCTGTTTCTAATTTGATGAACCATTTTCGGGAAATGGGAAGGACCCTCAGGGCTTCTCCAGAGAACTTTTTGCTCAGTCTCATTTATCTTGTTCACCAAAAGGAGATAATTCTGTTTTGGGTTTTTTTTTAAATTAATTAATTAATTAATTAGTTTCTGGCTGTGTTGGGTCTTCATTGCTGTGCCCAGGCTTTCTCTAGTTGCGGCGAACAGGGGCTACTCTTCGTTGTGGTGTGCGGGCTTCTCACTGCAGTGGCTTCTCTTGTTGTGGAGCATGGGCTCTAGGCACGTGGGCTTCAGTAGTTGCTGGCACGTGGGCTCAATAGTTGTGGCTTGCAGGCTCTAGAGCACAGGCTCAGTAGATGTGGCGCATGGGCTTTGTTGCTCTGTGGCATGTGGGATCTTCCCAGACCAGGGCTTGAACCCGTGTCCCCTGCATTGGCAGGTGGATTCTCAACTGTGCCACCAGGGAAGCCCCGATAATTCTGTTTTATAGACCAGGAAATTGAGCAACATGTTTTCCAAATTTAAAATGTTTCCTCTATGTATTTCCATGTAATTTCAGTACATCTACACAGCATATTGGTTTATTGGCTACAGAACTAGTAAGTGAAGATTAAAAATTATTGTTAAATCTGTGAGATCTGTCATCAGAAGAAAGTATAATAGGATATCTACAGATGTGTTGCCAGTGGTGCCCACACTTCTTTATGAAACTGTTCTTTCGACCCCTGGTAGATTTTAAAATTGCAGTGGAGTTAGAGGATACATTTGAAAGGTCTGTCACTCTTCCACCCCTGAAGTTCTAATTGAGTGTTTTGTTGAATATTCAGTTGACAGCTAGTAATCTACCAACTACTGTTAGGTACTGAGGATAAGAACTCCATATTGGGAAATATGATGACTTAGAAAACCTAAAAATGTCTCGATACAAAATACTTAGGAAAGCTGGATGAAATATAATATATAACAAATACCCTTTTTTTAAAAAAATAAATTTATTTATTATTTATTTATTTATTTTTGGCTGTGTTGGGTCATTGCTGAGTGCTGGGTTTCTCTAGCTGGGGCGAGTGGGGGCTACTCTTCGTTGCGGTGCACGGGCTTCTCGTTGCGGTGGCTCCTCTTTGTTGCAGAGCATGGGCTCTAGGTGCGTGGGCTTCAGTAGTTGTGGCACGAGGGCTCATTAGTTGTGGCTCACGGGCTTAGTTGCTCCGCAGCATGTGGGATCTTCCCGGACTAGGGCTCGAACCAGTGTCCCCTGCATTGGCAGGCGGATTCTTAACCACTGCGCCACCAGGGAAGTCCCAACAAATACCCTTTTAATTGTATAGCTGTATTCATAAATATGTAAAGAAAATCCCCAAGGAACGAAAGCAAAGAGGGAAATGAAAGCCAGAACTATATGTATGAGCTGACATTGGGCCTGCTCTGGGGGGAATTTGCTGTTCTTTATAACCAGTGGACTTGGGTTTTGATAGGTAAATTAGGTAAGAGATAAGGCCTTGGATTTTACAGAGAGAGGTTTTGGAACTGAGATTTCCTTATAAAGCACGCTCAGGATACATCCTAACTTGAAAGGATATACTTGAAAAAATAATAATAGTAACCTGCCTACAGTCACAGGAAAAAAATAAGGAAGCTTCTCTGTCTTACCTTGGACACTGATTGGAGGGGAGTCTTGTTGAGTGTTTGTACCCATAGGCTTGCCTTCATGTATGTTTGGGGTTTTAATTTATACTACCTTCTTGTTCCTGGGTTAGTAATACTCTTGGGACACCTGACAGAATCAACTGTAAAACTATGGAGGGACATGTTTGCCACCCAGGCTGCATAGTATTCCCACAGGTAACTCTGATAAAGAATAGTGCACAATGCAAAATTTACAAAGAATGGGGCTTCCCTGATAGCACAGTGGTTAAGAATCCGCCTGCCAATGCAGGGAACACGGGTTCGAGCCCTGGTCTGGGAAGATCCCACATGTCGCGGAGCAACTAAGCCCATGCGCCACAACTACTGAGCCTGTGTTCTAGAGCTGGCGAGCCACAACTACTGAAGCCCACGTGCCTAGAGCCCGTGCTCCACAACAAGAGAAGCCACTGCAATGAGAAGCCCGCGCACCACAACAAAGAGTGGCCCCTGCTCCTCTCAACTAGAGAAAGCCCGTGCGCAGCAATGAAGACCCAATGCAGCCAAAAATAAATAAATAAATAAAACAAACAAATTAAAAAAAAACTAACCTTTAAAAAAAAAAAAATTTACAAAGGACAATTCACCATGAGCAACAGTTAGCAAACCCCCAGTAAGATCAAATCTCACCAAAACTTTGGCATCTGAATAATTAGCTGTAACCTTAAGATGGGTATGATTAAAATGACTAAAGATTTAAAGAAAATTTTGGAAACGTTAGAAAATAACATTACAAAAGATTTTAATATACCAAGCAAACTAAAAATAGAACTTCCACAAGTGAAAATTAGACCCAGTGAAATTAAAGGTGCAACAGATATATTACCTACAAAATAAATCTGAGGAAATTACTCAGAAAATAACATTGGAAGATGATAAAATATGAAAAAGCAATTAAGAAACATGGAGACTAGGATGTGAAGGACCAACATGTACCTAAATGTTCCTTAAGAATTGAATGAGGGAGGGGGGACCACTGACGGTCCAGTGGTTCGAACTCTGTGCTTCCACTGCAGGGGTCACGGGTTGGATTCCTGGTCGGGGAACTAAGATCCTGCGTGCCGTGCAGCGCAAAAAAAAAAAAAAAAAAAGAATGAGAGAGAAGGAAATTGGTATAATAGCTGAATATCTTCTGAAAGTGATAAAGGATATAAACCCTCAGCTTAAAAAAACAAAATGAGTCCCAACCAGGATGACAGTGAAAGTGTAGAACATCACAGCCAAAGAGTAGTTCTTAAAAGGCTGAATGAGAATCAAGATGAATAGGACATAGTTCATGTCCTCAAGATGCTTATAGCTTAGGGTAGATGACACTTGTTAAAAATGTTGTTGCAGTCATTTCTACTAGTCTTTGCTTTGTAACAAACTAACTCAGATTTGAAAAACTATTATTTCTCATGATTTTATGGATTGACTGGGTAGTTTTGCTGGTCTTGCTTAGGCTCATACAACTTCATTCAGCTGGTGTGTTGGCTGGGGACTGGGCTTGACCTTGTCTCTCTTTCCATGTGGTTTTCAACTTAGGCTTCTTCACAGCATGGTGGTCTTAGGGCAGACGTGAAAGCTGCAAGACCTCTTTTAAGGCTAAGGCTTATAAGTTACATGGTGTCACTTCTACCACATTCTGTTGTAGAAAAGCAAGTCACAACGCCAGCCCAGATTCATGGGTTTAGAGAAATAGACTATATCTCTTGATGGAGGAGCTGTAGAGATTTTGTGGCCATATTTAATTTTCAACATGAGTATAATTAGATCAGTGCTATGATAGAGGTTAACGAAAGGATGCTATAGAACAGAGCAGGTAGAAACTTATCTCAGCTTGGGGGAGGAGTCAGGGGGAAGGCTTCTCAGAGAGGATAATGCTTCAGTTAAACCCTTTAAAGGAAAGCTTTATGTGATGGTGTAGTTATAAAAAACACAGGTATTTTTCTTTATGAAATGTTTTGACAACTCACATCAAAATCTGAGAATTTTCCATAAGTTCAGAACGTGTTGCGTTTTCTCTGCCTCACTTCCCTGGTGTGGGAATCTTACACCCTTTAGCTCTTAGCCAAAGATACTCTTTTTTTTTTTTTTTTAATTAATTTATTTTTTTTTAATTTTTTTAAAAAATTTATTTATTTATTTATTTATGGCTGTGTTAGGTCTTCATTTCTGTGCGAGGGCTTTCTCTAGTTGTGGCAAGCGGGGGCCGCTCTTCATCGCGGTGCGCGGGCCTCTCACTATCGCGGCCTCTCTTGTCGCGGAGCACAGGCTCCAGACGCGCAGGCTCAGCAACTGTGGCTCACGGGCCCAGCTGCTCCGTGGCATGTGGGATCTTCCCAGGCCAGGGTTCGAACCCGTGTCCCCTGCATTGGCAGGCAGACTCTCAACCACTGCGCCACCAGGGAAGCCCCAAAGATACTCTTTAAATGCTGGTTGGGGTACATTGATGAGATAGTACTGCTGAGGCAGAAAGTTCAGTTAGAGGATTTTTTAAGCTTTTTAATCTTCATAGAGTTTTCTTCTTGAAAAATCCAGCTGACATTATTTTGGTTGAAAAAAGTTGCCAGGCTTTATTAAAGTAGTTAGCAGATACAGAAGTCACTCCTTCTCACTTAGTACTGCCTAAACTAATCTTCTGACTCAGTTTCTGAAATTATATTGGAGTCAGTTGCTCTTGTCCTCTAAAATGCAGATCTTTTATTCAAGCAAAGTTAGTAAACCATGAACACACAGTTTAATCAAGGGGATCAGAGTGGTGGCGGGGGAGACACTTAAGTAAATATGTCATCATGACAAAATTCATCAATTGCTGGAATATAGATATGAGCAGAATTATATGAGAACATAATTGTTGCCTGAAGAAGAAAAGAAAGGTTTTCATAGAGTAGGTAACAATTCAGCAGAACATTAAAGAGTCATTAAGAATTTCCCAAAGAAGAGAGTCTGTGACATGTGGAAAGATCAAGAGGCTTGAAAGAGCCTGGAGTCGGGACCACTGCATGTAGAATTGAATGTGCTTGCTTTTCTTTTTCTCCCAAGATGCGAATAGCTTTTTTGTCATTTTTTCTGTAATTATAAAAATAATATACGCTTGATTTAGAAAATTCAGACAATAAGAAAAGTAAGTAAAACCTAGCCATAATCCCATTATTTAGCAAAACATTCATAAGTATTTTGGGTCCTTCTTCAATTGACATTTTTTTTGGTTTTTTTTGGCTGCGTTGGGTCTTCGTTGCTGCGCACGGGCTTTCTCGAGTTGCAGCGAGCAGGGGCTACTCTTCGTTGTGCTGTGCAGGCTTCTCATTGCGGTGGCTTCTCTTGTTGCGGAGCACGGGCTCTAGGCGCGCAGGCTTCAGTAGTTGCGGCACGTGGATTCAGTAGTTGCAGCACGCAGGCTTCAGTAGTTTGCGGCACATGGGCTCAGTAGTTGCATCGTGCGGGCTCTAGGGCGTACAGGCTCAGTAGTTGTGATGCATGGGCTTAGTTGCTCCGCGGCATGTGGAATCTTCCTGGACCAGGGATCGAACCCATGTCCTCTGCATTGGCAGGCAGATTCTTAACCAGTGAGCCACCAGGGAAGTCCCAGTTGACTTTTAAAGATGAATTCACAAGGTTCTGTTCCTTTCCCTTTTTAAATTAATGTTAATAATTCCTAATGGTAATTTTAGTTTGTTTTTCTGGTCCTTATTTTATATAGTAAGATAAAGAGATGGATTTTCAGAATAACTGCGGTTTATAAATGAGGCGCAAAGTGATTTAGTGATTTATCAAAGATCACAGAAAGAATCTGTGAGTGCCTTTGAGATTAGTTACTATACTTTCCAGTATCCAAATTGGGCTTCTGATTCTTTTGTGCCTTGCTTTCTTTTTTTTTTTTTAATTTTTATTTATTTTATTTTTGGCTACATTGGGTCTTCATTGCTGCACGCGGGCTTTTCTCTGGTTGCGGCGAGTGGGGGCTACTCTTCGTTGCGGTGCGCAGGCTTCTCATTGCGGTGGCTTCTCTTGTTGTGGAGCATGGGCTCTAGGCGTGTGGGCTTCAGTAGTTGCCATGGCTCAGTAGTCGTGGCTCACGGACTCTAGAGTGCAGGCTCAGTAGTTGTGGCAGGCTCAGTAGTTGTGGCACACGGGCTTAGTTGCCCCACGGCATGTGGGATCTTCTGGACCAGGGCTCGAACCCATGTCCCTTGCATTGGCAGGCGGATTCTTAACCACTGCGCCACCAGGGAAGCCCTGTGCCTTGCTTTCTGATGAGACGAGATTTATATACTTGTTTTGAAATGGCTCAGCTCTTACCCTGAAGCTGAGTAAAATTACTTAGTTTGAACCATTTTCATTTGTATTTTCACTGCAGTATGACACAAGTAGTGGGAACTGTAGATCATCAGGAATTTATCTTTAATTTTCTGATTGTGGATTTTTCTAGCACGCACTTTCATTTCCTAAGCATGCTTTCTTGAAGACATAAAATCTGTACTGGAAAAGCATCTCAAACTGCCTAAAGTAGCTTTGTATAACTGGTAAATCAAGTAGAGCCTAGTTGGTATTGTTGCAGTGAAGGGAAACAGGAGCTATAAAGTTAGAAGCAGAAAATTAAGACCAGGAAATGACTGGATATTGCCTTTGGAACATTTTGTCCTTTGATTCTATAAATGCAGTTTTGCTCTCAAGGAAATGGGCTTGTAGCCAATTCTACCATTCAAGTTATTACTTTTTTTTTTAATGCGTTTTAAATTTATTTATTTATTTATTTTTGGCTGTGTTGGGTCTTCGTTTCTGTGCGAGGGCTTTCTCTAGTTGCGGTGAGCGGGGGCCACTCTTCATCGCGGTCCGCGGGCCTCTCACTGTCGTGGCCTCTCTTGTTGCAGAGCACAAGCTCCAGACGTGCAGGCTCAGTAGTTGTGGCTCACGGGCCTAGTTGCTCCGTGGCATGTGGGATCTTCCCAGACCAAGGCTCAAACCCGTGTCCCCTGCATTGGCAGGCAGACTCTGAACACTGCGCCACCAGGGAAGCCCCCAAGTTATTACTTTTATTTGATATTATTTAGAAAGGACAGATGTTATTCCAGTAATGCTTCTTTTGCACATAAATAGTGGGTGTGTTCTTAGTTTTCTTTGGACCAAGGAAAGTGGAAGAACTACTTTTTTTTAAGTTATTATTTGTTTTTTTAACTTCACCTCCAGTAGGTGGACCAGAGTTTATTTAGAAATAGTTGAAAGTTGGGTAGGGAGATATTAATCGGATGCTTACTAGTTGGCAGGTACTGAGATGTGGGAAATGAGACAATCCCTATAAAAATCACATGATTCAGTGTCTGCCTATAACGTAAATAATAAGTGTCCAGTGATCATATTACTGAATCGTTGAACCATGACAATCTTGTGAGATAGGTATTAACATTCTCATTTTATTTATTTATTTATTTGGCTGCTCTGGGTCTTCTTTGCTGAGTGCGGGCTTTCTCTAGTTGCGGCGAGCAGGGACTGCTCTTCATTGCAGTGCGCGGACTTCTCGTTGTGGTCGCTTCTCTTGTTGCGGAGCATGGGCTCTGGGCGCGCGGGCTTCAGTAGTCGCAGCACGTGGCTCAGTAGTTGCGGCATGTGGGCTTCAGTAGTTGTGGCGAACGGGCTTAACTGCTCCACGGCATGTGGGATCTTCCTGGACCAGGGATCGAACCCGTGTCCCCTGCATTGGCAGGCGGATTCTTAACCACTGTGCCACTGGGGAAGTCCAACATTCTCATTTTAGAGTTGAGACAGTTGTGGCTTCTAGAGGTTAATTTGTCCATAGCCAATAGAGTTAGTGTTAGAGGCATGTCCCCATCTCAGATCTGTCTTATTGTGGAGCCCAAGTAGGACTACTAAGTACAGTTGCATAAGCTACACTGTGCAATCCCAGGGGGGTGCTGTTCACATAGTCTGTGATGTGAATGGTGCCCCCTGGAGTTGTGCCACAAGCCAACTCTTGTTCCAGTTGTGTTTTTTGTTTTTGTTTTGTTTACCACTACTCTACTTTGTAAGTAGAATTATGAATAAATCATTCACTGAACAGTCTCTGTCCTTGCAAACATTCATGTCTATGTTTGGCTATTTAATGTTTTTTTTTTTTTTCTTCTCAATTCAGGACTATTTTAAAGAACTCTCCCCTCTTCTTCTTAAAGATTACGTGGAGATGAACACAAATCTAAATATGATTCTTAGTTGTATTATTCATATATATCGGCTTTGCTTTTTTATTTTTATATTTGGGCTAAATTAAGTTAGAAGTCTTTTTTGGACTTCAAAATAAAGATAATTGTTTGTGTTTTGTAGCATGCTATTTGGTCCTGCCCAGTATTGTTATGGTAAATGTTAAACTTTAATGACACTCATAAAATGTTAAGGTTTAATGACACTTTAATGACAGTCATAATAGGAAATGGTATTTGTTTTTTTATTTTTAAGTAGTTAACAAAGCTAAAATAAATCTTTCAGATTTCCTTTTCTAGCACTAAACCAAAATCTGTAGAATACCCAATATCCAAATTGGATAAAAGAATACTTTGAAAAAAAAAAAAAAAAGAATACTTTGGCTTTTATTCTTGGCATTTATAAAATTTAGTTCATTAAACATGTATTGTAAATATACCCTGTACCCGCAGCTACCTGAAGCTTTGGGAATATAAAGATAATTGAAGAAACGGTCTCTGCTATCTATTAATGCCCAGTCTGGTTGGAGAGGCCCACTAAGCAAATATTCTCTAAAACAAGTAGCAATGCTGGAATAAACAAGTATGCTAATATTTTGGTAGCACTCTCTAAGGAGGGAGTGATTAAACCTAATATATCAGGCTTAAGATCTCTCAGCGGAGGTAACAGAATTTAAGCTTAGTCTTTAAGAGTAGAAAGGCAAAGGAGAGGAAGGTTTTCCAGGAAAGGGAACGGTCTGTGCAAAGTCTAGATGTTTGAAGGTTTATGGTGTGTCTTGGGGAGTTTGAGTAGTTTGATGTGACAGATAAGAGATGGAAAAGTAAATTGGGCAGAGCTGTGAGAAACTCATAGAACATAGTAATGAATATGGGCATTATCTTATGGACATTGAGGAAGCATGGGAGGGTATAAAAATAAGGCAGTGCTTGATCAGAACTAAGATTTGCACTTGTAATTTGAATGGCCATATGAATGATAGATCAGAGGGGAGTGAGAAAGAAGGCAGGGAAACTACTACCTTTCCAGTAGGTTTACGTAAAATGAAAGAGATTCCTATGGTGTTAGCTATGCATAGAGACAGAAGGAAAAAAATGGGCAGTTGAGCAAGGATCAGTAGGATTTGTGAGTAGTGTGGAAATGAGAGGAGTGAAGGATGACTGTAATCCTTCATTTGGTAACTGAGTGGAAAGTAGTGCAATTCATTAATTTTTTTTTAAAAGATACAGGAAGAGAATTAGAGTTAAGTTTTGACAGTAAGTTTGGAGTATCTAGCTGAAGGTGTCTGTCCATTAGACAGGGAGGGGTTGTAGATGTATATTAGGGATTGTTTATGTATCGTTGGGATTGGATGAAATGGCACAGGAGAATCTGTAAAATGAAGTTATTGCCAAAAAACAGAATCCTGGACGAACACCTTTTGAGGGGCAGGTAGGGAAAAGGAACAGTTGTGTTCTCAAATTGCATCTTTCATAGAAACCATAATTTTTTTCTATTTAAAAAAAATAGCCTTTTTTAAAAGAGCAGTTTTAGATTCACAGCAAAATTGAGAGGAAGGTACAGAGATTTCCCATATAACCTCTGCCCCCACACATGCATAGCCTCTCCCACTATCAATATCCCCTTTCTAGTTTAAGTCTATTGAGGTAAAATTTACACACAGTAAAATACAGCCCTTTTAGGTATACAATTCTATGAACTTTAATGAATGTAAACTCTTACATAATCACCACGACCACCACAGTCAAGATACAGAATATTTTCATTACTCCAGAAAGTCCCTTTATAGTTCTTTTTAGTCATTCATCTTTCCCCTTCCCAGCCTGTGTCAATCAGTGATCTGATTTCTGTCTCTATAGTTTTGCCTTTTCCGGAATGCCATGTAAATTGAATCATACGGTATATAGCCTTTTGTGTCCACTTCTTTTACTTAGAATAATGCTTTTGAGATTTATCCATGTTATTTTAGTATCAGTGGCAGTTTGTTTATCCATTCACCAGCTGATAAACATTTACTTTGTATTCAGTTTTTGACAATTATGAATAATGCTGCTATAAACATTCACAGACAGGTCTTTGTATAGACATGTATTTTTATTTTTCTTGGGTAAACACCTAGGAGTGAGTCATAGATAAGTGTATGTTTAACTTTATAAAATTTACATAAAGTGACTGTACCATTTTGTATTCCCACCGGCAGTGTATGAGAGTTTTTCAGTTGCTCCACATTCTTGCCAGCCCTTGGTATTTTCAGGATTGTTTTGTTTTTAATTTTAGCCATTCTTATAGGTGTATAGCGGCATCCTATTGTGGTTTCAGTTTCCCTAATGGTTAATGATACTGAGTTTCTTTCAAATGCTTGCATTGTCTTCTTGGGTGAAATGCCCTTTTTTTAAATTGGGTTGCTTGTTTTATTATTGAGTTATAAGAATTCTGTGTATATTTTGGATATAATTCCTTCATCAGGCATATGATTTGTAAATATTTTCTTGCAGTCTGCGGCTTGTCCTTTCATTCTGTGAACAGTGTCTTCCGAGCAGCAGTTTCTAGTTTAATAAAGTGCACTTCAGTTTTTTCTTTTATGCATACTTCTTGTGTCCTAAGAAATCTTTGTGCCCCAAGATTACAAAGACTTTTTCCTGTGTTTTCTTCTGTAAATATTATAGTTTTAGGATTTACATTTAGATCTGCAATCCATTTTGCATTAATTTTGTATGTGACGTAAAGAGATTGATGTTTTTGCATATGTATGATGTCAAGTTAATTGTTCCACCACCATTTGTTTTATTACCTTTCTCTGTTGAATTATCTGGCCAACTTTGTTGAAACCAATTGGCCGTGTATGTGTGGGTCTATTTCTGGATTCTATTTTGTTTCCTTGGTCTGTATTATCTGTCCTTTCACTAATACCGTGTCTTGATTACTTTACCTGCAACTACCTTTATTTTAGAGATCATCGTGGTATCTGTTAGGAATGCTGTTGGCAGCAAGGAACAGAAAGCCCTGCTAATAATGAGTTTATTTTTGTTATGACAAGAAGTCAGAGACAAGCAGTTGCTGGTTTAAGCTGTTCATTTATACGAGGGGTTAGCAAACTATAGCCTGCTGGCCTAATCTGGCCTGCCACCTGTTTTGTAAATCACCTGTGGAGGTTCTTAAAAATGCATATGCCAAGGCTTTATCTCTGAGACTGATTTAGTTGCTAGGGTAGGAGGTGAGGGGATAGAGGGAGGATCAGGTGTTTTAATTTTAACATGCTCCCTGGTGATATTGGTAATTGTGTTGTTTAGTCATGGTTAAGAACCATTAATCTAAGGTTGGTTCTTAGAGTGTGGTCTCCAGACTAGCAGCATCACCATCTCCTGGAAACTTTTTAAAAATTCAAATTATCAGGCCCATCCCAGCCTTACTGAATGGGAATTCTTGTTAGGGCCCAACAGATTGTGTTTCAACAAGTTCACCAGGTGATTCTGAGGCATGCCAAAGCTTGAGAACCTTGAAAAGCATTGCTGAGTGTTTCCCAGATAAGCCTAGGGAAGATTAATTGACTGTCTTTTAAAAAACAAAAAACTTAATTGAGATAAGTATTAAATTATGTGCAGATAGTTAAGTTTGAAATTGGATTGAAGGTGCACACAAATGATCTAACATGGTAAGTGCTGAGTACTGTATTGGACCTAATTATTCAAAGCATAAGTTAGGTTGCTATTTTTAAGCAGCTTTTAAAAATCATTTTTGTGTGTGTGCATTACTTTTTCCTACCCTTTAAGGAAGAGTTAAGGAAATAGAAGGCAGTTCTTACGTTTATAGACTTTATAAACAAGGGAAGAATGCAGATAAACATGTATAAACACAAAAGACAAACATATAAACATGCTTCTTTCAGGGTTTGTGATATATTTTGTGAATATATTACAGTGGAGGTAGCCTATCCAAAAGAAAACTTGAGTTTATTTAGCCTATATACCAAAGAAAAAACAGTACCTCATAGCATGTAAAATATGTCTTCAGTTTAGTTTGCTCTTGAATGGTAACCTTCGCAGTTATAATTACTAATTGCTTAAACGTGGAGTCTAATAACTTTTCTTCATCTGTTTTTAGGGAGCTGTAAATATCCTACTTATGTTATTTCTCCTTCCACTTGGACAATGGTTTAGATTCAATTAGGCTATCTTTTATTTCCTGCAGGTGATTCCTGCAGTATTTCTTATCCAGTTCTGAAAAAATAAGAGGTTAATTAGAACTAAGCTCTAGTTTGTTTTCTAGGTGCTTTAAAAAACTTTTGAAAGCAGAACTTCTGAAAAAAGAAATTTGATTACACTTGTGATGTATAAGATCAGGCATAACAAAGAGTTAAACTTATTTGACTGAATTGTAGTTCCAGTAGCAGTTAACTCTGAATATAAAAGGAAGTTCACAAAAACAGATGCTGTCATTGAAACCAGAGACTGAACACCTCTCCGGCCCTTATTTCCAAGGCAAGAACAGCTGACATGTTAGAATTTCCTTGGGAAAATGTAGCAAAAAAGACTTTAGACTGTTTCTCAATCATAGTTTACAGCCAAAGGGACTTGAATTTTATAGAGTTACAAAAGATGATTGAACTGGGTTCCTTAGTAGTCCAGAGTACCTCTGTTATTGGAATTTTGCTTCCTGTGTCTTAATTTTACTGGGAAGACCTCATTGTCTTTAACAATCTCATAGCCCCACCCATTTTAACTTTTTGTCAGGTTTTGGTCTTCAGAAACCCTCCTAAATCAGCACACGTTTTTTTCATCATGATTTCCTTTTCCTAAATTAATTCTCTTGTTAATTTTTCTAGTATTTCTTGAATAAGCATTTGGTGACAATACTGGGTTTTGTCACTTGTGGTTTTCCTTAGTGTTGGGCAGTCTCCACTTGATTTTGCACTTGTTTACTTCCTTGTTGAGCAACTAATAATAAACCATCATGACTCTAGAAAAATACTTGACATTGAAATGGAATGCTTCTGTTCCTCAGGGTCATTTTATACGTGCATCTCCCCAGCTTTATTCAAATGTCTCAGCACTTTAAGAACTATTTATGTCAGAGAAGTCTCCCTCAGAAATACAGGAGACTTACTTATAGCAAGGGTGGTAAAAATGCATGTGATGGTTTATTACCTAATAAGTTTGTTTCTACTGATAATTTTTGGAAGCAAACACATTTTCCCTTTTCCTTAAGCATAAGAGAAGCTTCTCGTCTTTTTTAAAAAAAATTAATTAATTAATTTACTTTTGGCTGTGTTGGGTCTTTGTTGCTGCGCGTGGGCTTTATCTGGTTGTGGCGAGCAGGGGGACTACTCTTCGTTGTGGTGCACGGGCTTCTCATTGTGGTGGCTTCTCTTGTTGCGGAGCACGGGCTCTAGGCGCGCGGGCTTCAGTAGTTGTGGCATGCAGGCTCAGTAGTTGTGGCTTGTGGGCTCTAGAGCACAGGCTCAGTAGTTGTGGCGCAGGGGCTTAATTGCTCCGCGGCATGTGGGATCTTCCTGGACCAGGGCTCGAACCCGTGTCCCCTCCATTGGCAGGCGGATTCTTAACCACTGCGCCACCAGGTAAGTCCGAGAAGCTTCTCCTCTTAACAAGCTTTATTTCTCATCAGACAAGTAAAATTACAAATATTTTAGTTGTTATTAGTTTAGGACACTGTAGAAAACTTTTAATAAAATTGACAGACTATCACATATATTTCTGGGTATTAGTCTCAAATTCACTATACACTTTTTCATGAAAAACTGTATGAATTAAGAGAGCAGCTGCAGCTCTTATTTATTATAGATCTTGATTTATTCTGTTTTTTAAAGACATTCAGAAGATATCTATATATCAAAAGAATTGCTGATGATTTTCTCTAGATGTGGACCCATTTAAATCAGTACTGGCCTCTCTCATTTTGCTGATTGCATATACTTGTGACCCTTAGATTATAGGGAATGGAAGTGAACAGCAGCTGCAAAAAGAGCTAGCAGATGTGCTGATGGATCCTCCAATGGACGACCAGCCAGGGGACAAGGAGCTTGTGGAAAGGTCACAATTGGATGGCGAAGGAGATGGGCCTCTTTCTAATCAACTCTCAGCTTCATCCACCATTAACCCTGTGTCGTTAGTAGGGCTCCAGAAACCAGAGATGAGCCTGCCAGTGAAACCTGGACAAGGAGGTTAGGATTGCTGCATTGCTTGCATAACTGAAGGTTATTGTTTTTAATATTTGAGTGTCCATTCTGTACTAGGTTTGATTCAAAGCAAGCAAAAACCATTATCTATGTTCTCTAGAATCTTCAGATTCTAGATTTAGGGGGATGTGAGAGGAGTAAATATATGTACTATTCTGATTTCCCTTTAAGTGTATGTCATTTTTAAAAAAATTTTTTTTGGGATAGAGTTGATTTACAATGTTTTAGTTTCAGGTGTGCAGCAAAGTGAATCAGTTATACATATACATATGTCCACTCTAAATGTATGTCATTTATACCAAAGAAAGAGAAACAGTAGCTATAAGACATTGAGGGAGTCTTAGAGTATTTAAGGATCTTTTTTCAGGAAAGAAGGAATTTGAGTATAGTGTTGGAGAAATAGAGGAATAATGCTTGGTGAAGAGCTGTTTGCCCCAGGCCTTTATAGCTTGGCGGGAATAGTTGTCAAGTTGAAAAAAGGGAGCTGAAAGACGTAGCAAGGAAGGAGAAAAAAGGCAATTATAAAGGCTCATTGGGGAAAGTAGGGTGTTAAAACTATAGATGTTTATTGGGAAAGGGAAAGCAAGGGGACTGAGAGAACATGATAGAGTAGCTACCATGATGAATGAGAAAAATAATTATAACAGCAGATCAGAAAGAAGACAGAGATAGGATTTTTCAGGGTGGTAAAATACTAAATGTATTTTTGACCTAAATGTAAATTATAAAGTCAAAACAAATTAGAAGAGTCAGAAAGGTAAATCAGATCTGAGTCTCAGGTCACCTTTTAGATTTGGGATTGAGACTACAGCCATACCTAAAAATTTTAGTGTTGGTGACAGAGTTCTGGTGTGAGATTTCTGGCTTTAATGGGCATTTCTTCTGGGGTAATGGCATATTCTCTCATTAGTATTTAATTTTAGAACCTAAATGTAACTTGTAGATTTTTACTTGATATTCATGTCAACAAAATATCAAAATGAAAATAATCCCCTCCTTATTGTTTCTTTCAGATTCTGAAGGGTCAAGTCCTTTCACACCAGTGGCTGATGAGGACAGTGTAGTTTTCAGCAAACTAACTTATTTAGGCTGTGCCTCAGTAAATGCTCCCAGGAGTGAAGTGGAAGCCTTAAGAATGATGTCCATCTTAAGGGGCCAGTGTCAGATTTCACTAGATGTAACCCTGTCAGTGCCGAACGTATCTGAAGGAACTGTGAGGTGAGACCAGCTTCTTGAAATGTTTGTATTCAATAACATTTGATCAGATTTCTGACCTATAGTTTTAGAAAGAAGCAATAGTGAACAAAATCTGTAATTATTTTATTCATGCAATGTTTAATTCATCTGGCACTTAGTTATCACGTCTTCCAAGGATTGTGACCTTTATGAAACATAGTCACTTGTTTGAATAGTTTTTTATACTCTTCGCCACCCCAATTCTGTGTAACACATTAGAAATTTAAATGTTTGGGGGATTATTGAAACATGTTGACCTAAGAGTCTGCCTAACAATTTATATTTTTCATGTGCCCCCAGTACAAATACTAACTTGACACATTAGTTCAATATGAGATTTCATGCTGACTTCGGAAGTTACAGAAACCTGTTGGTAAATATTAACTATTCCAGTACAGTTCCTAAATTTTTAAGATGAGGAAACTGAGGCCCAGAAAAGTCTCTCGAAATGGCTATTGTTTATACTAACTGAAACAGATAACAGTGATTTAAAGGTAGCCAGTCAGATGTCTATATTAGCTAGCTAAATACAAAACTCTAGTAATGAGTTGAACAGAACTGAAATAAAATAACTTTTTCTTTATTATAAAAAATGCAAACTTATTTCAGAAAAATCAGAGGACACAAACAAGCAAAAATTTAGGAAAATACTCTTTTTTTAATTTAATTTTTTTTATTGAAGTATAGTTGATTTACAATTTGCCAATCTGCTGTACAGCAAAGTGACTCAGTTATACACATATAGACATTCTTTTTTTTAAATATTTTTTTCCAGTATGGTTTATCACAGGATATTGACTATAGTTCCCTGTGCTACACAGTAGGACCTTGTTTATTTATCCTATTATATAATAGTTTACACCTGCTAATCCCACACTCCCAGTCCTTCCCTCCCTCACCCCCCTCCCCCTTGGCAACCACAAGTCTGCTCTCTATGTCTATGAGTCTGTTCCTGTTTTGTAGATAGGTTCATTTGTGCCATATTTTAGATTAGGAAAATATTCTTAATTCTACTCTCCCGTTGGTAAATAACAGTTAACATCTTGGTTTATTAAGACCCTTTGCGTGTAGTTGTATGTGTATATGTTTGTGTATGTGTGTATATACCTACATATATGTGCAAGTATAATTACAGAACTTAGAATCAACATTTTTAACAACAGTGGAATAATATAATACATACCATCTTGTAACATGCTTTCCTCACTTAGTTTTTTATATTGTGAATCTCTTTCCATATCAATAAATATGCTTAAAAATTTTAACTTATGATGGCACGTGATGGGCTATTCAGAAATAACCAATCTCTAATGTTACATATTTTAGTTGTTTTAATGAGAAAAGTACTACTAATAATAGCTAATATTAAACTTTTATTATATGAGCATGTAAGTGCTTTACCTGTAATTTTCTTATAAATTATTTTTTAGCTAAATTTTTATGCATTTTTGTATTTCCTTAGATTCAATTCCTAGAAAGTAGACTTATTGGGTCAAAGATTTGCCCATTTTTATGGGGCTTGATACATTGCCAAATAGCCATCTAGAAATATTGATCTAGTTCGTACGTTTATCAGCAGTGTATGAGAGTATCTGTTTCTCCACCCTCAAGCATTTTGGATTTTTATGGTAGTAGAGTTGTAGCTGTATATGGTTAGCAGTAGTAGTAAGTTAATTAATATTCCAGTTATCTGCATATGTAATTCTTCTCTTGAGTATTTAAAGAACTATTTCACAAAGACTCACAAATACTAATTTTAGTTGTATTTATTAATGTGAAACTTAATAAAATTTTTTTAGCACTCATTTTTTTTTTGTAATAAAGTTTATTTCTTTTTCTTTGGCTGCACTGCAGCTTGTGGGATCTTAGTTCCCTGACCAGGCCACCTCAGTGAAATCGCTAATTCCTAACCACTGGACCATCAGGGAATTCCTTAGCACTCATTTTTTTTTTTTTTTTTTTAATAGAGGATATCATGGCCAGCTGATTCTTTTTTTTAATTTATTTTTTATTTATTTATGGCTGTGTTGGGTCTTCGTTTCTGTGCGAGGGCTTTCTCTAGTTGCGGCAAGCGGGGGCCACTCTTCATCGCGGTGCGCGGGCCTCTCATTATCGCGGCCTCTCTTGTTGCGGAGCACAGGCTCCAGACGCGCAGGCTCAGTAATTGTGGCTCACGGGCCTAGTTGCTCTGCGGCATGTGGGATCTTCCCAGACCAGAGCTCGAACCCGTGTCCCCTGCATTGGCAGGCAGATTCTCAACCACTGCGCCACCAGGGAAGCCCTAGCACTCATTTTTATATGAGCATTCATTTTTATATGCTTCTTAGTCAATAGTCATTCCCCCCAACTGAAGTTATACTTTGTTCTAATATATTTTAATTCTATAAAGACATGAGAAAACTAGTTTCTCTTGCCCCATGTTTTCAGAGTCTTTATCAAAGTGCCTTTGAACTTGGATTAGGTCCCCTTCTTAGGTATTTCCATTATCCCCTGGGCTTTCCCATCAGTGGCCCTGCCCATTCAGTGTTGAAATTGCATAATTTCTTTTTCAGTTTCTTTCATAGCTGTGTCATCAGTGCCCAGAATGGAGCCTGGGATGTTGTAGGTATCACATAAATATTTGTTGAATGAATACATTTTTGAATGAATGATATCCCTTTGATTTTCAGAGAATGGCATCCTTTTGATTTTATTAATGATTTTCTTTTTTTAGGTGTTAACATTTTGTACAGTCTCTCTCCCTTGTTTGCCATGAAGCAAAAGAACATGTTTCACTCTGAGAAAGCACATCCCCTTTTTATTTTTTAAAATAATAAAGCAGATTAGGTCATTCTTTTAGGAGATAATGAGAAGCACAGCTTTAATGATCTATTTTGGTATTCTAATTTACCCATTATCTTTATTTAGTTACAGACTATATAAGAAACATACTTACTGATATTGTTTATGCTTTCCTGATTGCCTCCCTAAAACATGCGGTTATGTAGTTTTTAGTATCATGGAATTGTGTAATCAGTAACTTTAAGAATCCACATATGACTTATTTATCAAGACTTAAGATTAATATGATTAGCATACCAAAAATGGATTATATAATCTTTTTGCTAGAAAATGAGTCTTGAATCATAATATGGATGTAGTGAAAATAGTCCACAGTCCCTCTAATCTCTTTATATCTGTTTTTCTGAACAGACTCTTAGATCCTCAGACAAACACTGAAATAGCAAACTACCCTATCTACAAAATCCTCTTCTGTGTTAGAGGGCACGATGGAACTCCTGAGAGTGACTGTTTTGCTTTCACTGAAAGTCATTACAATGCAGAGCTCTTCAGAATACATGTCTTCCGGTGTGAAATACAAGAAGCTGTAAGTACTTAAGAGGGAACTGTCTGCAAATGAAACTTCATCTGTACCCTCACTACGTTGAAATGATTATAGTATTTATTATGGTCATTTGTAAGCCAAATGAAATTCTCTGCTACTGTTTATTTCAGCTGGATGGGCTGAAATGTAAATAAACTAAAAGTTTGGTTAACCAGAACCTCGTTGTTAAGAGTGTTGGAGGAGACCAATTGACTGCTGCTTAATTGGGTTAAATAGGCATCTTGGTTCTAGCAATGACGTATTTGCAAACCATTCTTTTAGAGCTAAACTTTTAGGATTATTTTTATTATAATAAATACATTCAAGTAATTCCTAACAATTTTGGAAATCATCTTTCAGTTGGATTCACAACCACTTCTTTTTTAAAGCCTCTTCTCTGACCGTTTTTAGTGTTGCTTGCTTTATAGGTCTAATAAATTAGATAATTTATCAAAAGAAATCAATGGAGGAAAGATGAATTACTCCCCTCAAACAACATAGGTCACCTTCAGCCTTAACAAAAGTATTTTATTCTTGTGATAACAGCCCATTTCCTAACATGTCTGGTTGTAGGTGAGCCGGATACTTTACAGTTTTGCCACTGCCTTCCGCCGTTCTGCAAAGCAGACCCCCCTGTCAGCAACTGCTGCACCTCAGACTCCTGACAGTGACATCTTTACCTTCTCTGTGTCTTTAGAAATAAAAGAAGATGATGGTAAAGGTTATTTTAGGTAGGGCATCTTATTTTATTCTTTTTATTTGAGTTTGTATTAACATGCTGTACTATCTGGATTTAGGGAAATTCTAGGTCAGATTACATAACTTTTACATTATAAAATGATTGCTTTTATGGGTAGAGTTTAAAGGAAAATAAATAGGCAAATCTGTAGAGGCAAGATTTAAAGAATTTAAAACAATAAAAAAAATTCTTTCACGTAGGAAAATGTATCATGCTACCATGTTCTTTTAGATGGACTCTAAGTAACTGGCTGACTGCTGATATGAAGTATGACAGAAGCTACGTCAGCTGGATCTGTAGCTACATTTGTTTTGCTGGAGTTTTTTTGTGTTTTGTTTTGTTTTGGTTGGTTGGTTGGTTGATTTGTTTTAATAATGTAAAGGTCTTAAGGCTGTTGAAATCAAGTTTTACCATTAAAGTTTATCTGAACACATTGGAAGGGGAGAATTGAGGTCTGTATCTGAAATATAACCTTACATAGAGGGTCAGAAATAACTGGTTTTGGTTTTTAAGTAAAGTGATGCTTCTTTGAGTAGTGAAAATAACCCTGGAATAGAAATTAAAACTTAGGTTTAGTTTACTTATTGCTACCATTAACAGTGTGACCTTTTCCAAGTTTCTTTACATCTCCTGACATTAGTTTCCTTATTTATAAAATGAAGTGGCTAGACTCTAAAATCTTTTATAACTTTAAAATATTATGGTTGCAAGATGATTGACTTTGTTTTTCTCCATATCCCATATCACAAAATGGGTGCCACTTGGGATCATAATCAGTAGTTGCATATAGAAGTTTCTTTCCTCCATGACTACCTCATAAAATGGGTAAAATGAAATTCTATCAAAATATGAATGATTTCTAATATCTTGCTTTTAAATTAAAAAGCACAATGATTGGTCTATTTGTTTGAAAAACTGATAACCTTTGCTCTCCCTTCAAGAGACTTTGGAATTGTCATGCCATCTGGTGGCCAATTTAGTGTACAATGCAGCTTCTACTTTGATTTGTGCAATAAAGTGTGAGGCCTTGTGCTCTATGCTTTCTTATTAGCTATATTTCTGTTCTCACAGCAACACTGTGATGTGGTGCTTTCTGCAGTATGCATTCCTGTACTGGGAAGTAGAAACTGTAATCTATAAACCTTGTAATGATTTTTTTCCTTTTTAAGAAACAGAACAGTTTGTTTAAAGTTTTTTCCCTTTATTAAAAATATTTACGTAGATCATTTATAAACCCCAGTTATGAATAGGAAAGATTTCTAAGATCTCTCAGAAGAGAAGCACTAGGATAATTTCTCCTCCTTCTGAGATCAGGTATATTCTAAGTAGAAAGGTAATGATCACAAATATCCCTGGTCTGTTCACCTGTATATCAAGGAAATGCTATACAGAAAACCCCTGGATGGTCATTTGTTTTTCACGTTTGTTAGGGCTTTGTTATCTTTTTGTTGCATTGTTTTCCTGAATTTATAGTTACAGTAAAAAATAGTGTTGTGTGACCTAATACACTGATGAAATCATTGACAAGTATGCCTTTCTTCGTCAGATTTGAACTTTTCAAATGCAGTTCCTTTCATCCAGTGATTCTGTAGTATGTCTAAGAATTTACAGAAACAATCATTGCGGTGCCAAAAGAGTGATCAGCATGAACATTCCCCTTAACACAATAATAGCAAAATTAAAAAGTGGAAATTAAATGTTGACCAGAATAGAATGGTTAAAATTCGATGCATTTCACAATATATACAAATATCAAATCGTTATGTTGTAAACCTGAAACTAATGTTGTATGTCAGTTATACCTAAAAAAAGATACAATGGTATACCCATATGACTTACCACCTATTTAAAAAATACATGTATATATAGTTAGCCATAGTACAAGATAGATTGTGGTTTCGCCATAGCATAAATATAGACCAAGTGCCATGGCAAGAATTAATGCTCTTCTTTTCATTCCTGAAAAAGTATAATCCTTACATTATTAAAATGAGAAACCTGCATTTCAGTTTAGCCCTTAGGAAAATGGAGCATTTTCATTTATATCATTCAAAACACTTCTTTCTGATCTTATTTAATCTACAAAGTACCCCATTTGATATTGTCCTTATTTTATAGGTAAAGAAAGCCAGGGAAGATAACCTGGATGTCTGTTTCTTAATTTACACAATAGGAATTAAATGTAAAATTACTTGGTTGGATCCATTCAATGATAGTGATAAGACCAGAAATACAATCTAGACCCCCCGACATCAGTGAAGTGAACTTCCACTGCTTATACTCTCCACCCTGCTTCCTATTAATGTAGCTTTTCCTTGCCCTTCAGACTCAGGACACCAGTGATAACTTTATTTCCACTGTTGTTGTTTTAAATACTGCTGAGAGATGATATTATGTTAATTTATACTTAAATATCCACAGAACATAGAGACTAGTGTATCTAATATAAATTAAAAACTGAGACCTGTCCATATCCTCATAGGTGAAAATTCTGTCAGCCACAGATATTTAACAGTTTGGTATGCAGAAGTTTTTCTTGCACGTTTGTCATTTTTAGACTCTTATGCTAAGATTCTTTGATTTTCTAATCTCAGCGTTATCACATGTTCTTGAATTGGTTACTGGTGTAGTAGTGCAGATGGGATTCAAACTAATTTTATTTCTTCAGAGCCAGTTTTTAGTTTGAGTAGGTACTCAGAGCTCTCATGTAGCCTTTTATATTATCTTCTAATGGTTCTATTGCTATTATCTTAAAGTTGTACAGTAATAAGGCACAATTTAGATTTGCTGTATATTGGCTGATTGCTGTAAGCAGATGTCCGCCTTTGAGAACAAAGGAGCTAGAGAAAGTGGTGAGTGGGAGACCAGGGGATTATTTTGGTAAACTGTCATTTAGAGAATATTTTCAACTGTTTTCTTAAGGTGATGTTTAACTGCATCATTAATGTTATTTTTATAGTTATTACACATGCTTACAGTAAGGTTATTGCTGCTTAAGGGAAGAATTAGGCAGCACCTTACTGTTGGCTATATCTTCCTCATTTCTTGTTTTTTGAAAGCACCTTGTTTTGGAATTCAAAGGATCTATATAATTAAGTATCTTTTCGTCATTATATATTTAAACAAATACGGCATGAATAATTTATTTGTAAAAAATAGTGACTAAATAGAAAGTGAAAAAAACTAACATTTTTTGAGTGCCTTGGAGCTTTATAAATATCTAATTTAATTTTCACAGCAACAAAAAAGAAAAAACTAAAGCCACGTTTTAGGGGTCATAAGAGTGGTTTTGTAGCTTTTATAAATGGTTTCTATAATGGTTTAGTGGATTACATACAGTAATGATGATATTTTCATATCAAGAGGCAGATGATGATTTTTAAATATCTGTTATGATTTGAATACCAGGCATAGAAAAGAATTAAATCTGATTCTTTTCAGTGCCTGATTTTCAAATCATAACAAAAATTGTTCTGGTGTATGTTACGAGAAAGTGCTTTGCAAAATTAATGAAACATGTTGTTCTACAGTGCAGTTCCTAAAGATAAAGACAGACAGTGCTTTAAACTACGCCAAGGAATTGATAAAAAGATTGTCATCTATGTGCAACAAACAACTAATAAGGAACTTGCCATTGAAAGGTAAACATTTTTAGTAAGTTTGGCTTAAATATAAATTTTAGTTTTTGTCAGTCTAGTGGAGCAGTCATATACTGTATTCAAAAATGTATTTGCAAAATATTTTGTTCCCTGAGGAATTCTTTTGTTCATTAAAGTGAATACTTCATTCATTTTGAATTATCTCTCATAAATCTTCAGCTAATATGTTGATCTCAACTATGTGATAATACAAGGCAAACATAAAATTTGTTTATCTCAAAGAAATAAAGATGATTTTGGTAATGCTATTTTATTGATAATTTTAATGTCCTTTTTTCTATCAATAAGAATTTTTTTTAAGTGATCTAATTTAAACATCTTTCTGTAGTCTTTTTTCCAAATTTATGTCAGTTCTTTTTTTGCAGGTGTTTTGGTCTTCTCCTTAGCCCAGGAAAAGATGTACGAAATAGTGACATGCACTTGTTAGATTTGGTAAGGATTGCTTTTTTTTTTTTTTTAAGTTTATACACTATTTCCTCTATAAAGGTTGTTTCACCAAATCTAATGTAAAAGCACATTTATGAAGCAATAAACAAAGATAAGGGAATTTCCTTATTTCCTACTTGCTGTTTACTAGTTTGACCTTAGAGCTACTTAGTCTGTCTCAGTTTCTTGATTGTGTAATAGTGAATAATTCTTGTTTATCATGTAAGGTTGATGTGGGAATCAAAGGAGACATTTTGTGAGAGTTATTTGCAAACTATCATGAGCTTTATAAAAGTAGGTGGTGTTCATATTGTTGCTATTATATGAAAACCTTTATTTTCATAACTAAATTTATGTAGTAATTACTCACTTGACAGAAGAATTCAACATAGGTTTAGGTAGTAAATTTCCCTAGTGTCTGTACAATTTGATATGATTTGCAAGCATTTACTTTATGTATAACTTTTCAGGAGCAGTTACATAAATAATTGGCACATCTTTAATTTTAACTGTAATCATTTGTATATACTCCTAACTTTTATATATATATGATTCTCTTTCATATTCTTATATTTTTGTAACTTCTATTTTTTTTAAAGGCAGCAGAATGGCGGTTAGCTGTTGTGTGTGGGGGGGTTTTTTTTTTTTTTTTTTGCATTAATTTTGTTTTTACTCTTTTCTTTAGGAATCTATGGGCAAAAGTTCAGATGGAAAGTCCTATGTTATTACTGGGAGCTGGAATCCAAAATCCCCACATTTTCAAATTGTAAATGAAGAAACTCCTAAAGGTGATGCAGATTGCTGACATCATGAACAGAAATTTTAGTCCCGAGAAGATACCCAAATCTTAGCACTACTTATTTGATAAATATTTAGTGTTTACCTACTTCTGATGAAACCAAGGAATTTGAATAGTTTTTTGAGTTTACTATTAAATTTGACCAGTAAACAAAGTATTTTTTCCTCCCTCTCCTTTCTTCATTTTTTCCTTTTCCTGCTTCCTTTTCTATTTATGTACTTTTTAAAAATATATTATTATTTTTTTATTTACAGTCTTCTAAATATTTATTTTATTTTATTTTTAATTTACATGTATATTTAATTAATTTATTTACAGGCTTCTAAATATTACTTGTTTTTGTGGAGAGGTAATACATGCACATATAGTTAAAAATTCAAATGTATCTGGGAAAAGCAAAAGTTTACCACAGTTCCCAGTGTCCCACCCTAAAAAGCACCACTCTGACCAGTTTCTTGTGTAGCTTTTCAGATATGCTATGCATAAACAACCCTTTTCAAGATGTCTCATACTCTTCCTGAATGTCATTTAAAGTTTGTAATAAAAGTAATTACTTTTACATTAATCATATGAGCAAATATATTTCCATTGAAAAAGTTTGCTTCTGCCTTCTCTCTCCCTAGATAAAGTGCTGTTTATGACCACAGCTGTTGATTTAGTAATAACAGAAGTGCAGGAGCCTGTTCGCTTTCTCCTAGAGACAAAAGTCCGAGTTTGCTCACCTAATGAAAGATTATTCTGGCCCTTCAGCAAACGTAGTACTACTGAAAATTTCTTTTTGAAACTAAAACAGGTACTGTACTTTTCTATAAATACAGATGGGGAAATAAGAGAAATTACTTCTGAGGCTGATTTATCATTAATCCATGCTGTCAATTAGATCTTTAGTTATGTGTATTTTAAATATAGTAAGAGGAAAACTGTCTTTTATTTTTACCCACCTATTTATCTTTTTGTTGCTCTTCACTTCTTCCTGAAGAACCAAGTTTCCATCTAGTCTCACTTGCCTTTAACCTGAAGAACTTCTTTTAGGATTTCTTTTAGTGGAGATCTGTTAGAGACATAACTCTCAGATTTCTTTATCTGAAAGTCTTTATTTCACTTTTATTCCAGTAGGATATTTTCACTGGGTATAGGGTTCGGGATTGACGGTTTTTTTACTTTCAGCACTTAAAGATGTCATCCCACAGTCTTGTGGTTCTCATTTTTTTTTTTTTAAAGTAAGTATGTTCTTTTTCTTTTTTTAATTTATTTATTTGGTTGCACTGGGTCTTAGTTGCATCAGGCTGGCTCCTTAGTTGTGGCATGCAGGCTCCTTAGTTGTGGCATGTGAACTCTTAGTTGGGGCATGCATGTGGGATCTAGTTTCCTGACCAGGGATCAAACCCTGGCCCCCTGCATTGGGAGCACGGAGTCTTATCCACTGTACCTCCAGGGAAGTCCCTCTCATTGTTTTCGGTGAGAAGTCAGCATGCATTTATATTGTTGTTCCTCTTTGTAATGGGTCATTTTCTCTGACTGCTTTTGATATTATTTTTTATCTTTGGTTTTTAGACCTTTACCTATGATGTGCTTAGGTTTGGTTTTTCCTTCTGTTTGTCTTGAGATTAGCTGGGCTTCATGAATTTTTAAATTTATGGGTTTTTGTTTTTTTTTTACCATTTTGGGGGAAATTCTTACCCATTATTTCTTCCAACTTTTTTCCCTGCTCCATCTCTCTTCTCTCTCCTTAAGGGATTCCAGTCATACATACTTTTGACCTTTTGATACTATTGCACAGATCTCTGGGGCTCTATTTATTTTTCCAAATATTTTTTGGTTTTTTCTTCAGATAGGATACTCTCTGTTGACCTATCTTAAAGTTCGCTTGACTCTTTCATCATCTCCAATCTGTTGTTAACCCCATTCAATGAGTTTTTTAAAAATTTCAGATCTTGTTTTTTTTCCTGGAATGTCCATTTGGTTCTTTTTTTAATAATTTCTGTTTCTTGTGAGATTGCCTCTTTGATCTTTATTTTAAGCAGATCTTCTTTTATATTCTTGAGCATAATTGTAATATAGTTACTTTAAAAATCTTGGGCTGCTAAATCTAATGTCTAGTGAGCCACATTTTCATGTTTCTTTGTCTAGTAATTTGGGATTATATATTAGACACTTTAAATGCTAGACTGCAGAGACTGTGTTATGGTCTTCTGAGTACTGAGTTTTTTAAAAAAAATGTATCAGGGGCTTCCCTAGTGGCGCAGTGGTTGAGAGTCTGCCTGCCAATGCAGGGGACACGGGTTCGAGCCCTGGTCTGGGAGGATCCCACGTACTGCGGAGCGGCTGGGCCCGTGAGCCACAATTGCTGGGCCTGCGTGTCTGGAGCCTGTGCTCTGCAATGGGAGAGGCCGCGATGGTGAGAGGCCCGCGCGCCGCGATGAAGGGTGGCCCCCGCTTGCCGCAACTAGAGAAGGCCCTCGCACAGAAACGAAGACCCAACACAGCCATAAAAATAAATAAATAAATAAATAAATATTTAAAAAAAAAATGTATCAGTTAATTTGGTCAAAGTCAAACGCTATACTCTGTCTTTCCTGTGGTGGGCAGCAGATAAAATTTCTGTTCCCTTCTTTTAGCTTTTTTTTTTTGGCCCCGGTTGCCCCTCTACTTATTGTTCCTTTCTTTGCCTTCCTTTGTATCAAAACTCCTTGAAAGTAATCAAGTTCATAGTGACCTAAATTGCTAAATCCAGTGGTCAGTCTGAGTCTTTGTCTTAGTGACGTGTCAGGAGCATTTGATATAGATGATTAACTCCCTCCTCCTTAAATACCCCTCTTTCACTTAGCCTTTCACTTCAGCCTTCAGCCTTCAGCCTAAAATGCTCTACCTACCTGTCCTTACCATCTCAGTTTATGGGCATCTTCTAGTAGTTGCTTAGGCCAAGAATTTGGCTGTTATTTTTCACACCCCATATCCAGTCTGTCAAGAAATTCTGTTTTCTTTTAAAACATATCTAGAAGCTGACTACTTCTTACCACCTAGATTACATTAACTTCATCTGAATCATTGTTTTCACCTGGATTATTGGAGTAGCCTTTTCACTCATCTCCCTGTTTCTATTTTTGTCACCTTTTGATATATTCTCAGTATAGCAGCCTAACATCAAATCACGTCATCTTTCTGCTCAAAATTCTCCAATCCTATTTCACTCCATAAAATCCTAAGTCCTTCTAGTAGGTTGTAAGACCCTATCTGATCTGCTGCCTATTAACGTTATAAACGAATTCCTCTCTTTTACTTCTTACTTGCTTCCTCTGCTTTAACCATGCTCTTAGGGCCTTTGCTATCAACTGTTCCTTCTACCTAAAATTCTCTTCCCCTGGATCCCACTTGCTATTATTCACCTCCTTCAAGTCCTCATCTTCTTCAGGTCTTTGCTTAGATTTACTTTTTAGCAACTCATGACCACCCCCATTTAACACTGCAGTTTGCCTGATTATCCACTGGTACTGCTGATTCCCTCCCCATTGATTGTTTTTTTAATTAATTAATTAATTTATTTATTTTTGGCTGTGTTGGGTCTTCGTTTCTGTGCCAGGACTTTCTCTAGTTGTGGCAAGCGGGGGCCACTCTTCATCGCGGTGCGCGAGCCTCTCACTATCGTGGCCTCTCTTCTTGCGGAGCACAGGCTCCAGACGCGCAAGCTCAGTAGTTGTGGCTCACGGGCCTAGTTGCTTCATGGCATGTGGGATCTTCCCAGACCAGGGCTCGAACCCATGTCCCCTGCATTAGCAGGCAGATTCTCAACCACTGCGCCACCAGGGAAGCCCCCCCACTGATATATTTTTAATTTTTTTTACAGGGGTGTTAGTTTCCAACATACTGCAAAATATACTTCTTTTTATTTTGATTATTACCTATTTTTCATATAAGAAACCTCTACTAAGGCAGTATTTCTAATCTGACTTGTTCACTGATTTATCCCAAGCAAATAGAACATGATAGTTCTTAATACATATTTATGAATTAATTTTATTTCATGTAACTCTGAAATTCCATTATACAAGATTATAGTGTTGTATGTGGATTTACTTGAATATACTTTTCTGTAGCAATAAATATTTTAGTTCCAGTGTGTCCAAGTTAGCCCTTTTGGTTATAGTTAGAAAAAGGTAGCAAGCAGAACAGGAATAGAGATTTCTTTTCAGTGTTATCTTAAGAGACAAAGTAAATCTGGGTTTCCTAGCATTGTTCTCCCAGTTCTTCACTATGACAGGAGCAAAGGATTAGCGTAGGATTATCATCTAGAACTTGGCTTTTGAGTCAGAGTACATGGATCTTACCATTGACTAGTTTTATGACTTTGAGCAAGTTCCTTCAACTCTCTCAGCCTCAGTTTACTCAGCTGTGAAATGGCAGTGATAGAATCTTCCTCATAGTGTTATTGTGACATTAAGTGAGAAACTGTACAACGTACTTGGAATAGTTCCTAGCACATAGTATGTTATTCATGCATTTTAGCTATTATTATTGAGAGGGACGTCAGTGGGACAGCAAAAACACTTAAGTCATGAAATCAGAACAGCATCGATTATTTAGTGGATTAGCTCCAGGGGAAGAAGGCTTCAGAAAGAAAACCAATTTACAAGCATTATTTTACAAGTTTAGGGAATGGGTGGAAATGATTCTTAATAGTTTCTAGAGTAAGAGTTAGCAAACAAATTAATTGTATAATATTTTTTAGTATAGATTTGTATGTAAAAAAAATTCTCTTTAATTAGAATTCTGTTTCTTTAATCTTATCTCAGTGAACATAAGTAAGATTACCCTGATCTTGCTTTTCCCTTGAGGTCTTATGTTATACAGCCGTGATTCAAAGATTGCATGGGTTTACAGGAATATTTCTTCTGTGGTTTGATTTAGAATAATGTATCTAATTAGGCTAACAAATGACTTGTCAGGGTAGACTAGCCAAAAACAGATGTATGCCTGAGACATAGCCTGATAGACTATTCTAGACTCTCTGTTAAAGTTACAAGCTAAACCTAGGCTGAGTTGTCAGTATTTTCTTTGCAAAAAGCTGAAGTTTATATGTGGAAGCTGGGAGGAGGGCAGGGAATTCCTGAGAATAATGTCTCATTTTTCTCCTTATTTGTATGTCTTGGGGTGGGTGTGAGGGGTAGTCAGGGGGAAAGGAGAGAGGCAGTATGAAGAATTTGAACAGTTTTTTTTTTTGTCTTAGTGCACTTAGGGCACTGTTAATTCTCATCCCTTGCAACACAATAAACTAAGTTTATTTATTTCCTCTTTTACGTTCATGGCTTTAAAAATTAATAGCAGTTACCGCTAACTGAGGCCCTCCTGTGGCAATCACTCGACTAGCTACTTTCACTTTTCCTGTCTTATGTAATTTTCATAGTGATCCAGTGAGGATAGTGTTTACATTTTATAGATCCAAAGATGTAAAATAGATTTTATGGGATATTGTGTGAGCAAGATTCATACCTAAGCCTTCTAAGAGTCTCAGCCAGGGTTCTTCCCAAAGAAACATCCTTCTTTCGTCTTTATTTCTGTAAGAGTATTTTTGGGATTTACTTAAGTCAAATTAAGCATAATTTAAAATTTTAACCTCTTTGCAGTTCTCATTAGACAGAAAAGGAAGCACTGCTACAGGCCAAATTTTTAAAATATTCAGTATATAGTTTCTGTTTATTGCTGATGTATGGGAAAACAATTATAGAAATGTTATTAAAAATACATATTTAAAAATTGATTCTTTTTCCTTTCACTAAAATTATCTGGTGACTCAGTAACTCCTTTTTAGCCTGGAAGCCTTCCCAGCTGTGGGGATTCCTATATTAAGATGGCACCATATTAGAGAAACTTTTAAAATTAGTGGGGAATGAAAGAAGAGGAAATGGTCTAAAGACTAGATTTTCCAACAGTAACATAAAGTGAATAAAAGACCAACTAATCATTCTTAAATTCTTAAAATTATAGAATTATAGAATTTTCATTGCTAAAGACACTGTAGGGGTCTTAAAATGTTTTATTTTATTTTATAAATAAAATTTTATAAATGAAGAAGCTAACGTCTGAAAGACTAAGTGATGTGGCCAGTGTCATATAGACAAGTAATTTGTATAACCATCCGTACTGGAAACCCGAGCTTCTATCTCTTTGTGTATTTGCTGTGTGTGTGTGTGTGTGTGTGTGTGTGTGTGTACGTGTGTGTACGTGTGTGTACACACAGGCACAGGCACAGTCACATGTATGCAGTACACCACTGTACCTCTCAAGATAGAAAATGCTTTCTGTACCAGAGCTCTTCAACTGCTAAATCAGGAGGCACAGGTTCAACTATTCCTGGGAAGTATGATCACTTGGTTAAGATGGTGACTGCTGGATTTCTCCTTTGTAAAAGTAGATTTTTCTTTTTGCATTTAGCAGATCATCTTTGAGGTGATACTTTGGCAACTTCCAAATATCCTTTTCCTCAGCACCTTTCTAACTAATGGTTTTAGCATTCGTTGATGATCCCTGCCTGAATCAGTTGAGTTCATTCACATATTTTTTTTTTTTTTTTTTGAGAATAACATGTTGGCATATAGTTGCAAGAATTTTTGCTTTAGACTTTTGATTCTTTTTTTTTTCTTTTTTTAATTTTATAGCTACTTTTATTTTTTATTTATTTATTTATTTTTGGCTGTGCTGGGTCTTCGGTTCGTGCGAGGGCTTTCTCTAGTTGCGGCAAGTGGGGGCCACTCTTCATTGCGGTGCGGGGACCGCTCTTCATCGCGGTGCGCGGGCCTCTCACTATCGCGGCCCCTCCCGTTGCGGGGCACAGGCTCCAGACGCGCAGGCTCAGCAGTTGTGGCTCACGGGCCCAGCCGCTCCGTGGCATGTGGGATCTTCCCAGACCAGGGCTCGAACCCGTGTCCCCTGCATTAGCAGGCAGATTCTCAACCACTGCGCCACCAGGGAAGCCCCATTCACATATTTTTAATAGTAATTAAACATTACAGGGTTTTTTCTTTTCTTATACATGTATATGTTTATTAATATTGAATATTTAAATAATAATAATAATAAATTTATTTGCTTTATCTTACTTTATCAAAGAGTTAAAAAATATCAGTATTGTAGGAAACACCCTTAATGAGTGATGTTTATTTTATTGCTCCTGGTAAATTTATAACAAAATTTTATAGACTTGTAAAATGTCTGTTGAGAAAAGGTACTATTATATGGGCTTACAAAACATAAATTTCAGTTGTTTAAAATTCCAGGGGCTTCCCTGGTGGCGCAGTGGTTGAGGGTCTGCCTGCCGGTGCGGGGGACGCGGGTTCGAGCCCTGGTCTGGGAGGATCCCACATGCCGCGGAGCGACTAGGCCCGTGAGCCACAACTACTGAGCCTGCGCGTCTGGAGCCTGTGCGCCGCAACAAGAGAGGCCACGATAATGAGAGGCCCGCGCACCGCGATGAAGAGTGGCCCCCACTTGCCACAACTAGAGAAAGCCCTCGCACAGAAACAGAAACGAAGACCCAGCACAGCCAAAAATTAAAATAATTAATTAATTAATTAATTAATTAAAAAAAAAAAATTCCAGTGAGGACAAACTTATATTTTAATTTAATACAGTTAACTGATGAGGATAATTAAACATCAGTTAATAAACTTGCACCATTTCTAAAATATACATAATGTCACACTGCAATTTATGTACAACTTATGTTATACACGTTTCTTTCAATTGGAAATAAAACCCATATTTTAAAATCAGTATATACTTTAGAAATGTAAACATCTAAATGAAAAAGTTTCCAAAATATTTAGTGTATTCGACCTTTTCCACAGATGCTTAAACAAATTTGGGGGAGAAATAGCTATTAATATAACTGCAATACCTGTGTATTTTTTCATGTTTCTCATTCTGTGTATGTAAAAAATACAGGTATATAATATGAAATTATTTGACTATAGTTTTAAATTCCCATTAATTTCCCATTCATTCAAAAAATCAGTATTGCAATTAATATTAAAACTGTTGAGTGAAGTTTAAGATTTTGTGGAACCTCTTTTTGTCCTTTGAACGTGTTCTAGTAAGATTATATTCAGTAAAATCAGTACTGTTCAAAAGTTAGCTAGAATATTTTCTTTTCGTTGTAGTTCTGTTACCATTTGACATATAGTTAGATTTATTTGTTTTCATATTTTTGATTTGGGGGCTTGGGGTATTTTCCTTTTTGGTTTAATTTATTTTTTGAATATTTAAAATACTTACATGCTACAAAAGTCAAAATTATATAAAAATGTATACTCTTAGGTCTTGGTTTCATTCATATCTCCCTTTCCCCAACCCTATAAGTAACCATTATTATTGGTTTCTAGGTTATCTTTCCAGTGTTTCTTTTTGTGAAAATAATAAAATACTTCTATGTATTTTTTAACTCCCTTTTAAACAAAAACTAGCATACTATATATATTTTTCTGCACCTTGCTTTTTTATCTCAATATATCCTGGTGATCATTCCATGTAAGTTTATAGAGATCTTCCTCATTCTTATTAACGACTGCATACTACTTTGTTGTTTGGATAAATCACGCTTCTTTCAACTAGTCCTTTATTGATTAATACTTGGATTTTTTTCCCAAGCATTTGCTATTCTAAATAATGTTGCAGTATAGCACTTTGTGCGTGTATTTTTTTGATTTTATGAAAGTGCATCTTAGAGTAGATACCTATTGGTGGAATTACTGGCACATGAGGTAATTTTGCATTTGTAATTTTGTTCTATTTGCCATGTTCCCCTCTGTAAAGGTTGTAATCGTAGAGATTAGCAGGTATGAGAGTACCTGTTTCTCCAGAGGCTTATCAGAGTGCATTGTCAAACATAAGGATCTGATGGTAGTTTTAATTTATCCTCTGATGAATGAAAACAAGCATTTTTTTTTTTTCAGATGTGTAGGGGTGATTTTTCTTTCCTTTTCTGTGAATTGTCTCTTCATATTTTTTGCTCTTTGGTTTTGGCCATTTCCTCTTAATTTTTAAAAGTTCTTTATGAAATCAAAGAGAGTAACCCTTTGAGATATAATTTGCAAATATTTCTCCTGGTTTGTCACTTGTCCTATGACCTAAATTATGATGAGTCTTTGGGCTTTTTTTGCCACACAGTTTCTTTCTTCTATACTTGAATTTATCAAGTTTCTCCTTTAAAGCTTCTGGATTTGGGGTCATAATTAGAAATGCTTTCCCTACTCTCAAGTAATAAAGGAATTTATACATTTTCTAATATTACTTACATGGTTTCATTTGACTACTTTTATTTATATCTCTAATTTATTAGTATCTTATTCTGTTATATAGTGTAAGGTATGGATCTGATTTAAAGTTTTTTTCAAATGACCATCCACTTGTCCCAATAGCATTCATTGCAAAGTCTAACTTTTCCCCCAGTGATTTGAGATGCCACCTTTATCATATATCAGATTTTCATATGTGTTTAGAACTCTTTTGGTTTTTATGTTCTTTTTGATTGATCTTTATGTTACTCATTCACTGATACCACACTGTTTTAATTACGTAGACGTTATGTTTTTATATTTGGTAGGGCTCACTTTCCTCCTCAGCTGTTCTTCTTTTTCTGGGTTTTGCTAAGTATTCTTGATTGTTTATTTTTACGTAAACTTTAGATTCAACCTTTGTAGCTCTGGAAGAAAATTATTGGTATTTTTATTGGGGAGAATTGAAATCTTTGTGATATTAATATAGAGTCATCTTTTCCAAGAACTTGTGATATCGTTCCACTTATTCATGTCTACTTTTTTTTTTTTGGTCTTTTAAGAGTGCTTTTTGAAAGCTTTTTATTATAGAAAATTCAAATGTACACAGAAATAAAAAGAATAATATAATGAACCCCATGTACTATTACCCAGCTTCAACAATGAACAACATTTTTAATAGCTGGAGTTCTTAACTTACAGGCAGGGTCCACTTCTTGACTCCATATTTATCTGACTTCAAAAGGGCAGTAGTGCTCTGGTGACTGTCACTCAAAGAGGAGTTTCTAGGTGAAGTGCAATGGTTATTACATTCATATAGTTTCTGAGAAAAAATTTTAAAGGTAAAGAGTTATGTTGATCTTTGAAATGTTCCAGATAGCAATTAACTAATGTTTTAGAGAGTAATTTAAAACAAAAGTAAATCCTGTTCCCTATCAAAGCATATTTGAAATTAAAAATCATAGTTACAAATTTAGAATGAACATATGTCAAAGATTTAATTTAATTCATTAGGTAGTGAGGCAGCCAGTAAGATGGTAAAACAGGTTCTAAGTATTTGAGAAACTTGAGTTTATATAGTCCTGTCTTTAAAAAAAAAAAAGAATGTTAGAACAAGATTGCTGGGTTAGAAACAAAACTGGTTAATGTCCTATAGGTAACCTTTGGGTTATCTTTTCTATTAGACGGAAATCATTTGCATAGCTATTGGAAACAAGCCTACAGATTAATATGTAACTTCACAGAGTCTGGGTCCTTTAATTAATAATAAGTAATTCAGTCATTTATTCACCTAGAAAATTAAATAATTCTTTGGTGGACATGTTAAAGTCAGCACATCTGGGTCTGTGTGTCAAATCTGGCCTGGCACTTGCTTTCATAAAATGCTTTTGAAACACAGCCACACTCACTGTCTATGGCTGCTTTTGCACCATAATGGCAGAGTTGAGTAGTTGCAGCAGAGACTACTGGCCCACATAGCCTAGAATACTTACTTTTTGGCCCTTTACAGAAAAGTTTGCCAACTACTATATTAAACAGTGCTTCAGGATGATATTGAAAGGACATGTTGCCACTACCTAAGCCTTCCAGGATTGCGGTAGTTTTTCTTAAGAACCCAAATGAACATTAGGATGACAAAATCTGGTCTCTGCCTGGTATTTCTGTACCTAACGAACCTCTTATTGCTCCCCCTCTTCTGTATTTTTACTTTATCCATGTATATCTTTCTCTTCGGTGTTGCTACCTTTCTATTCTAGTTGTCTCTGTATCTTTTCCTGTAGTTCTGTCTTGTCCTCCTGCTCTGTATTTCACTTTTTTCCTCCTCCTTAAACTGACTCTAATATGGAATGTTAATATATTTAAATATTGTACTGGTAAAGTGTTACATTTCCTACTCTTAATTTTTTATTTTAAGCCCTTTTTAAAAAATTTTTTTTTAGTTTATTTATTTATTTATTTTTGGCCGCGTTGGGTCTTCATTGCTGTGCGTGGGCTTTCTCTAGTTATGGCAAGCACGGGCTACTCTTTGTTGTGATGCATGGGCTTCTCATTGCGGTGGTTTCTCTTGTTGTGGAGCATCGGCTCTAGGCAGTCGGGCTTCTGTAGTTGTGGCACACAGGCTCTAGAGCACAGGCTCAGTAGTTGTGGTACATGAGCTTAGTTGCTCTGCGGCATGTGGGATCTTCCCGGACCTGGGCTCAAACCCGTGTCCCCTGCATTGGCAGGTGGATTCTTAACCACTGTGCCACCAGGGAAGTCCCTTAATTTTTAATTTAGGTCAATTTAAACTGTTATGTGCTTGTCTTAAGATAAACCCAGAATATAAAACAGTTTGAGCTATCAAAAATTTTATTTGTTCTATTAATCTCTTTTCTGTCACTTACCTCTCCTCCCACCCACCCCCAGTTGTAGCTTTCAGTTGAAGAAAAGTTCCCTATTCTGTTATAATTAAGCGAAAGGATTTGGGGGGGAGGGGCATGGAGATAAGACTTTCTTAGTTCTAAACTTTATGTTTTAGAATATTTCTAAAACATTTTTTTCATGTATAGTTTTATGTAGGAAACCTTGAACAAAACAAAGTAATTGGGGAGCTGCAGAACGGTTAACTTTTTAGTTCACACTTACTAAATATTGGTAGTTGGATGTTTGATGATACAGTCTGAATACAGTAAATAAAATTGCAGAACTAGAGCCCTGCTCAGTAAATATCCTATTTACCTTTTCCTAAGTCTAAACATATATTTTTCTATTTAGAAAAGATTACATTTTGTTTAGATATTTAAAGTAATACCTTTCTATTCTCATATCCTGTATGAGATCAGAAGTAGTGCTCAATTAAAAAAATGTTTTATCCCTTGATAAATAATGTATTTTCATCTTCAAGATAAAGCAAAAGGAGAGAAAGAACAATACTGACACTTTATACGAAGTTGTTTGCTTGGAAAGTGAATCAGAGAGAGAGAGGAGGAAAACTACAGCCAGTCCCTCAATTCGCCTGCCACAGTCTGGATCTCAGAGTTCAATGATACCTTCTCCTCCAGAAGACGATGAAGAGGAAGGTAAATTGTAGGGAGAGCTTAATTTCTATTTTGGGGTGGCAGACCATACAGACCTTTACAGTTTTATCAGGGAATTGATAAAGTGACATAGTATTTTGAATTCTTTTAAAAGGACTGTGGGAGATTAAAAAGTGATTAACATAGGACTTTCTTTAAGGTAATTGTAACCAAGTTAGAAAAAAATGAGATTTATAATTAGTGCTTTTTTAAATAATCAGTCTGCTAGCTTAGTGTATTAATATAGCACATTTTTAGAGCAAATTTGACACAGCTTCCACCTCAATAAATGTTCCCATCTCAACTGATTTATACATTATTGGATTTTCACACTGATAAGTATTAGGAATCAACCAGTTCTTTATTTTTTCCTCTTTTTTTTTTTATGGTTATATCTGTAAACTATTCTATCAATCTGTGTTAAAAGATGCAGTATACAAGTGAGATATGAAGGGAAGGAACACAGGAAAAGTGAAAGTTTGGGAGGCATTTTCCAATTTATAATTTTGTACCAGAGCTTTATTTTTAAGGGCAAAAGCAAGCTGATTACGAGAGGTCATATGAGGCATGTATCTATGTGAGCGTCACAAGAAGTGTTTTAGAAAATTCATAGACGAGAATTCATTTCTCATTGTGGAGTATGTGGTGGAGCACCATGAATAGTTTTTTAGCTGGAACTTTTAAAGTGCAAGGAGAATTCAGGGATAAAGGGGCTGGTTTGGGCACTTCTGGCTAAGAAATTACATTAACAAAAGCATGGAGGTGGCAGGAATGTCTGATTGGGTTAAAAGAAATACATATCCATGATTATATGTTCTTTTTTCAAGTTTAGAGCAAGCTCTTACTTTCCACTTTCTGTTGTTCCCTGTAACTTCTACTTTTTCTGTGTCTAATCAGCTTAGGATCATTTATTAGTAATATTGATGGCCACCAGTTACTAGATGCTTAATATGTGGTAGACAGGTACTTTGTTTATAAAGTAATACTGTGTTTATATAGTCCTCACAAATATCCTGAAAAATAGGACTTATTTTGAATATACTTATTTTGAGCATAAGGAAATAGAATCTCAGAAAAGTGAATTTGCCCAAGGTCACAACAGCTGGAAATTGGCAGGGAGGATTTTAATCCAGGTCTGTGAGTTAATAGTCTGAGCTCTATTCTGTCACCATCTCTGGGCATTTAGTTCACATAAAGCATTTTGAAGTGCAAAGAAAGCACATATGTTGTTTTGTGAAGTCAGAGATACAATTTATAGTCTCCCTGCAGAGGCGATTTAAGTCATGTTTTAAGGCTGGGAAAGGTGAAATTGTTCCCACTGTTTGAGATTGTCTACTGTATAACTGGTTCTGGAGACTTTCAGTTTCCCTTCTAGGTCAACACTGCTTAAGATGCAGAGCAAATAAAAGTTTATAGAACTTTCCTCCCCTTAAACTCAGGAATTTAAAAAAACACCCAAAATTGAGAAAGACACTCTATTTATTATGAAACCAGAGACTGCTCCAATCTCCATACTATAGATGTTAAAGGATATCTACCAGTTACAAAGAAATTTGGGCCCAACTAATAGATAACATCAGGATTGAGATGTAGTTCTAATCTCTAGCAGGCACGGATTTTTAATGTAATTGAGGGGGTTCAGAAGGCCTCTACTGACAGCTCTTAACTGGGGAGAGATAAGGACTAACAGCAGTCAGCAGCCCATGGGAGAATCAGGCAACACTAGAACACAGCTCTGTAAAGGAAGAGAGCGTGTCCTTTTCTGCCCCACATTATTTCCCTGGTGTGTAACCCAATTCCTGGTATATAATAGATGCTCAGTAAATATTGGCAGGATGAGTAACCCTCCTGGGGTCCATTTCCATAGTGAAAAGTTAACGACAGGAGAACTGGGACTGAAGAAGACTTCAGCCATGCCATCTTTTAATTCTCTCTAATGGAGTATACAAACAGGGGAAACTGGTCCTGTTGTGATGTTTGCTTCATGGAAAGAAATGGCTGTAATCCTCTAAAGAGGCTCCTTTATCCATAGGACATTTGTGCTCACAGGGCCGGAAGCCAGCAGTTATAAATGGGAGGTGTTCAGAAAACGTTCTGAACACATCCAGACAGTAAAAGAGAATTTTGTAAGATACGTCTTCCTAATCTCTTTAAAGGAATTATCTCTTGTAAATTTTAGTACATTTTTTAGTAGCTGCCGTCCCCCAAAGACGTTGTGTTATATTGACATTTTTAATGAGTAGAGAATTACTTGAGGCATATAGAAAGTAGGGCCAATTCTAGCAAAATAATGAAGCAGGGGAAGTTTATCTTAGTGCACTGGAGCCTTTCTCTTTTCCTTATCTATCTGCAGAGGTCTCACGTATATTCAGTCTGTCCTCTGCCATAACTCAACTATGAAAACTGCTGATAATGTTCAAGGCATTATAATGTGAATAAGTTTAATAATAAGTATCCTGGATTTCTGAGCCTTTAAAATCAGTGCTCTCAGATATGCCATCTCTAAAGGGATGCCAATTCATGATGTAATCATCAGAGGTGTAAAGATCAAAACTTTTTAAGGCAGGTTAAACCAAAAAATCTAGATACAGCATTGGTTGAGGACACATGGAAACAAGTACTGTTGTACCCAACTAGTGCAAATATCAATTGGTAAAACCATTTTGGAAGGCAGTTTGTCAGTAAGTTTCAAAATCCTTAAAAGCATGCATTTTTTAACCCAGGGAGTTCTCTTCTGGGCATATACCCAATAAAAGCAATGAGATATGTTCATCCTGATACTATTTGTAGCAAAAAGTTGAAAACTCACCAAGTATCCAACAAAAGAAGATTATTAAGTAAGTCTTAGTTCATATTTTCCCCCCACTTTCATTACACTTTTCAATTTGTCTCACATGCCTTTATCATTGCCACTTTTTTCACTGTCTTTATGTCTTATAATCTTTGACTTCGTATTCAAATTTACATTTCCTAATTATTTGAACTAAGTTTGAAATGATTCATTTTGGTCCTTTTTTAAATATTTTTGTGCTTTCTATTATAAATTATGTCATTGTAGAAAATTTAGAAAGTCATAAAAACATAAAGGAGGAAAAAAAAATCATAACTCCATCACTCAGTGTTAATGTTTTGGTATAGTTCATTCCAGACTATTTTCTATTTTTTAACGTAGATTATAATGAAGATTTAGCTCTTATGTTTATTTTATGTGGTATTTTGTGAGATCATTATGTAAACAAGTGTCAACACAAATTTACATTGTAAACATGTATCATAATTTATTCTGACATTCTCTGCTTTCCTATTTTTGTAGCTTATGCTTAGGTGGTTTGTAATTTTAACTGTTATACATAAGACTGCGATATATTTTCATGTATAAAGCTGTTTGCTTTGGAATAGGTGAGAGAACATGCATTTTGAGTCCTATCATTTTATAATTATATGGCTCTTTTCTGCAGTTGACATAATATAGACCTATATGAAAAGCAAAAGAGAATTAAAGAGATTACAACAACATTCCACCTAGGACCATTTTTATTTTCCTCGTACTTATAACTGTATACTAAAAGAGAGAAATTATGATACTATGCTCCCAGTAAAATCTTTCAAATTTGACTGTTATGTTTCCAGGTCATTCTTCTGGCTAGCATAGCCACCTCTGTTATCCTTTTTTGTGTGTTTTGTTTATTAAAGATAACGATGAACCTCTCTTGAGTGGATCTGGTGATGTATCCAAAGAATGTGCAGAGAAAATTCTTGAAACATGGGGAGAACTGCTGTCTAAATGGTAAGTTGTAATAGAATAGTTCTCCTTTTCACCTGTAATTCTTATTTTATGGGTATGGAATTTTACCTAACATTATTGAATTTTGGAGCCAATAATAAAAACCTAAGTATGAGGTTCACATTCTAGAATCTCTGTTTTTAGAGGTTTATAAGGGTAGTAGTGAAGATCTGAAATCAACTTTCAAAATATCAGAAACCTAATAAATTCACATTGCTGCAGAAAATATTTATTCAAACATGGAAAGCATGGGGAGAATAAATAAGGAAAGAAGTCATTTGTATTAAAGTGGTTAGAAACCACTGACTGGTTAAGATAATACACAGTAGTTAAGACTATACACAATAAACAGGGAGGTTTAGAAGATGCTCACACAATGCATAGAGCCATGGTAAGAGACTCCAGGTGGGATTTTTCCTTATCTGTGTTATATGCCTCAGGTGACAGAGCAGCATGTTATAAACATGGTATATATTAATTGCTCTACCAATTACTTTTCCTACTAACACTTGTAAAATTCAGGAATTTCTCATCCGCTCAAAAGATGGTTTGAGAACAACATTAAACACTATCCTCTAGGCTGTCTAAAGAGAGTACATTACCTTCAGGTATTTATTAACGGTATCAGAGACACTCTGGTAAATCAAGTTGGTGAGACATTTATGTAGTTTCCTTTCCCCATTGTGTAGGATGCCTGTATATGCTGAAAAGAGCTGAACTTGAAAGTGATCTGAGTAGTTTTCTATTTCTGACTTTCTGGTTATTAGGGTTGTCTGTTAGCTCCCCATGGACCTGTTACTTTGGAGTCTGATTTTTCTCTGAAGTTTTAACTGTTGAAACCTTCGCTCTATTCTTAGTAAAACCGTGTCTCAGCATTAAAAAAAACTTCATGCCCTTAAGGGATGGGACTACAAATGGGCATCATCTGCTTCTAGCACTCTCACAGTGCTTTACACTTCTGGTAAAACACTCTCCACATTGGGAAATGTCAAATGTGTACAGGAGGAAAATGCAAACCAAAGCATGGTTTGTCTTTACACAAGTGGTTTTAATAAATGAACTCTGCAAAAGCCCCCCAGGGGAATAGTTTTCATTTATTTTTGATATTCCTTTAGCAATCAGGAGACAAACCTGCTGATGCTCTCATCACAATATATTTTCAGTTCAGTGATTTTGGAGTGTTTGGACTGCTGCTGGCAGGAATTTCATCTGTATAAAAAGGTTTCTGCTCTAAAATAGAAATGTAATTGAGTCGTGACATGGTTATATAATAGCGTATTTTAAATTATTTATATATAGCATCTAGGTTTTATAAAATGAACTCACCAACATTTTATACAATTGCTTGGAATTTGTTTTGTTATCAAGCTTTGTTTATTCATTTTGTTATTCATTTGATTAAATGATATCCTTATCTTACTCCTTCAAATATATATATATATTTTTTAATTTTTTTATTTATTATTTATTTATTATTTTTTATTTTTGGCTGTGTTGGGTCTTCGTTTCTGTGTGAGGGCTTTCTCCAGTTGCGGCGAGTGGGGGCCACTCTTCATCGCGGTGCGCGGGCCTCTCACTATCGCGGCCTCTCTTGTTGCGGAGCAGAGGCTCCAGACGCTCAGGCTCAGTAGTTGTGGCTCACGGGCCCAGTTGCTCCGCGGCATGTGGGATCTTCCCAGACCAGGGCTCGAACCCGTGTCCCCTGCATTGGCAGGCAGATTCTCAACCACTGCGCCACCAGGGAAGCCCCAACTCCTTCAAATATATTAACTAAGGTTCCATCTGTCTCAACTGTCTTTCAGGGTGTTTAAAACTGTTTTTGCTGGTTTCAGTCATGTCTTTAGAAATAATAATACAGTTTCTCTTCTTCAATTCATTTTGTCATTATTTTTTTCATCATTATTATATGTGTTCTGTAATAGGAACCATCACAATATCATGGAGTTTTAGAGCTTGGTAGACCTGGCTTCAAATCCTACCTCTCCTATTTCTAAGCTGTGTGATGTTGGGCAGGTCACTTAACTCTTTTGAGTCTGTTTCTTCATTTACAAAATACAAGTCTGTAGAACCACCACTCAGGATTATTCTAGATTAAAAATAATTGATGTTGTAATGGTAGTAATCATAGTAAGAAGTAATAGATTTACCACGTATCTGGTGCTGTGCTAAGTTATGTGCTCTATTTCAACTATAACAACCTTATAAAATAGTATCCATTTTTATAGATGAGGAAACTGGCTTAGAGATTAAGTCAGCAATTCTAGTTAGTAAACAGCACCCAGAATTTTTAACACAGTCAAAGCTGGTTTATTTAACACTACATTAGATTTTAGTGGCAGTAATTGTAATAAATATACCTTTGCGCTCTAATTCTCCACGTTCATTTTGATATGAATTTTAGTCAATAAGAGAACTAATGTCAGTAATAAAATAGTATGCTGAGTTAGCCAGTTATTATTATCAGTGACATAAAATTATTCTGAAAATAATTTTATCAATATAAATCAAGCTAGGGTTATCAAATAATCCTAGGGTTAGGTTTATTTTTTTTGTAAAGAGCTAAGTATAAATGTTTTAGGCTTTGTGGTCAATAGTCTCTGTTGCAACTACTCAACTCTGCTGTTGCAGTGTGAAAGCAGCCATAGACAGTACATAAAGAAATAAAAATGGCTGTTTCAATAAGAGTTGATTTACAGAAACACATGGTGAGACAGATTTGTCCCACAGGCCAAAGTGTACCAATCCTTGAATTAGGTAATAGGACTACTTTTGTCCTTTCTGCTCCCACCTGTTCAACTTGTATATAGGTTTTTTTTTTCTAAGCAAAGCCAAAACTATACTGAATTATCTATAGCTCTTATATTAGGGTGCTAGCATAACAGAATTAACCATTTTTAAATGTACTGCACATTATTGTGCTAGTATTCTGGGAGAATTTTGAGAAAAGTCTCAGACCTTTTTGTATTTTGATAGTGGTCATTTTGTACCAGTAACTTCTGTTTAAATCTGATAGTCACAGGAATTCCTCTGTGTCAGGATCCTGCTTTATGTGTCAGTAGTGGTGGCTTTCAAATCACAAAGCAGCTATGACGTAACATATAGCGCATTCATTGGTCTTAGAGTTTGAGGCTACCTCAGTCTTGTAGTCAACTTCCCTGAACTTCTTTCTGCATCTGTAGAACTGGAGATACTACCACATACCTCAGATGGTTGTTGTAAGCAGCAAATAAAATTATATACAAAAGCACTTTGTAAACTAATACCAACATTTCAAGATTTTTTTAATAACTTAATGCTATGTTTCCTTTATTTATTGTTTGTTTATTTATTTGGTTGCACCGTGTCTTAGTTGTGGCTCTTGGGCTCCTTAGTTGTGGCATGCGAGCTCTTAGTTGCGGCATGCATGTGGGATCTAGTTCCCTGACTAGCGATCAAACCCTGGGCCCCTGCATTGGGAGCTCGGAGTCTTAACCACTGTGCCAACTGGGAAGTCCCTCAAGATGTTTTATTTCCTCCCAAAAAAAGTATTTTAGGGAATTCCCTGGCGGTCCAGTGGTTAGGACTCTGTGCTTCCACTGCAGTGGGGGCATGGGTTTGATCCCTGGTCTTGGAACTGAGATCCCACATGCCGCACAGCACGTCCCCCCAAAAAAAGTTGTTTTATTTCCCCCATTTTGTAGATGAGATAAATGAAGCTCAAGGACTTTAATGACTTGTTTTGATGTTATAATAGTACAGTAGAAACTTTCTTATTCACCATAGTTACTCAGAAAAGTTACTGGAAGTAAGGTGTCATAAAAACTGCTGAAATCATATATCTTTATATTTATTCTAATTTGGAACAAATGTATATTTAAATGTAAAACGTAAAAATACACAGTTCACTTATCAATTTTGATGCAGAGTCGAGCTCTTATCTTTGGCTATGTGTCAAATGATTGGAATTTTGCTTTGTTTTTCATATACAAACTGCAACCATAAAGCTGTGGTTTCCAGTTTTGCTTTTTATCAAAAAAAAAAAAAAAGTAGAGTAATAATTTAAAAATACTTTAAGAAGCAGTCTGACTTCAGAATTCTTTCCTCCACTCAATCTTTTACAGTTATATTGGCCACATCTAGTTCAATGGCTTTTTTTTTAAAATATATTACCTTTATTAAGTCTTTGTATATCATTTAGTTTAGCTTTCATAAAAATAACACTCTTTTAGAGAAGCTATCTTTTATGCACTTATGGATTATGGCTTTATTTTTAGGCATCTTAACTTGAGCGTGAGGCCAAAGCAGTTGTCATCCTTAGTAAGAAGCGGTGTTCCTGAAGCTCTTCGAGGAGAAGTCTGGCAGCTGCTAGCAGGTTGTCACAACAATGACCACCTGGTAGAAAAATACCGAATTCTCATCACAAAGGTAAGGGGATGATAATTCAGCTTCAGCATTAGTTCTTCTAGAAATTTATTATAAAAAGATCATTGTGGCTACTTGATTTCTAAGAATTTTGTATAATTCCTTTATCTGATGTAAGAGTAGAACTTTCATACTTCTGTCCCAGAGTTAGTGCTAGTGTTGGCACAAAGGAGAAGGCATAGGTTTTCTTCCTTCCTTTTCACCTCAGAGGCAAAAGATGGCCTCTACCCTTTGTGTATCTGAATCTCTTTTGACCATAATTTCATTCTTAGTCAGGTCAGTTGTGCTATGCCATGTGTAAAAACTTTCCTTTGTTTATTTTATTCCTTTTCACACTTCACAGAAATGTGCTCTTTGTAGATAAGGCCTAGTCCTAGTTTTTACAATTGGAAGAACATGGTTCTTTTATCTTAAACCATATTCCCTTTTAGTCCATTCCTCTAAAGTGAAGAATTCTATTTTTTATAGTATCCCCTTCTCAAGTTCATGAATTGCTCAAGGTTTTTGCAAGTGAAGGAACGAAATTATTCCTTGTACAAGTATACAAGAATTTAAACTAATTTTTTGCAAGGTCAGGCTGTGCTTTGTGCCTTTTGCAGGACCCATGGTACTGGTTATAAGTTTTGTTTTTGTCTTCTAAAATTATTCAAGTTTTTATCTTTAGGAAGCAGTTTCTCCAGTGGTATACAAATCCCAAACCTGAATTATGAATGAATTTCTCAGAACCCCCAGTAATATATGAGAATTTTTCAATGTGACAAAAGGTGGGACTTCTTTTAAAAATATATTAAAACCTTATGAGGTGAATAGTATCTCTATAAAACTATAATTTAAAAAAAAAAAAAAAACCTTATAGGTAAGGACAACATTTGAACATGAAATCAGATCTTTCCTCAGCAGAAGTATGACTTCTTTTTTAACACCTTTATTAGAGTATAATTGCTTTAGAATGGTGTGTTAGTTTCTGCTTTATAACAAAGTGAATCAGCTATACATATACATATATCCCCATATCTCCTCCCTCTTGCATCTGCCTCCCACCCTCCCTATCCCACCCTCTAAGTGGAGAAAAATGACTTTTATTTGCTCAAAATATTAGTGTTTCTATTCATCATCTTGTTTCCAGACAGATGTATTTTCCCTCAGGAACTAATATTCTGTTTCCCTTCATTATGTTGATGTTATTGTTTAACCAGCTGTATTGAGTGCCTATTACAACCACAGTGTTGGAGCTAGGAGGTCAAACACAAAAGCAATTAACATAAATCATGTGATAGTCTGGAAAAGCACAGTGGGAACCATCAGAAGGAGTGATTAATTCAGCCTGGGGGAATAGGAGAGTCTTTATCAGAAATATGATGTTTAAGATGGGTTCCAGAAAAGATCTCCCCAGGCATGGAAGAATGGCAGAGCGTTGTACTCATAGTATCATTGGAGACATGGAAGAATGAGGTTATGCAACATGTATGGCTAGCAAAAGTACACTTAGTTGATTTTTTTCTTTTATTGGCAAATCCTATTTTGGATATGTAATTATAACATTTTGAAGTCCTTTGAAATATTTGGCCAAAAATTATTTCTTAAATATTTTTGGTGTGGCTACTCATAGAGATAATTTAAAGACATGAAGTATTCTGTTTTTCTGGTTCCGTGAAAATGATGATATCTGTTTCTCGAATGGGAACCTGGTAGTTATTATTGTAATTGACATTTAAAAAATTTGCTCTGAATTTTTTTGAGAGGAGAAACTACTTTAAACTTTTTAAAATTTATTTTTACAGCAAGCTGTAATTTACATAGGCTAAAATACACAACTTTAAAGTGTACAGCTCAATTACATATTTATACACTGCTCTGATCATTACCAAAAGGAAGAATATATCCATCACCCCAAAAAGTTATTATTGTCCCTTTCTGGTCATAACCACTCCTACGCCACCCCTGAAAAACCAATACAGTAAGTCCCCTACATACGAACCTTCAAGTTGCGAACTTTCAAAGATGCAAACACGTTTGCATGTCCAGTCATGTAAGTTAGTTCACATATCTGGCGTACATTGTCATGCGGTGCATCGTGTACAAGTGGTTGTGCTTTTGTGTTCTTTACTGTACAGTACTGTATAGAGTACAGTAGTACAGAATCTTTATTTCAAGCCCAGGATGTCCAGAAGCCAGCATGAAAGCAGTGGTGATGTAGCTGGTACTACTGTACTTTTCAAGGTACTGTACTATAAGGTTAAAAATGTTTTCTTTATTTTTTGTTTTTATTTGTTTTTTATGTATTGTTTGTGTGAAAAGTATTATAAACCTATTACAGTACAGTACTATATAGCCTATTGTGTTAGTTGGGTACCTAGGCTAACTTTGTTGGACTTGGGAACAGATTGGACTTACGAAAGCGCTCTCAGAACAGAACTCGTTCATATGTAGGGGACTTAACTGTATTCTGACTTCTCTTTCCCTAGATTAGTTTTGATTGTTCTTGAACTTCATTTACAAACAATCATACAGTCATGCAGCATGTACTCGTTTGTATTTGACTTCTTTTGCTCATCCATTTTGGGAGTGTATCAGTAGTTCATTTTTTATTTGTTTTCGTTTTTTTAATTGCTGAGAATATTCCATTGTATGAATAAATCACACTTTAAAAAAATCTGTTCTGCTATTATAGATGTTTGTGGCTTTTTTTTTCTCCCTGTTTTAGCTTTTATAAAGCTGCTGTGAACATTCTTGTGTATATTGATAGCAGGTGCTATGGTCTGAATGTGTCCCTTAAAATTCATGTTGAAACCTAACCACTATACCAAGGTGATAGTAATGAAGCAGGGCCTTTGGGAGGTGATTAGGCCATGAGGGCAGAACCCTCATGCTTGGGTTAGCACCATTATAAAAGAGTCTCGGGAAAGATCCCTCCCCACCTTCCACCATGTGAGGATACAACTAGAAGTCGGCACTGTGCAGCCCAGAAGAGGGCCTTCACCAGAGCCCAACTGTGTGGCACTCTGATCTTACACTTCTAGCCTCCAGAATTATGAGCAATAAAATTCTGCTGTTTATAAGCCATCCAGTCTATGGTGTTTTGTTATAGAAACCCAGGCAGACTAAGACAGTGCAGTCTTTTATTCAGTTATTCTTCTATTGGTAGGCATTTATTTTGTTTCCAGTTTTTAGCCTCTAAATAGTGTTTACTAAACAACCTTACACATGTTCTAAATCTTTGACTTTTATTGAATAGTCTCAGTAGTGTGATTGTTGGATCAAAGGGTAATATGTTTTTTAAACTTGTTATTTAATTTTTGTATTTAATTTACTTATGTCCAGATTGCCTCTCTGAAAGGCTATGACAGTTCACAGTTCCACCAGCAATGTAGGAAAGTACCTATTAACACATATCCCAAACAGTATTAGTTATCACTGTAATTTTTGCTGTCAGTGGATGTAAGTGATGCCAGTATGTATTTAGTTTGCAGTTCCCTGACTACAAATAAATCTGAGCGATTTGCTCTTCCATGAATTATCTCTTTATATTCTTTGTATATTTTTCTTTTTTTTTTTTTAATAAATTTATTTATTTATTTATTTATTTTTGGCTGTGTTGGGTCTTAGTTTCTGTGCGAGGGCTTTCTCCAGTTGCGGCGAGCGGGGGCCACTCTTCATCGCGGTGCGCGGGCCTCTCACTGTCGTGGCCTCTCCCATTGCAGAGCACAGGCTCCAGACGCGCAGGCTCAGTAGTTGTGGCTCACGGGCCTAGCCGCTCCGCGGCATGTGGGATCTTCCCGGACCGGGGCACGAACCCGTGTCCCCTGCATTGGCAGGCGGATTCCTAACCACTGTGCCACCAGGGAAGCCCCAAGTATATTTTTCTGTTAACTTTAAGATGTCAGTTTCTAAGTACTTTATATAATTATATTCTTTGTAGCTTCATTATAAATATCTTTCTAGAATTTTAGATTTATATTAACTTTGTGGTTTCACGCCATACGAAACACTTTCAGTTTTTATGTAGAAAATTGCATCTTGGTTAAGGTCTCTCCTACCTCTAGATTTTGTAAATATACTTTCCAACGTTTCCTTGTGAGATTTTTATTGTACGTGTTATATTTTTACGTCTTTAATCCATCTGGAATTTATTTTTGTACATGGCATATGATAGCAGTCCAATTTTACTTTCTCCCAGATGGATAACCAGTTGTGCTACTTCTATTTTCCTACTGAGTAGAACTGCCATCTTTGTTATATCTTAAATTCTCATATATGCTGGGATTGATTTCTAGCTTGTTCTATTTATTTATTTTTGTGTATTCCTATACCAATACCGTTTTGGTTAAAGAGGCTTTGAGTTATGTTCTAATATCCGGTAAAGCAAGTCTTTTTTTCACTGTTTCCTGTTTCATATTTTTCTTATCTATTTTTGCATATTTAATCTTCCATATAAACTTTAAAGTCATTTTCTCCAGTCTCACCATTATCCTGTAAGGTTATATAAGGATTCTAGTTTGAATTACATTTAATTTACACATTAATTTAGGTTATAATATCTTTACATCTGAGAATATGGTATGCCTTTCCACTTGTCAAGGTCTTATTTTATGTCTGTTAAAGACTTCAGAGTTGCCTTCATATATGTCTTGTTCCTCTTTTGTTAAATTTATTCCTAAGAATTATCTTAGAGTGTTCTCACTATAGCAAATGGAATATTTTTTTTTCTGATTTCCATTTCTAAATAACTAATTGCTACAACAGAGAATAGGCATTAATTTTTTCTAATTCTCTATCCATCTACATCTTGATATTTTGATTAATCCTCCTAATTTTATACTAGCATCTTTTAAGATTTTCAGGTATATGATAATATCAGCAGCAAAAACAGTTTCACTTCTTTTTTCACTGTTTATGCAGGCTACTAAATTTTCTTGTTTTTGTTTTTATATTTGATAGAAGCTTTAAGACAGTGTTTAATGATGGTGGTGATAACTAGCATCCCTATTGAGTTCCTGATTTTAATTAAAATGGTCTTAGTTTTTCAGACTTCTGGAAAGCATGCTATTCAATTGTGGGGTTTTTTTGGTAATACTTTTTATTTTATTTAAGTGATTTTATTCTATCTCAGGCTTTGATTTTTTTTATTAGGAATGTCTGCTGAAATTTTATGAAGGACTTTTTCAGCACTTAATAGTGAATATGATTTTCTTTAACTTGTTGATGGAGTAGATACGTTATCAGCCTATGATAGACTTCTTGATATTGAACTACCCTTGGCTTCATGGAATAAATTTCTGCAGACCAAATACTCCTGGATTTTTAGTTTTATGTTCTTTCTGGTCTTTGACAGAGGGTTCCTCAATCCTAGTCTCTAGTTAGAACTTGTCAGGCACAGGGGAAAGAAACCCTAATAAGTAATCCACAGGGACTCCTACGGGCTCTCTTACTCCCATCTGTAAGACCTATAGCTATTTGGGTCTGGTAAATCAAATAAATTGGAGTTGAGAATGGAGGGAAAAGAGGGCGCTTTCTGGTCTCCAGCTTCCAGAATCATCCTCTGATCCTTCTTTCTTTTGGTTATTTTTCACCTTTTGTATCAGTGACTGTTTATTTATTTTGCTTAGTACCAAAAATTTACATCAGAATGGCTTCCTTAACAGATTCTTTTAATAAATAAAAGAATAATGAAATAGCAGCGTGTTCTGATGTTTCTCTTTCCTTCCATCCAGTCAGCCTTGTGTTTTCTGAAACCTATTTGCATTGTTTTCGCTAGTGATTTTAGTGGCAAACCTCAGTGGTAAGAGTCTTTTGCCATGAATTTCAAGTTTTTATCCAGAGCCAGATAATCGATATTTACATTTCTGATTGTCCAAGGGAAACCCTGGAGGCCCAGCCACATTTTACCAGTCTGGAAAAATAATTTAAATATCTAATTATAACTTCATTATTATGCAGATTGTTTTGTTTTAATTAAAAATCTCTTCCTGGTCAATTTGGTAATAGTCAAGGATTCAATAATATTTAATCATAAGAACTTCCTGTGGATACTAAACAAAAAGGGGATCAAGTTAGCAAAAAGAGCCCTGGCCATGAAGTTAGGAAGTGTCTGGGTACTAGTTTCAGCTCTGCCACTGGCTTACATGAACTCAGATGAGGTTCTGACTATTTCCTTTTCTCTGCTGAAATGAGGTTGCTGAAGTAAATGGTTGAGCTTCCTTTAAGTTTCCTTTAAGCTTTAACATTCTGGAAAAATGAAATGGAATGTTTGAGTCCTGCCCCCAAAATAGCCTGTGATTCTACTGTTTCACAACTCAGTACTCTTGCTATCTGATTCTGTAAGAAAACAGATTGCCAGTGGACTTCTAGAACTTTATTGTCTGCTCCCCTATAGCAGTTGCCATAGTAGGTCAGCTATAGACTGAATGTTCTTGTCTCCCCAAAATTCATATGTTGAAACCCTAACACCACCCCTACCCCCAACAATGTGATGGTGTTTGGAGGTGGGGCCTTTGAGAGGAGATTCAAGATTCAAGGGGCCTCTCAAGAGGGTAGAGCCCTCATGAATGGGCTTAATATCCTTATTAAAAAAGACCATAGAAAGCTCCCTTGCCCCTTCTGCCATGTGAGGACACAGTGTAAGATGACTGTGGATTCTTACCAGACACCGAATTGCCAGCACCTTGATCTTGGACTTCCCAGTCTCCGGAACTATGAGAACTAAATTTGTTGTTTATAGGCAATTCAGTCTATGGTATTTTTGTTATAGCATTCCTAATGGACTGAGATACTATTCCTTTAAATTGTTATTTGTGAAAATAATTTTTAAGTCCCTATATCCCATCTTTGTAAATTCATGTACCCTCTGATGAGTTTCTGTAAGTCATATCTGTCCAGGCAGTTTTCAAGTTCTTTCCGAATTATAAGACTATAAAAACATAATTAGGTTTGGTCATATTAAAATTGCTGATATTTGACAATGTTTGATTTACAAATAGGCAATTTCACATGCACCAACCTAATAATTATGGGTGAATTAAACTGTTAGCATACTAGGATTTTACTTGAAAGGTCTTCCCATCCAAAAACAAATGCCTGTTGTTTTATTAGGTATTTGTTGTTTAGTCAATCAGAAATACCTTTGAAAGCCTGCTTTGTGCCGGCCGTGTGTTAAGGTCTTATGGATATGCCCATGAATAAAATGTACCTGTTCTCTGGTTTGGAGGAATCTACAGTCTAATGAGGGAAATAGGCAATTAACTAACCATTTGGAATAAAGTTGCATGAGGGTTATAGAAAAGAAGATACATATTGTTGTGCAGCAAATGACAAGGACTTCTCATCTAAGGGTTCAAAAAGTTCTCTTGTTCAGAATTATCCAGGGAGGGGGATTGTGGTGGTAGGATAGGGGGGCATGTGTGCATGGCATGTGTGGTGTTAAAAGTCAAAGGGAAAAGCATGTTCTCAAGGGTGATAAAGAGCTTGGCAATTTCAGAGTGTGAAAGTAGGTAAAGCCAGAGAAGGCAGGTAGGAGCCAGATCTTAGAAAGCTTAAATAAGGCATATTTAATATCTCAGGCAATAGGAAGTCATTTTAAGTAGGCAAATCATATATTCAGGTTTGGGAGGCAGTATGCAAAGTGATTTAGTGTGTCCATCTAAAGGTAGATTGTCTTGATTCAAATCCTAGTTTTGTATTCAGGCCATTGACATTGGGCAATTTAGCATTAAGCTTTTTGTTTCCTATGTGTAAAATGGGATAATAATAATATCTTATTTGTAGAGTTGTTAGAATAACTTAGATAATGCATGAAAACACTTAGAACAATTCATAGCCCCTGGTAAGTATAAATTAACCGCTTAGTTATTGTTATTATTTATATTATCATTGAGTTAGAATGGAGTAAGATTAATTGCAGCAAAACCTGTTAGTAATTCAGGCAAGAGATAATTGTCACTTGGTTTGTTATTGTTATTATTTGTATTATTGAGTTAGAATGGAATACGATAAATTGCAGCAAAACCTGTTAGTAATTCATGCAAGAGATAGTTGTCACTTGGTTTGTTTTAGTGGCAGAAGGGATAGAGAAAGAGATATGTCTTGAGAGAAATTTCAGAGGTAGAATCCTTGGCACTTGGTGATTGAATGAATGTGCAAGATGAGGGAGAGGGAGGAATTAAATTGGGTTTGGAATGACATCTATATAAATACACCCACATCAGCTGAACTAAAATAATATGTTGATTAAATAAATTAACAATTTAAAGCTCATTTTTACTAAATAATAAGTGATAGATAATGCCCAGAAGTGAATCTTATGAATTTCAAGCACTGAGATTGATCCTTTTCCATCTATAGTAGATAAACTGCTGAGGAGGTTGGGAGAAGAATAAATGTAATTTGAACAATCTTTTCTCTTTTTTGTTTGATGTTTCCTTTCTCTTTCTGCCATTTTTCATTTTTAGTTCTGTGATTTGGTTATTTTAATTTTTTAGTGTTAGGTTGAGCCATATAGAAGTTGCCATTTTTGTAGATCAGAAAATATTTAACCAGAAATGAAATGGTTAAGTATTAACAATTTCACATGGTTCATCTAGTTATATTCTCATTCTGTAAAAATTTTTAACTGGGGCTGTAGGTGTCTGTTTTGAATTAAATTGAGTACCAAGGCCATCTGAAGTAATGTTGCAGTGATGGCATGAGGACAAGTGGAGCTAAGCCCCATGAAGTAGGTGACTTAACCTGGCATCATCTATTCAGTGTGGCTCTGGGAGGGCATCATATGGCCAGGTTTTTTGTTAGCTTTACCAAAAGGGACATGTTATATATTACTTTGGCTTTTTTTTTTTTTTTAACCTGATTGTAGAAATAGCACATAGAAATTAGCAAATTCACAAAACATAGAAAACCATAAAGAAGAAAATTAAAAATCACTTGTAATCCCACTATCCAGTGAAAAGTAGAATTGATTTTTAATGTATTTTCTTCCAGTCATATATACAGAAATACTCTTTTATTTAAAAAGAAATCATGTGACTGCATTATTTTAAAGGGGAAATGTATGTATAGATTTTTGTGAGGACATAGATTTATTGCTCCCCCTTGTCATTAGTAATTTGTCTCCTCTGGAGAAAATGGTTTCCTTTAATCCAAAACAAAACATTTAACTTTTGACTGATTATTTTTTTTTAATTCCTAGTATGAATATTTTGATTATAGCTCCTAGAGTGGTTTTACTAAAATAGAAACAAAATGGAAAGAACTACTATTGTACTAATGGTATTGTAACAGTTTGTGGCTTTTGTTGCATTTTTATAACATTTTTAATTCTTTAAAATTATCAGTTAATGTAATACCTGTTTTTATCAGTGTAACTGTCTAGTTTCATACATGAGAAACCTGAGATGGAATAAGAATAAGTTACATGCCCAAATTTACAAGTAGTTAAAAAAGCCTGGACTCTTGACTTTGGTGAATGGTTTTTCCATTTATTGAAATATAACAATCAGAAATCATTCTTTTTTTAATTCAATATTTATTAAGCACTCAAAACATGGAAGTCCAAAAATAAAGTCTATGTCAAATGTATAGAATAGTGAGTAACCTGGTTTGGCTGGAGGGCAAGGTATTTGGGGGTTTCGGTATAGTGAGATCAGACTGGAAAGGCAATAGGAGCCATTGAGTCTTCTTGAATAATGGAGTTCATAATAACCATAATGAAGCATGTGCTATTCGATATTTTAACGAGGCAGAAATGAATAGATTAGAAAAATGAACAAGACTAGAAGTCCAGACAATATTTAATGATAGCCTAAAGTATTAAAAACTAAAAGGAGGAAATGAATTTGAGAGCCATTATAGAAATAGATTCATAAGATGTGGTAACTAAGAATGGTATATTAAGGGAGAGAGTGGTCAAGATGATTTCTGAGTTCATACCTGAGTACCTGGGAAAATGTTAGAAAAAAAGTAAAAGAGGCTTATTTGGTGGGAAAAAATGTATTTAATTTTGGTCACGCTGTGGTTGAAGTCTCTATAGGACATCCAGGTAGAAGACGTGTGACTAGCAGGCAAATTGTAGAAGGAAAGGGGAACTCAGGAGTGAAGTCAGGTTTTGAGACATAGGCAGAGAAATTATTTGTCTAGTGGGAATAATTAGTGCCATATCATCTTTCCTTCTTGCCTTACATATGTACAGCCTCAATGTATTTGAGGAATGCAGGGCAGCAAAGTATCAAAATAACTGTTGTTATTGCCCTTAGAACTGAGCAGTCACAGTAAGAGAGGGCACCTTAGGATTCAGAAGAGCCCCAGCCTCAAGCAATGCAATAGGACTGGCGGGAAAACACAGACTATTTAGGAAGGCTGTTTGAGGTTGTATGAGAAGAAAGTAAAGTTATATACCCGCTGTGTGCTAGGTATTGGTAAGCCTTTTGTATACACTATCTGCTTTATTTCTCACCAACGTCATGAAATAGGGAGTGTGATCCTCATTTTACAGATGATGAAACTGAGGCTAAGAGAGGCTAAGTAATATTAGAGCAAGGAAGCAAGGATTTGAGCCAGATGGGTGTACAGTGCCATGGGTCTTTTTGCTGTGCCGCACTTTGCCATCTTTTCCAATAAGACCTGTCAATTACAGCTATCAAGCTTATGCTCAGTAGGTTTTTTGAGTTCCTTGCCTTCGTGTAATAAGCACAGCGCTTCAGATCTTAAAATGTAATTGAGTGACCATTGCCTGCAATGAGAAAGCATGTGTGTGAAACAGATAAAAAATGAAAGTTGGATCACATAGCATATATCTCCATCCAGGTGTGCAGACCTTCTGGAATGTTTACAAATGTCAACATTTGTTTATTTTATTTTACTCTACTGAGTTATGTGAAACTTAGAAGGATGAATTGAGAGAGCAAAGATACCTGGAGGAAAAGATACTAAAAATACATATTTCTAATTAACTAAAAATTGTCATAATTTGACACTCCCAATTAGCTGAAAATTGTCATCACTTATGACATCACCTGAAGAGCCACAATAAAATCCCAATTTGCCTTGTGTTAAGTAGGCACAAACAAGATTGTATATTCTAAGATACAAAGCTAGTTTGTACCATGAAACTTCCTGCAATTTTCAGACCTGGGTGGAAGTGGGTGCATTTTCTTGTCCATCTTTTGTTTGTATATTTGTGTACCACTTCTCAGAAAACTAGAAGCAAGTAATGGCATCTCAAAAACATAGGATAGTGTCGAATACAGGAACAATGTAATTCCTCTTTGTGTGTGCTATTTCTGCAATATTCAGAGTAGTTGGGATTTTCTTTATTTTTTCTCTTGAAAACCTAATTTTTAAGTTTGCTTGTTATTTTGGTCACGTTTCTTAAAATAGATCCATATTTAGTGAATCATGAGAGAAAATTAATGCTAAATATGTAGCCTTCTAGCTAGAACTTCTTGTGCTGAATTATGATTCCTCAGTTGTCATGCACTGTTAACACACTTTCATTCTTTAACATTGCTCTTTGTTCTATGGGAAATGCTACAAGAAAATAGGAATTTCCTCTCACCATTACCCCTCTGGCAGTGTGTTTCAATCTAATTCCTGGCTTGCTCTCTGTCCTGGTTACTACCTCTTCTCCTTACTAGCAGTCTAAATTCTGCTCCATCTACTAAGAGGGGGATTCCAGACAGACGAGGAAACAGCCTTCAGACACTGCCCTGCAGGCATATTAAGTTATTCCCCCACTGTGCAGTCTGGAAATCAGGGAGCACCTCTCTGGCAATGAATTCTAATGAGCTGCTAAAGATGCCGGAGTGTGTGCGCACACAGGCGCTTTCTTTCCCCTCCCCCGCCTCTTCCTTTTCCCAAGCCCCTCTTCTCCCTATTTCCCCTCCTACTCCTTTATCCCCTCCCTCTGTGTCTCAGTTCTGCAGTAAACGGGGCTGAGGCACACTCCTGCTTTGCAAGGCTTTCTGTTAAGGTGTTCTGTGGCTTTTGTTTGGATCGCAGCATGCTGAATTACAGGTAATACTCTGAAATTGAGCTAGACAGATCAATGCTGTTGAAATGTTTTCTAAGAGGCAAAGTATTACATTGGAATCAATGAAGAAAATAAGTTATCTTGGCTAATTTTATTCATGGTAATTAAATTCTATAAGCAGATTCCTCTTCTCCCCCGAAAAGCTCAAATGAAAGGAAATGGGGTTAGATTGATCTGACTTGCGATTGATTTTGTTTTATGTTGATCATGAAAGCTTGCTGTTGCTGCGCCTCCTCTGTAGAGTAAGGACCAGTTATGTGGGGTGCTACTGAGGGTAGCCATGAATAGTTGTACCGGGTGGGGTGGGATAGAGTGGGAGGGGTGATACCAGCTCGAGCCAGCCAGGTTCTTGATTAGGGCATTGGATGCAAAATGTAAAACACTCTTTCCTTTTCTTCTATCAGCTGTTCAGAGGAGACTCATTACAACTCCTGCTGAAGTCCTAATCTTCCTCCCTTCCCTTCTGCCCCTACCCCCTACCCTCATTGGCCTGAAGACATTGTACCCAGAGTTTGCCTTACTCCCCTGGTGCTATGTGTATGGTAAACCTGGTACTATGGCCGCATCTCGGACTGGCCAGACAACTGCTGCTGGTTCTCCCTATTCCAAGAAGGATTTAAAGGGGAATTGCACTGCAGGCAATGCACCAGAGCAGCAGCATCGGGAGCTTGGGGACTAAGGCTCCTCGGGCATTATTACAGACACACAGAGCTGACCGCAATGACAGCAGCTGCTCCTTTGAACTGTTGGCAGCAGCCAAGCGGCAGCATGAAGTGAGAGATCACTCCTGAGCTCAAGATGAACTCTACCTTGGATGGTAATCAGAGCAGCCACCCTTTTTGCCTCTTGGCATTTGGCTATTTGGAAACTGTCAATTTTTGCCTTTTGGAAGTATTGATTATTGTCTTTCTAACTGTGTTGATTATTTCTGGCAACATTATTGTGATTTTTGTATTTCACTGTGCACCTTTGTTGAACCACCATACTACAAGTTATTTTATCCAGACTATGGCATATGCTGACCTCTTGGTTGGGGTAAGCTGCCTGGTCCCTTCTTTATCACTCCTCCACTACCCGCTTCCAGTAGAGGAGTCCTTGACTTGCCAGGTATTTGGTTTTGTAGTATCAGTTCTGAAGAGTGTCTCCATGGCCTCTCTGGCCTGTATCAGCATCGATAGATATATTGCCATCACTAAGCCTCTAACCTATAATACCCTGGTTACGCCCTGGAGACTGCGTCTGTGTATTTTCCTGATTTGGCTATACTCCACCCTGGTCTTCCTGCCTTCCTTTTTCCACTGGGGCAAACCTGGATATCATGGAGATGTGTTTCAGTGGTGTGCGGAGTCCTGGCACACCGACCCCTACTTCACCCTGTTCATCGTGATGATGTTATATGCCCCAGCAGCCCTCATTGTGTGCTTCACCTATTTCAACATCTTCCGCATCTGCCAACAGCACACAAAGGAAATCAGCGAAAGGCAAGCCCGCTTCAGCAGCCAGAGTGGGGAGACTGGGGAGGTGCAGGCCTGTCCTGATAAGCGCTATGCCATGGTCCTGTTCCGAATTACTAGTGTATTTTACATCCTCTGGTTGCCATACATCATCTACTTCTTACTGGAGAGCTCCACTGGCCACAGCAACCGCTTCGCATCCTTCTTGACCACCTGGCTTGCTATTAGTAATAGTTTCTGCAACTGTGTCATTTATAGTCTTTCCAACAGTGTCTTCCAAAGGGGACTAAAGCGCCTCTCAGGGGCCATGTGTACTTCTTGTGCAAGTCAGATGATAGCTAAGGACCCTTACACAGTTAGGAGCAAAGGCCCCCTTAATGGATTTCATGTCTAAAGTGGTTCAGATATTGGGTCACTGTGTGTTGTGTGTGTGTGTGTGTGTGTCTTTTTTATCTTTTTGTATTTTTAGTTCACTGGGAAATATGGGACAAAATAGTTTGACTCTAAGCAATAGTTAAACAAATGATCCAACCAAAATACCTTTTAAGTTTGCAGAAATGATTTTTTTTGATGCTTTCGAATGAGAAGAATCAGGACCATGAAGATAAATTGCTCTTGGTTCCAATTTCCATAATGTCATGGAAATGACTGTATTTCTCAGACTTAAAATGAATAAAGCCATATCTAACACCTCTCTCCAGCTGGCATGACTGAACCTGGGTGTGAAAAGCGTCAGCATTTTTAAAAGTCACCATTTTCTTGTTGCTTTTCTGGGTTCTTTCCAGCTGTTTGAGCTTCATGTACAATTGATTTCTTTTAACAGGAAATATTAAAATACAGTGATGAATTAACAGGGTTTTAAAATTTTCTTTACATCTGTCAAAGTGTAACTACCCTGCAGGTTTCCACACTGTCATTCAGAAAGTCAAATGTTTTATGTCTTATTCTCTTGAGAGAATTCTCAATACAGTGAATAATGTGAAAACTTAAACATTAATTTAAAATTTGGGGGGACTTCCCTGGCGGTTCAGTGGTTAAGACTTCGCCTTCCAATGCAGGGTGTGTGGGTTCAGTCCCTGGTTGAGGAGCTAAGATCCCACATGTCTCGCTGTCAAGAAACCAAAAAACATAAAAAAGAAGCAATATTGTAACAAATTCAATAAAGACTTAAAAAAAAAAATGGTCTACATCAAAAAAAAATCTTAAAAAATAAATTTAAAAAAATAATAAAATTTTTGCATTGAACCATGAAGCAAAAGTGCAGTCAAATTATATAATTTATAGAAAAACTAAGCTATATTTTATGCCATGCTTCACTGAGACCTAAACAAATATGTATACTGAAAGTGATTGTGTTGTAGTATTTTTGCCCAAGCCTTTGTGTATGTGTGTATTGAGAATATTTGAATTGAGTTAGATTTCTCTTTTACAGCAAAATGCATTTAAATAAGCTGAAAAATAATTAAATGATAGGCTGATGGCTGCCATTTTTATAATGGTGAAAATACATTGAAATGTGTCTTTAGTCTTCTCTGCTCTTTTTATCTAGAGACTTTCTGAAATACTAGAATATCAGGAAGAAAGGTGTCCTAGGCAACTGAGTCAGAAAATACAATGTACATTTAGCTAGTTCATTTTTAAAATAGGAGGGGTTGATTGAGATGGTCTCTTTGGGGTTAAATGGAATCATCTAATAAAGTAGCAACTAATTCTTTTTAAAAACATTATTTCAGTTAGTGTTAAGGAATCCATATTTGAATGAGAGAAGGAGAAATTCTGATTCTCTCTCTATTGCTATTCTCTTTCTGGAAAAAAAAATCCTTGGGATACCGTTTCCTAAATAGGCTTTTTTTTTTTTTTTTTAAAGCCAAAGTACTAGCAAAATCTATAGAATTATTAATTGAGAGTGCTGTGTATTTGTATGTATAGTGATGTTTTGTTCCTAAAAGCAATTATGTTTAGAGCGAGAGGTTTATTTTTCTAAAAGGAGAGAAGGATTTCCCAGCAGCTCCAAGCATGAAAGTATTTCCTCTGCTTTTCTACTGGTTTTAATGTTTTGGAAGTCTTCAGGGAACTTACATGATCTCTGCCTTTGGCTAGATGTTGTAATCTGCATGTGACAGTGGTATTCAGTGAGATCGAAGATGGAAGAAAACCAAGGGAAATGTGGATTTTTGAGTCCAAGGAAGGACATAGATATTTATAAAACAGGCAGATATGCTTTGGTTTTCCATCATCATATTAGAAAATCTCCTACCCCCTTTTAAAATAAAAGATAGCATTCTTATGATTTTAGGTTTTAGAGACTGATTTGATTTTAACCTCAAATGTATTCTACTTAAACATTTTTATATTAAGAGAACAAGTATGAATATAAACATTTAAGCTTCAGATTCTGAGTTCTTCCCAGAAGCTTGCTTGCTCTTTATATTTAGTATTAGAAAATTTGATTCTAAGTTGTTTCAAAATTTAGAACTCATATTGGAATTGCAAGTTATGTTAGCAGTGGCTTTGTTAAGTTGCCATTTGAAGTAGAAAACCTTTTCTGTTAGATTCTGAAAAAAGGCTGTATACAATTGCCCTTTATTTAAGTGGCACAGATCTAAGAAAACAAAATTCCCTTTTTTCATATATATCAGAGAATGTAACCTGTTCAGATTTGCACCGTTTGCTTGTCAATTTTTAGTTCAGATATGGGACTCATAAAGATTAATTTTTATAGAATACTGATGTTAGTAGATTTTTTGTGTGGGGGGGTACTGAGCCCTTTTAATTTTTTCTTACAGTAGGGTTCCATTTTAGAGAAAACAGAAAAGTTTTTGGAAAAGATTTTGTGGGAATATTATGGAAATGAGGAAATCTCTGTTTAATTTTCTGGAAATGGCTAATCAAGCTGAGCTTTAAATGACTGGAAGGCAACAACTCTTTTAATAAGAGCTTTTGTTAATAGATTTTTATATTTTTGCCCTAGTACCAAATTTAGATGTCAGAGGGTTTTTTTTATTGTTTTTTTTTTTCACATTAGAACCTCTCAGCCTAAAACTAAAGTAGAAACTAAGTAGATGTAGTAACTTTAAAGAAAAATAAAGTATTCCTCCCCAGCTGATACTTAATATCAGATGTCTTTCCAGTTTGTCTTGTAGTCATTGGACTTTATAAACTCTAACGTTTCTTCCAGGTATCAATTCTATTCTCACATTTCATTGTCTGTACTGCTTTAAAATTTTTTGTTTTCTTGTGGTGTGTGTGTGCTGGGGAGAAGGGTTGTGTCTGAATGCAATCATACAGTCTTCTGTGGCTGGGGACAGTTTCTATGTGATGCATTTGGAGAGTTTGTATTTAAGTAACCTTTTCATCCTTGCATATTTAGTGCAACATTTAATGACGTTTTATTTAAATACCAATCTGACTAGTTCAGAATGAGAAAAAGTATATTTTTAGAGTCAGTTACCTTAGGCTTTGGCAAGACAGCCCATTTAACTTTGTGTAGTATATGACTGATATCAGAGGAAGCATAAGCTTTTGGTGACAGTGTTGAAATTATTTCATAGTAAATTTAAAAATAAGGCTATACTAATTGTTATATTTGTAATTAGTTGTGTTTTTATACAATGATTTCAGTGAAGGTGTGTTTTTTTCCTCTTAGAGCGGAAAAGCAATTACAAAAGGACAAGTGCTCCACTTCAATGAAAGAATTATCTTTCACCAGAATCGATATTTGAATTTTTCATGGACCTGTTGGCTTTAACCCTAAATTCCATTTTGGAAAGGGTTTTCTTTAAGGTTTATTGCTGGATAAATATGTTTTTGAGCCTTTTATAATGGCTTTTCCTTTTTACTTGAATAATGGTCTCAGTATTTTAAGGATTGGGAAAACTTGAATTTTTGTACTATTAAATGCATTTACTGTTCACCTCTTTGAACTTGAAAATGAAGCAGCAGGGTTACAAGTTCCCAGACGGTAGAGTGATTTCTGGGAGTTTCCTCAGCTTTGCAGGTTTGATTAAAACATCTGCCTTTGATGGCTTTGTAGGAATTTTACTGACTTTGTGTTTTTGTATCATAAAAGATTTGTGAAATAAATTATTGGCAAACCAGAATTTATTGCTATATGAGGAAATTTGGGGAAGTTTAAGGATGGGGGAGAATCATGGAACTATGAAATTTTTTTAAAGTCTTCATAAGTCATTATTTATGTTGATTTTTGCATAATTTCTCTATTTCAGGTTACTAAATATTTTATATTAAATGTACATATTATTAACGTATTTTGCAGACCCAAGGAATATTCTAGACATTTCTTATGGCTGTAGATGAGTCACTTGACTTTTCTTCAAAATTTGGATGATAAGGGAATCATGATATGTAAAATGAACTTTGAACTGCGAATCTAGGTTTCTGTTACTAATTAACTCGTTTTGTAAGGGCTAGTCGCTTCTCTAAGCACTTAATTTCTTCTATTTATAATAATCCTTTCATCCTTCACAGGGTTACTTTGAGGATTGAATTAGATAACGGATGTAAGAGAACTTTGTAATATGTAAAGTGCTTTGAAAATAAAAATGAGTACTGTTATTTGTATCTGCCATAGTTTTACATCTAAGGAAGTTGCATATAATGATGTGGTGCTCCCCCCGTAAGATCTTTGAAGTCAACGCTAGGTGACTATTCCATGCTACTTAGCAATCCCAAAAATAACAGTAACTTTAAATTCAACATAGAACTGTTACATTTACGCTCTTTACTTGTTTCCAAAGTCTCTAAAGGCAGGGACAATGTCTCTTCATACCTTTATCCCCCAAATCTAACATAGGACCTGGCTTAGAGTGGAAGTTTTTTTTTTTGTTTTTTTTTTTTAGAGCAGAAGTTTTAGTAAGTTTTACGGAGTTAATGAATGAGCCTTTCTAATTATTACTTCTAGTCACTATTATTACTTCGAGTCATTATAGACCAGTGATGTTCAAAGGGTAGTCCAAAGCCCATAAGCAGTTTTTCATTTGATCAAGGCCATTCTAGACTCTATATAATAAATATCTCTTTTTAGTACCAAGAGACTACTGTGGGAATGTGTGTGCTTTATATGCTAGGTAACTTTACTCCTGGAAACTGTGTAGCCTCGGCCCAGGGAACTTCAGGCAGTGCTGTCAAACTGCCAGTTTCTCACAGCATGGGTAAGATCTTGGCTCTAGATCCAGATAAGATAGGCTGTAAAAATCAGTCACTACGAAAGAGGAGCAATAGAATAGGATAGCTTGGTGGAAAGAAATTGTTCTAATTCTTTGGTTTTGCTTTTTCTTTCAGTCTTTACCACTTTTCTAGCTCTATCTTCCCTTCCTTTCTTTTCTTAACACACTGTTGGTCATGTATTCAGAGTGAAGTGCTTATGATACTGCTATAGGGTATGAAAAATTGTATTATTCAATAACTGGCTTTTTGGAAAAGTTTAAGAAGCAATCAAGAAGCGCTTACGTAGCAAGCTCTACTAGATGCCAGGTAGTATAGCTAGCTGGCCTCAGGGATTTAAAGAAGGATCACATGATTCCTTTCTTATGGAACTTTATAGTTTTCAGATGTTTCATATAGAAAAATTCTGTGATCTGTGTTTCAAAAAGCTTCACAGAGTGACTTTATCAGGAGGAATTTACCAAGGCCTACTGGTGGGACAGTTGGCACACCATGGGTCTGTTTCTTGGGTGGGTTCATTATGCCAGTAATGTCACTTTATTAGTTTAAAATAAGAAATCAGTGCTGGCAATAGGGAGCAGTCTTTCTCTATTGGTAGATCTTCATGGGAAGCCAAACCATATTCAAAATGTTGCTTGGTGAGGATGGAATCTCAGAATATGGTTCTGTAATGTGAAAATTTACTGGTATAAGACTGAGCCTGATGTTCCATCTCTGAAATCAGAAAACCTGGTCATTAGGATCCTAATAAAAGTTGAAATTATCTGTGCTTCCAGTACTGACCAACCTACCTTCTAATTGACATATTATTTCTTTAAATTAACTTCTTTTGTTACTTATCTTTTAGTAAAATTCCTTGCAAATTTTAACAGTCTTACAAGCTTGCGAACTCATTCTTTCTCTTTTTGGTGGTTTTATGTATGTATCACTTCTACCATGAAACATTGTTTTCTGATTTAGTATTCAAAGGGTGGCCTTACTACTTTGTTAGTTTGGGGAAGCAACTCATCTTGGTTTTCATGGAGCAAATATATACTGTCTAGTTGGAAAAGCAAGATATATGAAAATACCTATAAAAATTAACAGTATCCGTCAGGTAATTAGAATAGAAACATTAAATTTTTGAAAGTCAGATCATCCACAAAGGAGATAGGGAGGGACATTTGAGCTGTAAAAGACCTTAGAGATCATTTGGTCTGATTCTCTCTTTTTATAGACAGGAAACCAGTCCAGTGGCCACGCAGCCATTTATGATAATACCCAGACTTCCTACTTCCTAATCCATCATCCATTCCTATTATATCTTGTTGCTTTTGCAGAGGAGTCGGAGTTTGCCTTCACTCAGCCAAGTCCTGAATAAGACTTAAATAGACTGATATGAGGTGTTTGTATGTACTTGTGTATGTAATTTTAGGTGTAGAAAGCATTATGGGCAATGATATAAATGTTAACTGAGGCTTGTTATGTTTCAGAAGAATTTTATAAACTTTGTCCTGTTTAATCCTTCTGACACTCTATGAGCTAGTGACTATTATTAACCCCATTACAAAGATGAGAAGACTGAGATCGAGTTGCCAGAGACAAACAGTTAATAAGTGGAAGATCTGGGATTCAAACCCAGGTCTTTCTGACTTCAGAGCCTACATTCTTACCTCACGTAATTCTCACAGAAACCTATCAGGCAGTTTTTAATTTTTTTATATCTCTGTTTTACAGGTGAGGAAACTTAGGCTTAGAGAGATTAAGAAACTTTTGTCAATATATCAACAAACTCCCATACTTGGAAAACATGTGACAGACTTCCTACTAAATATAGCAGATTTAGTATGCATATTTATTTCTGTTAACTCCACTATAAAGAATGGCAAAAGTATAATACATGTGGACAAAGAGAAGAGCAGAGATGATGGCAAATGAATGAAGCTAACAAAATTTGGGGTTATAGAAACCCAGCGGACAAGTGGTAACTGACTCAGCAGAATTGACAAAGCTGAATTTGGGGGAGGGGCAAAAAGAATCAAGCTGATCTGCCCATAAAACCCAGTAAATATGTGGGAATTAGATTCCTGATATGCCTCTCAGGCAGAGAGTAGTATGAAGCTGAAAACTGAAGAATTGTTAGAAAGTTTATTGAAGGCACATTTAGATACCGTCACTCATCCCCCCCCCCCCACTCCTCCACTGCACACCACCTTGATCCCCATCCCAAGTTGGCCCTAGCAGGCCACTGGTTTCTCAACATCCCAGCAGAAGATGGGGAGACTTACTCTTTGGAGGTTGAACCACAGGCATTCTGCATGCCAGGCATAGCTGAGAATAGGACTAAGACACCTTGTTGAAAACACGAGTGTCAAGAGAAAGTCTGCTTATTAAATAATCAGTCTCCCTTTCCCACTACACTCCCAGAATGCTCTTAGCCTTAAACCTTCTAAGCAGGAGATAAGAGGAGTCTAGTCTGGGGGCCAGTATCTAAGGGCTCTCAGTTCCGACAGTCCCTGCCCAGTCACATTAAGTTGATGCCCATCAGTCAGCGAATCCCACCCATGCATATAGAGCTTCCAATTAGTTTTTTGTTCCTTATCTTTTAATATCAACAGTCAACCAGAGAAAGTCTTACGAATAGATTTGAGAAAATGTATTATGAATGCACAGAGCCCAAAACAAAAGAAATCAGAGGGAACAAAACAAGTCATAGAAGAAAACTGAAAAAAAAAACCCCAGTATTTGTAACTAATATTTTCAGAGACGATTTTGCATCCATTAAGGAAAAAAGGATGCCATAAAAAAAAAACAAACAGAAAGAGAACAAGAAAGCTTTTGAAATTAAAAATATAATCAGACATTTTTTAAAATTAGAAAAGTTGGGGCTTCCCTGGTGGCGCAGTGGTTGAGAATCTGCCTGCTAATGCAGGGGACATGGGTTCGAGCCCTGGTCTGGGAAGATCCCACATGCCGCGGAGCAACTAGGCCCGTGAGCCACAACTACTGAGCCTGCGCGTCTGGAGCCTGTGCTCCGCAACAACAGAGGCCACGATAGTGAGAGGCCTGCACACCGCGATGAAGCGTGGCCCCCGCTTGCCGCAACTAGAGAAAGCCCTAGCACAGAAACGAAGACCCAACATAGCAATCAATCAATCAATCAATCAATCGTAAAAAAAAAAAAAAAAAGAAATGTTGGAAGATAAAATTGAGGTAGACCAGATAGTGAAACAAAAGACAATAAAGGCGGTAAAAAGCAAGACAATTAGAGGCACGATCAAGGAGGCCCAATGTCTGAATAACATGATTTTCAGAAACAGAATAGAGAAAAAGAATGGGGAAATTCTCAGATATCACAAGAGAAATTTATAGAACTGAAGGATATGAGTTTCCATAATGAAAAGGACCAACCAGCTTAAAGTAATAAGACTTTGTGACGGCAAATCATAAAATTTCAGAACACTGGAGATAAAGAAAAACCTAAAAGCTTCTTGGTCTGGAGTAGGGATGGGATAGTAGAAACATCCTAAGTACAGAGATCTGAATAGCATTGGACTTTCTACCACAATGAAGCAAGAAGATAATTGGGAATAAATTGAAACTTTTAAGAAGTGACTTTTTATAAAAAATTTATTTATTTATTATTGGCTTCATTGGGTCTTTGTTGCTGCGCATGGGCTTTCTCTAGTTGTGGCGAGCAGGGGCTTCTCTTGTTTTGGAGCACGGGCTCTAGGCGTGTGGGCTGCAGTAGTTGTGGCATGTGGGCTCAGTAGTTGTGGCACACGGGCTCAGTAGTTGTGGCACGCAGGCTCTAGAGCACAGCCTCAGTAGTTGTGGCGCACGGGCTTAGTTGCTCCGCAGCATGTGGGATCTTCCCAGACCAGGGCTCAAACCCTTGTCCCCTGCATTGGCAGGCAGATTCCTAACCACTGCGCCACCAGGGAAGTCCCAGAAGTGATTTTTAACCTAGAATTTTATGCCCAGTCAAACTTTCATTCAAATGTGAGGATAAAACCCATTTTGAGATATGTGAGATCTCAAAATATTTACCCGTCTTACAAATATAGATACATAGAACACTGAGGGAAAGAAAAAAATTTGCAATTAGTAAGTTTAGAAAAAATAGAGAATGAAAGAAGGAAATCCAATCATGATATACTCTGTGATTCAGTTATGAGAAATATAGATTTAGCCAAAAATTGTAGCAAAATTATGTTGAGAGTCATGATGAGGGGAAGGGGGAAGTATGTGTGGAGGGTAGGTGGGGTTGGGCCTGTAATAGAGCTACAGTATCATCTCCCATACAAGAAAGTCTTTAAAAAAAAAAAAAAGAAAAGCCAGAAAGTAGCAATTTATGCGCTTTGTTTAGAAATAGGAAGGAAACACAAACAGCTAAAAAAGATGAAAATTGTTGCCTTTGGGCAGCAGGGAATAGGTGAGAGGTATAAGGGGTCTGCTGTTTTTCTTTGTACGCTTCGTATGGTTTGACCTTTACAACTACGTAGGTGTATTATTTTTTATGGAAAGCATAGACCACGTTTAGATAAAGGCAGATAAATTTTAACAGAGATAGAAGGAAACCAGGAAGTGTAGGTTTAGAACATATTACTGAAGTAGAACATGAGGGCGTGATAGCACACTGTATTACCTATGGCCTTGTACAGAGCAATTTCCTATTTATCATCTCATTTCATCCTCCTAGGAAGACAGGCAAAAGGGATGTTATCCCTCTTTGACAATTGTGGAAGCTGAGTTTTGAGGCTGTAAGACCTTTTTGATTCCTAGTCTACTACTACTATGCCTCATAAGTATGTTTGAATCTTTCTAGATTTTTTTAATTTTGTTTTTTACTCTTAAGAGAAGACAGCAGATACTAGAAAGCATCTTCTTTGACATCATGGGAAGGAATACATGAAAACAAATGTGTGTATGTATCTATGTATATGATGAGTATGTGTGTACTAGTATACAAGTATCTATAATGTAAGATCTGGCATTCTGAGATCACAAGAGGCATGCAGATTACTGTGTGGTAGTCATAGGTAAGGAAATGGGTGTTAGATTTCCTTAGAAGGCAGTATATGAGGTGGGCTGAGCTCTGGGTAGAGTAAGATTTCTATAGTCTTATCTCCTCCCACCCCTTGAATGAGATTGGCATAAAATATTCAGCTGGACAGGATTAAATGAACCCAAAGGACCAACAGACAAAAGACCCTAATAAAGTGACCTACAATTATCAAACAATCTATGACATGAGAAGCCTTTAGCAAATTAAAAAGTATGTCTTTATGATAAATTGCCTTGATTGTAGTCACTTAATGATTTATTGGAGTGTTACAAAAAGATTGTATTGGCTTTGAATAAAATATGAAAGAGTCTTTTCAAAGTAAAACTTTAAATTGTGTCTCTTAGCTTTCAATAAACATTTGTTGAATTGAATTAGTAAGACAGTATTTTGGGGAGAAGGCAAAAGTTACAGCATTAAATAGCATGATGTATTTCTGAAAATTCTTCCAGAAAGACTGGGGAAACCCTCACTGCCAAAGCTGTTTATTTATAGCTAGACCAAAAAAAAAAAAAAAAAAAAAATCCATTTGAGGGTCTCTGTCTTCATTGGCCCCTGGGGAGCAGAATCTGACTTAAAAGCCTTTTTCATTTTAAAAAATTCTCCTTCATGACATGATATTGGTAGGAATTAAAAGCATTCCTACTTAGATTATGTTAACATCATGTATAGTTAGCAGTCATTGTACTAAAGATACATGTGTAGCCTACCGAGCACTGGAAATAAAACAAATTTTAGATCCTAGTTCTGACAGTTTATTAGATAATTTAATCTGTCAGAACTTGAGAAGGATACTTACCTTTAAGCGAAGATGACTCTAATATTATAGGAGTCAATTCAAGATCAGATGCATGTTGCATTAATGTAAAACTCTTTACATTGTTACTGTATTTATACTCTTAGATCACTGTTTTTCTGAGATAAAAAAAGAAGATAGTGAAGAGAGCATGGATTTTGGAATCTCTGGCCCTTGGTTTTCTACTCTGTAAAATGGGATTTTATCCCCTTGTTACGATTATTGTGAAAATGTGATGCTGTCACATCTTAAGTATATAGAATTGTGCATGGTGGCATCATGAGCTCAGTAGAAGATTGCTGCTATTATTTCCTTGTCACACAGAGTCAGAATCTCCCAGTAACTTCCAGTGCCTGCTGTAAATACCCTCAGAGGAAAGGCCCTGGGTGAATGTGGAGGGGCTTGGTGAGCCTCTTTCTCTCAGGGATCATAAACCTAAAGTTCTGCCTTGATGGTTTACTCCATCATGTTACTGATGTTTTATGTATTTTGTCCTGCTTTTATTGTATGTTCCACAGGAGGATTAGTCCTATACAATTCTCAGACATTAAGATACATATATTTAGATGTACTTTATCAAGGAACAAGTCATTGGGGGTTACAGTAAGAGCTTTAATAGGTTAGAGATGGAAAGAAAATTTGGGACTGAAGTGGTAAAGAGGAATCACTTTAATTGAACCTTAAAAATGAGTTGTATTAGAAAAAAAGTAAAACTGTGACAAAGGGTGTTTTAAGCTTCGAACGCCTCAGTGAAGATGGGCCATTTATATACTTTATCCGTGTAATATGTAGTGATAAAAAGTATGTACTTGAGAGGCAGGCAGACCTAGTTTTGAATCCTAGCCCTGACACTTACTAGCTGTGACACCTAGGACAAGGTTCGTAATCCCTCTTAGTTTCTGTTGCCTTAACTAATAGTACCATCTCATACAAGTATTGTAAGGCTTAATGAGCTATTGCATGTAGAGCTCTTAGCACAGTGCTTGGTCTGCAGTAAGCATTCAGTACATGTTAGCAGGTGCTGTTAGCTTCCTTGTGAATAGGGCAATATGGATGAACCAGAGGTTTCAATTTGAGGTGTAATGGAGTAAGGTCAGAAAGATAAATTGGGGGCTACCTGATCTGGAATAAAAGGCTAAGGGATTTGACTCTAATTAGGAATTGTAGATGGACTTAAGGTTTTTGAGTAGGTGAATAACATAAATATAAAATCCTAAAGTGACAGAGCTGGAAGATCCCTTAGAGTTCAATCTAGACTCTTCCTTTCTCAAATGGGGAAAGGGAGACCCAGAGTAGTGACAAAGTAAATTAGTTGCAGAACTGGGACTAGAATCCAGGCCTTAGACCTCCCTTAGACTCAATCATGACACCAAAATAAGTCCAAAGGATTGTTCAGGCTTTCAATCACTTGATTGGTCAAGTGCTTAGAAAATGTGCGTTTCCAGCAGGTTTGGAAAAAAAGAAACAAGTGTTCAGATTTTGATGTGGATTAAATAAAATAAATAGTCTTTCCATTGGTACTTTCAACCAAACAACTTAAGATTTGAAAAATCTTAATTAGTTAGAAAGTTTTCTTGATCAGTGGCAGTCACCTCAGAAAGGGGAAGTAAAAATACATGAAATGCGTGGTTCTAGAATGCCTTCATTGGTATTTATATTATTTGTACTGCTAGTGAGATTGGAGGGTGAAGTTTTTGCTTAAATAAAATTGAAGGTCATTGCTTATCCAGTACCTTTTAAAGTTGCTGTTACCCAGGAATTTTAAATAGAAAAACATAAAAAGAATTTAATTCCAGGATGGTTCTTACTACCTGTGTAATAAGCCATCACTACATAGATACTAATAGACCTTGGTTGGTATGATACCTGTGTGCTGTTAAGTTTTTAGGTTAATAGAGAAAGATCTAACTAATTATAGCTTTATACATTAATGATAGAATAAGATAGCTTTTAAATCTTTAAATAATTGTTTCTTGATAATTGTTTCTTAAGATTAGCTCTTTAGTAGGAAAATTAAAATCTTAAACATGATTTTTCTTATACATTGGGACTCTAGGATATATCATTTTTGCCTGAAAGCTATATAAATAGATATAATTAAAATAAACACTGAAGCGCAGGTCATATACCTATAGTCTGTGAATATGTATATGAATGCAGACCTCTTACAGAATTCTCAGTGCAGTTCAGCAGTTCACTGATGGAGATGTTTGTGACTAATAGCATTCAAACACAGCTTCTCATATAGATTATTTTGTTAACTATATAAAAGAGAACTATAGAGTTTAAAGTCATTTCAATATAACTAGTCATTTTACAGCTGCTGTGTATTTTTGCTACTTAACAGGCATACTTAAATATTTGACTTAAGACTTGTTATTTTCAGAAGAAACTAGCTTTTTAAAGAAAAACTGAATATTTTCTAAGCATTATGAAGCATTCATAAACATTTTCTTAGAAATCATAATTTGATTGATTTGGTTACATTAAAATATAGCTTGGGGAATGGGTCTTGATTTTGTGTGTGTGTGTGTTGTATTATGAGAGTGAGTGATTTTGAGAAGATTTTATAAGAGGGCATATGATATGCAGTTTTGCTCAGTAATGTAAATAATACAGTTGAAATAAGTATTTGGAATTCATCACAGTAATCAGAAACATATTTGGAATATGACTTTGTATGTAATAATTTTGTGTCTTCTAATTTAGATGACTCATAAATTACCTCCTCAACACCTTTTTACTCAAAATGACACTTTTTGTGTTCACTTTGGTCAGATAAAAGTTCTTGAGTATTTCCTGCTTCTTGGACCTCTCCATGATGGAGTACTGTGAATGAGAATCAACAATAGCAAAGCAGGAAAAGATCGATGGTGTAGTTAGCAGTTGTGCCTTATCTATACATGATTTGGGACAGTTTTGCCAAACATTGAATAATTTTCCTGTGGGAAACTTGAGCCCTAAAAGGAAATGAACATAGCTAAAAGGCTGCATATCACATGGGACTTCGATTTATTTTTAGAATGGCACTATAATGCCATATTTGGATTGAAACAATGTGATAGCCGTACCTTATTTTATTAAAAAGCTATGTTTTCTGAAGAAGCCATTTAATTTTCTATTACATTGTGTATATAGACTCAACATAATAAGTATATAATTGTTCAGCTGATAACCATGCTAAATGTTTTAAAGTTAGCGGCGCTTATTTGGCAAACATTTCTGGAGGCTGCTTTTGGAGTCTGCTTTCTGCAATAAAAGATTCTTTGGCAGTTCATTGATTATGGAATATAGTTGTCTTTTTGTTGTGCATGTTTGGGGCAAGTTGTTTTCTTACTGGAAGGGAAAAAAGAGTAAAGAAGGATTAGTAGCATTGGGTGTTGGTATAGTTAATTGATCGTCTTGAAATAGCAGAGGTCTTTACTAAATGAGTCAGTGATAATAGAGAAACCCAAATGGATTTTTGCCTCTGAGAAATGATTTTTTTTAAAAGATAATCAGCAAAGGTATTTCATTCTGAGCTCCTAGAATGTTTTGGTTAGCACAGTTCATAGGTTTTAAAAAACAGTCATTGCACCATTTATATTTTGTGTCAGCTTTTCTGCTACCTGATTTATCTTCTTTATAGTTTTATTTGGTTAAAATAAATTGATACAATGGATTTCTGAATTGGATACTATCTAAAATTGCAGATCCCTCACAGTAGTTCACTAAGTTTCAAATATGGGAAAATCTGCCAAGTACACATTTTGCCCTTTGGCTTCTCTCCCAAGATTGGAAATATGCCAGCATCATAAATCTCAAGTCTGATGGGAAAGAGCTATCACTGATGGCAAGGCCTTATGCTACCTGCCTTCCATGCAGTATTTAATTTGCTTCTCATAAACTCTGCAAGGCAGTGACCATTGCATAGATTTTACAGATAGGGATATTAAGCCTCAGACCAGTTAAGTGACTTATCCAAGGTCATACAATTAGAAGTAGGAGAGGCAGTTTTCAGAGACAGAACTGCCTGACCCTAGAGTCAGTGTTCTAACTATCACATTGTGTTCTATTACATTGTGTGACCTCGGTAGAGCACCTAAAATCCGTCTTCTCTATTCTTTGTCAAAAGTCCAGCTCCAGTCTTCACATAGTTGTAGCCAGATTCTGCAGTGCCTTCAGTTACTTCCATGTTTATGGAAATTTAGTTACAGTTTGTTCTGTGTTTGATGCGTTTGGAATGGAAATTTTAAAACATTAATTACTGAATACAGTAGTAATTACTGAATACAGTATTTCACTTATTTAAATATGTTAAAGATTAATTTCTTGTCTCCCATTGGTCGAGCTTTTAAAGTCTTTTATTAAATGTTATTCAATGGCAGTTTTACTAGAATTATGATTTTTGCCTCTAAGAGCAAATCACCAGGATAAATATACAAAGTAATATCTACCCACAAATCCAGTTTATACTAAAATTCCTGCTATTGCATTGGTATGGAATAACAGCACTGTAAGTTGAAAGAAAACTGATTTGAAGATCAGTGGTGCTAGTTACATAGGGACAAGTAAAATTATGTTTGCATGAATATACATTTTTATGTTCTTGAAATCTGAATTTAAGGTAAAAATGTTTTTGCACTGTCAGTGTTAAATGAGCCCATCAATCAGATACTTATTTCTAGAATTCTTGTTGATTGAACTATGAAATGCTATTGAGGGGCTTTAATTTGTTTTATACAAATACACTGTACCTCATTACTAAGGTATTGAGGTACCTTATTAGAATATTTACAATTCAGAAAAGTAGGAAAATGTAAATAAGAAAGAGATTTGGAAAATAGAGATAGAACAGGAAGATAATACACAGATATACAGGCCATGACCTCCTGTATAGTTTAAGATTGGGCTGCAAATTTGGTTCTGAGGGTTCTGGAGGCCAAAACAAAAATGGACATTTAATCATTGTCCATGGGGGAAAAAATAGCCATATTTCTTTAGAAGAAACAGAATTTCTGATAAGGACACTGAGTAATGTGGTAGGAGGTGTCCTCACCACCATGAGATACAAGATTTCTATGGCAATTTTTTTTAAATAGTGTCTCAAAACATGCCAGTAGCACAGTTTCATGAAGGCGGTTCTTTGAGAGGCCAGAATATTGTGGTCTAACAATACATCTATCAAGTGGTCAACCCTAATCAAAGAATAAAACCATAATAATTTAAAATATTACATATTTTTTTAAAAAACCTGAAATGATTAAGATACATATTGGAGGCCACCTAGCATTTAGGGAAAATGCCTTTTCTTTGAATAATTTACAAAAGGGCCACATGTTGAGACTTTTTTCGCTTTGTTTTTATGTTTAAGAGCATCATATATTTCTCTGTGTAGTTAGAGCTTTAGCGATTTCTGCTTTTTCATAAACACTGAATAGCCTTCACATGAGTAAAAGGAGGAAGCACATTTTCAAAGTCTGTATCATGTTGATTTTAGTTATAAGAGTCTAGAAGACAAAAGCATTTTTTCATATATTAGGAATTATAAATGCCATTCACTACTGATAAGAGAATTTCTTCACTTTTATAGTATGTTTATTTGGGTTAAGAACGTGAACTAGAAAGCTGAACCAGTTGGATTCCAGTCCCAGCTCCTCACTTTGCTTGCCAGGTGATTTAACTTCTTTCCTCATTTGCCAAATGGGGGACATAATAGAGCCCACCTCAGGGGGTTGTTAACACAGGTAGAGCTATATGATATATCCGTATATAAGGTGCTTAGAACAATGACTGCAGATCCTTGTTAGCTCTAGTTATTGTGGCTTAAATAATTATTTTTAAGTCTGTGAAAGTGAGTTTGTCAATAGGAAGTAAGTGGCTCTGAACCTTATATGTATCATATATCCCCTGAGAATTCATTTACTCAGAAAATATTTGAGTTCCTACCATTTGTCAGGTACTCTTCTAGGTGCTGGAGATGCATGTGAACAAAACAGAAATCTCTGCCCTCATGAAGCTTCACATTCTAGTGAATCTGTTAAAATCTAAGAATGTTCTTCTTAGAAAAATACACACAAAACTTTGCAGTCAGTGTCAGAGAATTTATGGTAAACCTTAAATCTGTTTATTAAATCTCAGGCTAAGAATACCATTCATACCTTCTTTTTATTTTGTCAGAATTCCTGTGAGGCATTCCTTAAGATGGCTACAGTATTTGATTTTAAAAGACAGAGCTATTTTTTAAGCGACAAAATAATTGTTACTGTTTTTCTTAATCACCTTTTTTGACTCTGTTAAAACGGTGTTAATAGAAATGCTATTAGATTTAACGTGACCCATTGAAATGAAATTTCCAGATTTTGCAGGTTTTTGTAGGCCCATCTTGATCTTGCCCAAACACAAGAACATCTGTTTTCATAGGCTGAGAAGTCTTATTCTTCACCTTTTCACTTAAGCAATTCTGCTACTTCCAAAACACATGAAATTAAATTACAAATGACAGGAGTTACGTTTAATTAAGAAAAATGATTTTACCTCCAGAAGGTTTTTAGTCCTCATTTATTAATTTTTAAGTATAGTACTCCTTCAATTTCATTTTCCTTCTTTTGAGTTTTTATCCTAGGGAATTAAAAAAACTAAGTCTTTAAAATCACTTCTGACAATCTGTAGCTGACTTTAAAGAGCGAAATGTAACCAAAAAATTATTTTATTTCTGTGAAACATATTGTAAAGAGAGGATATAGCATGATGGATTTGAGTGGAATTTTGGTGGTATTTGTTTTGTTTTCGTAAGTATTACATGATGGCTTTTAACAAAGCATTTATAACATTTTGGATAGTCTTAAGAAGATCTTTTTCTTTAGGCAACAAGCTACTTTGGAAATAATCTTCTCTATGCTGGTTATTTCTCATGGCAGCCTTCCACTGCATTTTCTTTGTTTGGGTACTTTCTTTTTCTTCCTGCCATTCTTAGCTTTCTATTTTTCAACTTGAGTTTACAAAGGGTGTGTATTCAGAGGGTTTCCGTCAGTTCCCAGTACCTTGTTAATCCTGAGAAGTTACTCAGAGAGCCAATTCTCACAGTAAGGTATAAAAATAGTCATCCAGAAAAATTACAGAATGTGGTACCACTGTGATTTGACCTAATGGACGACTTTCAAAACCAAGATGGGAGAAGAAAACAGCACAAATGTTATTTCCTTAGATTTTTCTCTGCACAAATTATTTTAGACAAGCCTTACAATTTAAGAAAGTAACAAAACGTCACTATTGCTTTCTTATATACACTAAAAAGAGCATAAGAATTGGGGACAAGAAAGAAATCATCTAGAAATCAATTACATCAACAGAGCCTCCTTTTGTTACTGTTGAGCTTGTACCCACAGCATTCATTTCACCAGTTTTTTTCCACAAATTTAGTCCAACATATTGAGTGCCTAATAAGTGCAAATGTTAGTATGATATGTTTGTTTCAATTAGTGAACCAATACTGATATATTACTATCAACTGAAGTCCATGTTTTATTTAGATTTCCTTTGTTTATTCTTTTTTTTTTTTTAAAGATAATCTTTAAAGACTCTTGCTTTTTTTTTTTTTAATTTTTATTTATTTATTTATTTATGGCTGTGTTGGGTCTTCGTTTCTGTGTGCGGGCTTTCTCCAGTTGCGGCAAGCGGGGGCCACTCTTCATCACGGTGTGTGGGCCTCTCACTATCGCGGCCTCTCTTGTTGCAGAGCACAGGCTCCAGACGCGCAGGCTCAGTAATTGTGGCTCACGGGCCTAGTTGCTCCGCGGCATGTGGGATCTTCCCAGACCAGGGCTCGAACCCGTGTCCCCTGCATTGGCAGGCAGATTCTCAACCACTGCGCCACCAGGGAGGCCCCCCTGTGTTTATTCTTAATGTCCTTTTTCTCTTCCAGATCCCATCCAGGATACTTCGTTATATTTAGTCCTTCTGTCTCCTTAGGCTCCTCTTGACTGTGTTTGAGTTTCTTAGACTTTCCTTGTTTTTGATGACTTTGGCAGCTTTAAGGAATACTGGTCAGGTATTTTATAGAATGTCCCTCATTTGGAATTTGTCTGATGTTTTTCTCATAAGGTTATGAGTTTAGGGGAAAAAGAACACATAGGTAAAGTCCCATTTTCATTACTGCATAACGAGGGTATGTACTATCAACATGACTAGTCACTATTAATGTGGACATTGATCATCTGGCTAAGGTCATGTTTGTTAGATTTCTCCCTTGTCGTTACTCTTTTTTTCCCCCTTACCATACTGTACTCTCCAGAAGGAAGACACTGTGCACAGCCCACACAGGAGTGGGCTCCCTCCATGAGGACAGGGTGGTTTTTTTGTGTGTTTTTTTTTCCGGCTGCGCCGCATGGCATGCATTATCTTAGTTCCCCGACCAAGGGTCGAACCTGTGCCCCCCTGTGGTAGAGGCACAGAGTCTTAACCACTGGACTGGCAGGGAAGTCCCAGGGCAGGGTGTTTTCATAAATTATTTGGAATTCTTCTTCATGGGAGATTTGTCTCTTTTCCCTCCATTTATTTATTTATTTGGTTGTTTATTTATATAATTATAGATTCATGGATATTTATTTTATACTTTAGATTATAATCCAGTAATACTTCATTAATTTTGTTGCTTACATTGTTCCAGCTTTGGCTACTGGGAACTCTGGCTCATGTTTCCCTTTGACATGTTCCCATAGTTGTGGGTTTGTTTTCTTTGTGGTGTGAGTAAGGGGGGAAGTTCTTCCTTACTCTGTGGCACTTCTAGATGTTCCAGGATCATCTTGTATATTTCCTGCCCCAGCACTAGAATCAGCCATTTCCATAAGGAGCCTGGTTCCTTTATTAGTAAATGGTATTAGAAACCAAGATCCTGGCACTGGGTGTGCTCATTGCTACTGGGTGTTACTGCTTCTAGGCCATCACAACTGACAGGACAAGGAAATATATGCCTGATAGTGCCTTTTTTTTTTTTTTTTTTTACATCTGTCAGCATGTGGGTTCAGCAAACAATGCATTGGAATTAGAATGGGATGGAGTCAGTAAACTTTATGTGTAGTTCTTTGCAACTTTAAGTACAATTCTTGGTTATATACAGACTAGAAGGAGGCCAAGACAAGTACATAAGTGACTATTCCAAAACAGCAGGGCAGCTGCTGTGAGGGTGCTACCAGTGTGGTATATAAATTGGTACAACTTTTCTGGAGGACAAATTGGCATTGTTAAGTCAAAATCCAAACACAAGAGTTAACGCTGGATCTTTGGGGGAAAGGAGTGATTGTGGAAATAATCTCTTCCCCCTCAAGAATCATGGCTCTACTTTACAGCCTTGTTTATAGCAAAAGGAGTAGAACAACCTGAATCTTCCAATGTCAGAGATTTGGCCTAGTAAATTATGGTATAGCCATGTGACAGGTTACTGTGCATTAAAAATGCTAGGGTAGGATAACTGTCAGATAACAGGAAAAAAGGCTCACAACATTTTACAGTTAGTAAAAATTAATTTTCAAAACAATGTAAGCTCATTTTATAAAAATAATTATATAGAAAGTTAGATATATGCTTATCAAACATTAGCTACAGTGAAATTACCTTTTTTTCTCATTTTCCCCAGTATTCTTATTGTAAGGAAGCAAAAATGTTTTATTAAAATAAGAAAACAAAAAGGGTTTGTTATTATACTAAGAAGATAAAAGGTTAGATTTTTCCTTTTAAGACGCAGTAAGGTATATCATTAATTTGGGGTTATGTTTGGGGAACAGTGACTAGTCCCATTTGACGGCAGTATGGGAAGGGGAAATAAAAAAGATTTGGATTTTAGTGTGAGGTGTTAATTCTTAGTATTTGTTTAGTGAATAAATTTTTAAAGTGCTATTATTTTAGAGTATGGTATTTAATGAAATTATTTCCAACAATGTATGTATGTATTCCATTATATGGATGGTAATTTGTTTATCTTTTTTTATTAATGGACATTTGTGGTTTCTAGTTTTTGGCCATTACAAATAAGGTTAGTATGAACATTTTTGTACATTTTTGGTTTTCTTTTGGACACATGTTTTTCTTTCTCCTATGTGATACTTAGGAGTGAAATTGCTGGGTCTCTGTAAATGCCTATTTAACTTTACAGGAAACAGCCATGTAATTCACTAAAGTGGATGTATCATTTTATATCTCCATTAGCAACAGTTAAGAGTTCCAGTTGTTTCATATCCTCACCAACATTCCGTTTTGTCTTTTTATTTTAGCCAGTCTAATATGTTTCAGTGTGTATGTTTAGAGTTTCTGAATTGTGTATACTGTTTGTATTGCTGCTTGAAATATAAGGGACAGTATGGCACTATAATTACAGGGTTTCATTTAAATCTTTACTACATTGCAGATACAGAAATATACAGACTTTGGAGAATTGACTTTTGTAAAATGCAGCAAACATTTTTAAGATTCATTATTACATGAAAAAAAGTGTTCAAAGGTAAATACATTTCAAGTTGTTGCAGCTTGTTTGTGACAGAATTTCTGCAAGTAAAACATAAAAAGTTAATCAGGGGCTTCCCTGGTGGCGCAGTGGTTGGGAGTCCGCCTGCCAATGCGGGGGACATGGGTTCGGGCCCTGGTCTGGGAGGATCCCACATGCCGTGGAGCGGCTCGGCCTGTGCGCCACAACTACTGAGCCTGCGCTCTAGAGCCCGTGAGCCACAACTACGGAAGTCTGCGCACCTAGAGCCCGTGCTCCGCAGCGGGGTAGGCCGCCGCAGTGAGAGGCCCGTGCACCGTGGCGAGGGGTGGCCCCCGCTCGCTGCAGCCGGAGAAGGGCCGCGCTCGGCAGCAGGGACCCAACGCAGCCAAAAATAAAATAAAATAAATTAAAAAAAAAAAAGTTAATCAGTAGTAACATGTCAGTATATTTAAAATCATTACAAAAATCTTCTCTCTGGTCATGTTGCTGGTGACAAATTATTATGTTGTATATTTAGAGAAGGGCTTGGCAAACTGAGGCAAATCCAGCATGCTTCTTGTTTTGAAAATAAAGTTTTATTAGAATGCAGAAATGCTTGTTTATTTACATATTGTCTATGGCTACTTTTTCTCTACAAAGGGAGAGTTGAGTAAATATTTGCCATCTGGCTCTTAACAGAAAAAGTTTGGAAAATGTTGATACTGCATGATCATATGGCAGTTTTGTTTTTTTCTGGAGATTAAAGCTATTTTTCTTATGATAAATGAAGCAACCAAAACATAAAGCCAGTTGATAAAAAAGAACTACTTCTGCCATTACTTCAGTAGTTTTCAGGAACTATCACCTTACAGTAGTTTTGCCATTCCCTGTTCTTTTAAGGTTTATGTCTCTGCATGATTGCCTCAAGTGCATTTGTAAAAGCTTGTTCTCTGTTAAGCCATTTTACTAATTATAGTCTGGTGAAAGGATGTATTTGGTTGACTTAATCAATTTGGCCATGAATAGTGTCATCCAATATGCCTTGTGCTAGCAAGTTCCCTACGTCAGCTACATTTATGTTTAACTCCTTAGAAATAAAAGGACTATGTATTGTGGTATAAATCTTAATTTTATAAGCACTTGGGTTTCGATATTTTACAAAAGCTCTTTGCTGTGTTCTCTTAGGAAGGAATCATCCATAACGTTACTGTGATTTGTTTTCAGAATCTTTTCAAATTTAACGATGTCATTATTCTGATAGTAACTTATGAATTCATCATTGTTAGAATTTTTGGATCATTTTTGTACAGCTTGGCCTCTGGCAAGTCAAATGGATTTATTCCCAAGTTCTTCAGCATATTTCCTAAGACCAAATATTTTAAGCAAGTGGTTCACATGGAACTCCTCGATTTATTATCATTCTTGAAGGCTTCAAAAATTCAGCATGTGAATTTTCAAAATCACCTAATCTCAAGGGCATTTTCCCTCTTACTTATCTGATGACTCCCATGATCAAATGGTTGAGGGATGGCAGATGGATGAGAACTAACCAGTTACAGAGTTTTTTCAGTTTTTTGTTATATTCCGATTCTATGTGCATTTGAATGTCCAAGTCATATATCTCATAATTGTATATCCTTTTTCAAGTTATCTTTATCATCAGTCTAATATGACTGATAAAACTAGCATAAAATATTTTGAAGCTTTCCATATTCCTCTCAATTCTTCATATAATTTTCTAACCTTCATGCTTGTCCTGAGCCAGAATCTATCATTCTTAGCATGTTTCAGAACTTTAATTGTTGTTTCATAAAATTCTTAGAGTGAATTCATCTGACATTTAAAAAATCTGAATTCTCTTTTGGAAGTATTCCAGTGGATATATAATTCAAGAACAGAATTAACAGCTTTTTCAGAATAATTTCTTGTGGCTGAACTCCAAATATAGATCAATAAAATGTCCATTCATCTTTTCTGGAAAGTTTTGTCAATGTGAAATTTATTTTAATCATTGTTTTAGTGCTTTAAGTCCCCTTTCTCCTTTTTGTTTTCAAGTTCCAGAACTTTTGAGAAACTATTAATGCTACTTTGGGTCATCTTCCTTCAGTGCTTTGAAATTATCATTCTGATTTTCCAAATCTCCATTGATTGAATTACTCTCTGCAGAGTGTTCCAGGTGGTAGCCCTCCTATCATTGCACAAGAAATCATTCTCCTTGGTAGACACTTTGGCTGGCTAGCTCATTGTGGTTTTAATTGGCATTGTCCTGGTAACTACCTTTTCATTTGCTTATTTGCCATTTGTATATTTTCTTTTATAAAGTGCTGAAATTTTTGTCCATTTTAGTAATTGTCTCTTTCTTGAAGTTCTGTATATATTCTGGATACAGTTCCTTTTGAGATATATGTACCGCTTGCCTATTTCTTTTCTTAATGGCATATTTTATAAGCAGAAAATTTTTAATTTTAGTTAAGTTCAGTTTATTATTTTTCCTCTTAATGATTCTAGGGGTGCAATAAGTTTTTGTCATGCTGCAGTTTCACAGTTGAAGCTGGGACTGTTTATGGTCTGTTGTTGTTTGAGCTGTTCATGAAACAGATTTATTTCAAATAAAGATTTCTTAATTCCCAGTATGCCTGTGGTTTTCTCTTTGTGTTGCTATTTTACATTCTGTGTGTTGGTTAAAATTAAAACTGAGTTCAAGAGAATCCCCTGGTAGTCCAGAGGTTAGGAGGACTCGGCGCTTTCACTGCAGGGCCCAGGTTCGATCCCTGGTTGGGGAACTAAGATCCCGCAAGTTGTGTGGCGTGGCCAAAAATAAATTTTAAAAACTGAGTTCAAGAGAATTCACATATCCTAGGCTGAATAAAAATTGTTAAACCCACAATAATATAGCATATATTTTTGATACAGACTCCTTTTCCTTGTCATTTCTCTTGATAATTGCAGGATGATTTGATTTATTTTGCATTTAGAGCTAGACCCAAAGTCTTTGTTCTATTTCTCATGACAGTTATTTTCTCTTGCCTGCATATGACACAATTTGGAAGTCACTAATGAGTCAATCATTATAGCAGTCTTGGTTTTTTCAGGTATTTAGTTGGAATGTCTTTTAAATTATTAATAAGGTTCTTTTCTGATTTAGTTTAGTGCCTCTTTCACATGAGTCTTGAATTAATAAACATTAGCATTAGAGATTCTAGTTTAGGGAGAGCTGTTGACCACATGAGCATTGCCATCACTCAATCTTAAGGAAGCTTTTGGACTTTTATTCGATATATTTATCAAGCACTGAGTATGTGTCATGCATTGTGCTAGGCTCTGTGGAAGTTACAAAACTAAAGTACAGTTTCTGCCCCTACATGAATAGCTTTATAGGAAGATAAGATATACAAAAATAAAAATAATACATATTCTAGGAACCATATGGTTGAGTATTCTGTATATCAGTGTGTGTGTGTGTGTATGCGCACGCACATGTGCGTGTGTGTGCTTGTGTGTGAGTGTGTGTGTTCAGAGAACAGCCCCAGCTGTCAGCCATGCTGGAGACTTTGCTCAGTTTCACTTTTATCAAGTGTTTTATGTACATGTCAGACAATACTGGAATCTCTTTACATGTTTATAATTTATAGACACATTTGATGTAACCCTCACTACAACTTTATAAGGTAGATGCTATTAGCCAGAGAAGATAAGAAGCTCACCTTAAGTTTTTTAGCCAAGAAAGAGATGAGCCAGCTTTCAAACCCAGATATGTCTGACTCTAAGCTCTGCCCCTGGTTCTAAGGACTTAAGGTAAAGATGAATTGACATCGTTCCCATCTTTTAGGTACATATAGCTAAATTAATACTGGGAATTCTTAATCTAAAGGACCTGCATCATCCTGGGTCTCTTTTTCAATTGTATGAGTATCCCCTTTTGTTTGTTTTTCCATTTTAAAATCACCTTTATTTAGATGTAATTTATGTACAGTAAAATTCACCAGTTTTAAGTGAACAACTCAATATGTTTTAATTACCACCACAGATATGATGGATAATAATTCCATCACTTCAAAAATTTCTCTAATACCTCTTAAAAATCAGTCTTCTCCCTTTAGCCCCAGCCTCGTCCAAACACTGATCTGCTTTATATAACTTACGATTTTGCTTTTCTAGAATTTTATGTACATGGAATTATAGAAAACAGTCTCTTGTGTCTGTCTTCTTTCACATAGTCTAGTGCTTTTGAGGTATAGCTTATGGCGTGTATCAGTAGGTTTTTTCCCTTTTTATTGCTGAGTAGTATTCCATCACTATATGCACATACCACAGTTTATTTATCCATTTACCCATTGGAGCACATTTGCATTGTTTCCAGTATGGGCTATTAGGAATGAAGCTGCTATGGACATTTGAGTTCAAGTATTTGCATATATTTGTATTTTAATTTCTCTTGGATAAATAGATAGGAGTGGAATCGCTGAATTGTATGGTAAGCGTACATGTAACTTTATATATAAGAAACTTCCAAACTGTTTCTAAAGTATTTGTACCATTTTGCATTCCCACCAGCAATGTATGAGAGTTCCAGTTTTTTCTCACCCTTTGCCAGTCCTTGGTATATTGGGTCCTTTTAATTTTAACATATAATGGGCTTGTAGAGGAATCTCACTGTGGTTTTAATTTATATTTCACTGATAACTAATGATGTTGAAATTTTTTATGTGCTTATTTGCCATCTATATGTCTTATTTTATGAAGCATCTATTCAGTATTTTACCACCATTTCCCCCCTTTTAAAATCAGTTGTTTGTCTTATTTTGAGAGTTATATATCTGGGTTCAACTCCATTATCAGATAGATTTTGTAGGTAATTTATCCTATAAATTCATGGTCATGGCTTACATTTTCATGTTTTTAACAGTGGTTTTTGAATATTAAAAAAATTTAATTTGATGAAATCCAGTTTATCATTTTTTGTTTTCTGATTCTGTGACTCATAGGGACCCCTCTACGTAGCTCTGCAGCTCTCTTTCTGTTCAGCTTTGCCTCTCCAGTACTCTGAGCTATAAATTCTAGCTACCTTGCCCTCCCTGAATTCTGCCCTCTTTTTTCTCAGCTCAGGGGGGCACTCCCCATCCCCAGCTCTGTTTCAGTTCCTTCTCTATGTGCTACAGCCTGGAAGCTGCCACCAGACAAATAGCTGTTGTAGTCTTAGGTCTCACCTTGGATTTTGTCCTGTCAGGGATCACCACAGTTCTGAGCTGCCTTAAGTGCTGTTAATGATGCATTTAAAAACTAGTAGTCTGCCAATAAATCTCTTTGGAAAGCAGTTTGGCAATGTCTTTGAAGGTTTAAATAGTTTACAGGTTAAGAAAGAGGATAGGCTTTAAAGATGGTTCACCAGAGATGGAGTTTGAGGTGGTATGACTAGTGTTTAAGGGTACAAACTTGTAATGAGGAGTAAATAAGCCAGAGATCTAATGCACAGTATTATAAATATAGACAGTAATGTTGTACTATAATTATGTAATGTGATATTGCTATAGCAATAGTATTACAATATAGTATAAATGTATCAAAAGTAACATGCTGTACACTTTAAATTTACACAATGTTACATGTCAAATTTATTCAGTAAGAAAAATCTCTTTTAATGTAAAGTTAGTTCAGATCCCACAACTGTAAAATATTTATGGCCCTGGGAACCTGATTACCTGAAAGGCTAGAGAAATTACCCAACAAGAAAGAACATCACTCATTTTTCACTTGAAACAGGAGTATCAGGCTCTTCGTTGGTGTGCTGAATATGATGTAGTCTCACCAAGGAGAATCAAGTCTATTGTCTTAGCTATGAAGACAATGCATTGTTAAAACAGAAGGTCATGTTTTTGTGTTCTAGTTATTTACCATGTGAGCAAATAAAATTTAACAAGGGGAAGCTATTAGAAATAGCTGGATGCTTGACATATTTTATGACATTATTGACATTTGTTCAGTTTTAGTTACTCATTGTAGAAGAGGAAACAGTTTTTCTCCATTGGTAAAAGCAAGGAATATTTTCCCATAGCCTGTTTGAATCCTTTGGCATTTAATAGTCTAGTTTCCTATTGAGTAGACCACTATGTGAATTTTTATGCCATTTGTCCCTAGGATAAACCCCAATCAAGGGATTTCTCTTTTCCCTTTGAGAACCTGGCACATGAGTTTTGTGCCAAAGGATCAATTAAAGCAGCAATTTTTGTACCCAGTTTTTTCTAACGGGAGCACTTTGCCTCCTTCTTTTGAAGTTAGGTTGAGTGTTTTCCTGGGGGCAATCCATTTTGAATCACATTTTCCCTCTTACAGTAGAAAGGTTACCAGCTGCACTTCCTTGCAACAGGGGTGGAATAGACATGAGGTGTATAGAGTGAAATGGGTTGATTTTCTTTCATCTTTTTTTCCCCTTAATATTTGCTTTTGCTTTTGCTTCCCTGAAGACACAATAACTCTGGGCATGCATATGTGTATGTATGTCCCTGCAGCATTTTAAAGTGTGTAAATGAGAAGACCTTGTTGTATAAGCCCAAACAAGTACGGACATAATCGACTACTAAACCTTCTCTTTCCTAATGTTTCCACAGGAGTCTCCCCAGGACAGTGCTATCACTCGTGATATTAACCGGACATTCCCAGCACATGACTACTTTAAGGACACAGGAGGAGATGGACAAGACTCCTTATATAAAATATGCAAGGTATTTCATAGGAAAACAAAAAAGACTCAGTTTTTTGTTTTAATTTTTGGCTGCGTTGGGTCTTCGTTGCTGTGCACGGGCTTTCTCTAGTTTGAGACGAGAGGGAGCCACTCTTCGCTGCAGTGTGTGGGCTTTTCATTGCCGTGGCTTCTCCACAATGAGAGAGCACGGATTCTAGGCACGCAGGCTTCAAGTAGTTGAGGCACGCGCGCTCAGTAGTTGTGGCTCATGGGCTCTAGAGCACAGGCTCAGTAGTTGTGACGCAGGGGCTTAGTTGCTCCTCAGCATGTGGGATCCTCCCGGACGAGGGCTCAAACCCGTGTCCCCTGCAGTGGCAGGCAGATTCTTAAGCACTGAGCCACCAGGGAAGTCCAAGACTCAGTTTTAAATGGTGATTCTGGTTCTTTGAAATTATGCAAAGGATAACTACAAAACGTAATTTGTATTTGATGTTCAAGAATGCAAGAAAATGAGAGAAAAGTCTTTGTAAAATCAACAGTAACAACACAATTTTAGATTCATAATGAACAGGATATAATTAAAAATAAAATGGTAGGATTTCTTTTACCCTTTTAATCTAGCTCTCCCTCACCTTCCTGCAAAATGTCCCAGAAAGAAACCCTGTGCTCACTGACTCTCATCCCTTACTTCTGACCCCACTGCACTCTTGTTTCTCTCTCGTGATATCTTCATTGCAGCTCTCTCTGCTCCTGACTTCTCACCCTCCTGGTTAAGCTCTCACTTCTCTAACTACTTTGCTGATTCTCTCATGATTTTTCTCTCTCTCTGCCTGCTCCTAAAACAGAGGCCTTCCCCTAGGTGCTCAGTCACTGGTTCCTGTAGCTCTACACTGTCTCCATGGGTGACCCTTTCCACTTCCACAGCTTCAGCTATCACCACTGCACAGATGTTCCCAAATCTACATTAACTCAAGGCCTAAATTTCCAGCTGCTCATTGGTCTCCATGTAAAAGTCTGTCAAGTACATCAGACAAAACAGGTCTAAAACTAGGGTTCATTTAAAAAAACACTTTATTATGAAAATTTTCAAACATACATAAAAGTTGAATAGTGTAAATGAATTTGTATATATCCCTGTCCAGATTGAATATTTATCAATTTATTGCCACAGTTGCTTCATCTATCCTTTTAAAAAAATTTTCCTGAAGTACTTTAAAGCAGACCTCAGACATCACAATCCTAAACTCTTCACCGTACATCTCTAAAAATAAGATCATTATCCACCTGTATCATCCATCATTATCCATCAGTACCATCCAATAGCCACTCCATATTTAGATTTCCCTAAATGTCTTTATACATTTAGTTAGAATCAGGATCTAGCAATATTCAAACTGTGGTTAGTTGTTATATCTCTTTTAATTAAAAACAGTCCTCCTTTTTTTCCCCATGCTATTGTCTTGCTGAAGATACAATCATTTCTCTGTTACTTTCTAGTTCCTTCCTTTGGCCATGTTCAGTTTGATATGATTGATGTCTCTTTAAGCCGTACTTCCCTCACTATTCACTGCCCTGGTACAGGCCACTATGATATGTTGCTGGCACTTTTTTACAAAAGCCGCCTTGCATTAGTCTCCCTGCCTTTGGGTTCTAGCCTATTTATTATTTTCTCTGTGTTGACCCTAGAATTGGATCATTTTAGTGGCCTCCACTAGACCCACTAAAACCTTTAGTGCTTTCTCCAACCCACAGAATGAAATCAAAATTCCTTAGTTCATTTCCTGGTCCTAGATTCATTAGCTTAATATTAAAGGCATTTTGTAATATATCCAGGCTTATTCCCTAAATATTTTATTCTTCAGTCACATTGAACTTCTCACTGTACTCTGGTTGATTTACTTGTCAAACTTCCCAACTGAACTGTGAAGTTCTCAAGGGCAAGAATCATTTCTTACATATGTTAGCATCTATAGCACTTGCACAGTGCATGCCATATTATAGTAGGTGCTCATTAAATGTTGATGAATTAATGAAATGCCTTTTCTTCCCCATATTTCATTACAGCCCCCATGAACCTTATATTTCAAACATTTCCCAAATGTATTATGTACATGAAAGTACTTTCAAACTTTCGGGAAATGTTTGAAATATAAAGCATTCCTTCTAGCTTTTCTATGAGCCTGGAAAATGCCCCCCCTCCATTCTCTACCTATAGAAATTCAATACATTTTTATCTTAGTACATAATTGATTAAGCCATGTGCTGAGCACTTTACTTGAGAGGACTGAGAATAATTCATCAGCTCTATTATATAAATACTATGATTATTCTCATCTTACAAATAAGGAATATAAGCAATGGGCCTAAGAGCCAGACCGAGACATTAGCAGTTGTGGGATTTCAGCCGAACTCTGTCTAACTGTGAGGCCTCTATTCTTTTTTGACTAATTGACTGTCGATTGGTACCTTCATCAGTTTTGTCAAACTGCATTCCACAGAGCTGTGTTGGCGTATATTACTACTAGTCTTAACAAAATGGGTATTAATTCGTTAATTTTTACTGATTTGATAGGTGGAAAGTGGTCTCATTAAATTACAAAAGATCATTTCTAAATCCCTCTGTGCTTCTTGTCTTTGGAAAAGCGTATGTGTTTCTCATTCTGTAGCCCTCTCATCAGATAAGCTTTGACAAAGTGGGGGATATAGTGAGATTATATTGAATTCTACCTGAATTTATGAAAGCATGGTTATATATAAAAACATAAACAGTGATTGGTGAGTGCCTGCTATGTAAAAAATATATATGTATATATATATATATATATATTTTTTTTTTTTTTTTTTTTTTTTAATTTTTGGGCTGTGTTGGGTCTTCGTTTCTGTGCGAGGGCTTTCTCTAGTTGTGGCAAGCGGGGGCCACTATTCATAGCGGTGCGCGGGCCTCTCACTATCGCGGCCTCTCTTGTTGCGGAGCACAGGCTCCAGACGCGCAGGCTCAGTAGTTGTGGCTCACGGGCCTAGTTGCTCCGCAGCATGTGGGATCTTCCCAGACCAGGGCTCGAACCCGTGTCCCCTGCATTGGCAGGCAGATTCTCAACCACTGTGCCACCAGGGAAGCCCCTATATGTATATATTTTTAAAGCTATAGTTTCACCAAAAGCTAATGATAAAATCCCATGTGTATATTAACTTGTCATCTAATAAACGTTGGCATCACATTTTGCTAAGTGATCTGAAATTTAAATATACCCATTTCTAAGTTGCTTTCTTGGGACACAGAAGAACCTTGGGGAAAAAAAATGGAGAATAAAGAGAGCTTCATCAGAAATAAATTTGTCAAACACAGGGAATAGCGTCCTGAATCTATCGGAATTCCCCTTTCCCCCCACAACTTACATGAGAACTATAAATATTAACCATAAGAACAAGACTCTGAAGAACAACTACAGAACCAAAGAGTAACCCACAGGACTGTTTGATGTCAATATTCTGTTAATGATAACGTTCAGAAGAGATGAGTTGTAATCATCTGCTGCCAAGGAAAATACAAATGAAAATTCCAAAGAACCCACAAATGGTTTCAGAGTAATCCCTCTTATCAGAAAAGTTATCACTGGCATTGTGGAAAGGATTGTATTTTGGCATCTTTGCCAAAAGATTTTTTTTCCCAGAAAGAAAAATGAATAGCACTAACAGTGTTTAGTAAGTGCCTGCTATATGTGTTGAGGTGCTGGCTAGGTTGAATAGGACATCACCCCAGCCTCTAAGAAGTTCACAGTCTAGTAGAGAAGATGGACATTTAAAATGCCGTGTGATAAGTGCTATAATAACCATACATTTGTAACAAGTACCATAGAAGTACCGAGGAGAGAGAGAATCCTGGGGGAATGGAATATGTTTGGAGCCTCAGTGAAGAACACATTTTTCGGACAGAGAAGAGGGAAAAGCATGAGCAAAGACAGGCGGAATGACAGCTTTTTTTTTAGTGCTGAAATGGTTTTTGCTTAACCTTACCACTCCTTGGCTACAGGAAGTGGCGTGGTGACAGTGTTATTTATAATAAAGAAAAATTGGAATTGAAGAGAAACGTTTGCATCATTCACTGCCCATCAGAATGCCACAGTGGAGTGTGGGTAGCATCTTCGAGGTTCCCGTGTTCAAGTTCCTATAAGGCAACTATGACTCAAGAGTGACTACATTCATTTACACCTCGTGTGTTTTTTTTTCCCCCAGGCTTATTCTGTGTATGATGAAGAAATTGGCTATTGCCAGGGCCAGTCATTTCTTGCTGCTGTTCTGCTTCTCCATGTGAGTAATTAGGTCTCTGTGTATGACTTACACATGTCCTGCCTCAGCTTATACTAGCCTTAGACTTGATCATGGTTTTTTATTGCCTTTGGCCAGGCTTTAGCGCGTGAGGGTTAACTCCTATATCTGGAAACCTTTTCCTTAAATTAATACAGTGTCATCATGGGAGAGAAACATGGTGAAAAATAAATGACAGTGTTGAAAATTGGTACAAGGGTAGACTTTTTTTATTACTAGGGTGATTGGATAGACTTTAGTTTTGACTGAACCCTTTGGGGACATTTTATCTTCTCTAAAGTAGCTGCTGTCGTCAGTCTTCGTTTTGAGATTTATGTATTGGGGTGGAAGGGAGGCAGAGAAGTTGGGTTGCTTTAGCACCATTTTATTCATTTGTTCATTCATTCAGCAAAGACCTTTACCCTCCATCTTTTTTTTTTTTTTTTTTAATTATTTTATTTTTATTTTTTTTTATTTTTTGGCTGTGTTGGGTCTTCGTTTCTGTGCGAAGGCTTCCTCTAGTTGCGGCAAGCGGGGGCCCACTCTTCATCGCGGTGCGCGGGCTTCTCACTATCGTGCCCTCTCTTGTTGCAGAGCACAGGCTCCAGACGCGCAGGCTCAGTAGTTGTAGCTCACGGGCCTAGCTGCTCCGTGGCATGTGGGATATTCCCAGACCAGGGCTCGAACCCGTGTCCCCTGCATTAGCAGGCAGATTCTCAACCACTGCGCCACCAGGGAAGCCCCTTTACCCTCCATCTTACTGATATTTTTTTAAATCCACAACAAAATTGAAAAGATGTTAAGGTGAACACTCATATGCTCTTGACCTAATATATCAGTATTCTTCCACACTGCTTTCTCTGCATCTCTCTCTCTTTTCCTCTTTTTCACACACACACACACACTTTTTTTTTTTAATGGAAAAGAAATTAAAAAAAATTTTTTTTGGAAAGTAAGTAGCAAACATCAAGATACTCCATTCCTAAATACTTGTGCATGTATCTCCTGAGGACCTAACCAGAATATCACAGTCATATCTCAGAAATTCAACACTGATTCACAGTGTCTTACCCACAGTCCACATTCAGTTTTCCCTGTTTACTCAGTGAAGTCCTTACAGCTTTTTTTTCTAATCAAGATCAATGAAGAATCAGGCATTGCATTTGGTTGTCATTTCATTTTATTCTTTTAATCTGAACTGTCCCCTTTGCCTTTTTTGTATGTTCCATGCCATTGACAGTTTTGAAAAATTAAAGCAGATTGTCTTGTAAAACATCCCAGATTCTTGATTTGGCTGATCGTTTTCCCATGATTCAAGTTAAAATGCTTGGCAAAAATACCACACAGGTGATGTTAGCAGAGAGTTTTTGAGCACCTGTTTTGGTCTGAACTGTGCTAGTGATCAGGAGTGAATAAGATAGTGTGGTCCCAGTCCTTGTGGAGGCAGAGCTAGTGATCAGGAGTGAATAAGATAGTGTGGCCCCAGTCCTTGTGGATGCAGAGCTAGTGAAGTTGACTAGCTGTAGGCAAAAAAAAGTCACACAAGTATATCATTGTTACTTTCAGTGGCTCTATGAAGGTATAGTGAAAAATTTGATGCAAGATTATAACAAGGGAGCCTCATTTAGATTACACGCTTCTCTTGGAAGCTAACCTTTAAGGTGAACCCTGAAAAATGAGAAGGGATATCCATTCTCTTTTGTACTTTACTGTATCATTTAACTTTTTTTAACATTGTTATGAAAATAATAAAACTGTTCTGAAAACAAGAGAGTGGAGAGTAGAGCAGTCCTGGCAAAGAGAATAGTACAGTGTATAGAAGCCCTGAAATGGGGAAAACTTGGCATCTGGAAGGAACTGAAAGAAGGGCAGTGTGACAGGAGCATCACAAGCCATGGGGAATAGGAGGAGGGAGCTAGAGAGGTCAACAAGACTAGCTTGAAGGAGTGCTGTGGAGACCAGGCCATGCAGTCTAGATTTTGTTTCTCTAAGAACAGGAAGCTTTTGAAGAGGTTTAAGCCATTTCGTGTAGGTTGTAATACAAGTAAAACAAAACCACTTTGCATCTTCTTACTGTGAGCCTAGCTTGTTGGTATTGGTAGGCATGCAAAAATGTGATAAAGCTATGACATTGATAAAGAAGTCAAGTTTTTTTTCCCCCAGCTTTGTTTACATCATAATTGACGAAAATTGTGTGTGTGTGTATATATAACGTGTATAATGTGATGATTTGATATACTATACATTGTGAAATGATTCTCACAAGCTAATTAACACATCCTCAAGAAGTCAAGTTTTAAGTTTTTGTTTTGTTGTTTTAATCAGACTTTATATCTCAGAGTCTCACAAGTCTATGTGGTTCGTCTTTGTTCTCAACTTTCGTGTAAGGACATTTATCCTCATTTAAGTGTCACAACCCTTTTAAAATGAGTTTCCCGATGAAATCCCCAATATCTTGGTTTGAACTCTATGCTGCTTGCCATTGTGTTAAAATAAGTGCTTGTTTCAGAGTAAGGGCAGGTGTGCTACCTAACATCAGAAATGCCACTCTGGGCAGACCAAGTCTCTCCCTCAGTGAGTGGAAGAGTGAAGTTGCCTTCCATGGTAAAGACCTCAAAGGTCTGGTCCTTTGCCCCAAATGCCCTTACCTTTCCAACAATAATTTTCTATCCTTTTCTCATTTATTACTTAGTCGGATTTGCTCTTTAGCTCTGCTTTATTCTCAGTTATGTCTTTACTCAGCCCACCTCCATCATCTTGTTCGACTGACGCCCACCCACCTTCTTGACATTTGGAAGGCTTGCTACAGTCACGTCATGCCTTAAATAATATTTCCAGTGCTCTTTTTCTATTTTGAAAACTAGACATTTTGCCCGGTTCTCAGGGAGATATTTTTCCATAAAGCTGTGGAAGATGTATAAGTGAATAACATCTGTAAATAGAAGTGAAGTAAAGGAGTTTTTGTACTATTTTAAATATTACTGCAGGCGTTACTGTAATACTTTAAACATTTCTTCAAACCTTAGAATACATAAAGTTCTTCTGTAACTAACCATGTTTTTAGCAACAGTGAGGAAGAAAAACATTTTTACTAAAATGAAATAACAGTTAAGGAGGTAAAATGATTTAACAAAGGTCTTATGATTTGGGAAAGATGAAACATATACTCGAGTATAGACCTGTTCCTACTCGGTTCAAGTCCTGCCCTCCCTACAGAGCCTGTTCCTGGCTCCCTCAGGAAGACCCAGGCTTTCTTGTTCTTGTGTTCCCACTGGTGTTTCTAACTAAGGCATTTTACAGCTATTGTATACTGGTTGTATGAGAGGCTCCTCAAGAACAGGAACAGTGTCTGACACAGAGTAGGCATTGTTAAATATTTCTTGGTTGAATGAATGAATGTTATAAAACACAGCTGAGATCTGAGTTACTGCCTACCACTAAATTTCCTAGTATTCAGATAGGAGAGTTGAAGGATGAATTTAATATACTGAGGAAACTTCTGTATATGTTTTTGATCCCCCACCCCTTCCCTCTTTGCCTGTCTGTTACAGATGCCTGAGGAACAGGCATTCAGTGTTCTGGTCAAGATCATGTTTGACTATGGTCTCAGGGAACTTTTCAAGCAAAACTTTGAAGATTTGCATTGCAAATTTTACCAGTTGGAGCGCCTCATGCAGGTAAATAGAGAATCCAGCTTGCATTTACCAATAGGAATGCAGGACTGGGAAGAACGGGATTGAGGAAATGGTGCCAAGGAGCAGTGGCGATTTCCTTAGCCATCCAGGGTTAAGGACAGGTTTTATGTTTTTCATTTCTCTCTATGTAACGATGATGCCAAGATTAATAAGGTGTTAACCCGATGGGTGTGAGCCGGGTTTTCAATCTCATAAACACCCAAAAGATCAGATGACTGTAGGAGCCTTTAACACAGCAAACTCAGTCAAGAAATATTCACCAAGGCTCTGAAGCTGACTGGTTAGGAATCTTATAACAAAAGTGAAACAAACTTTCCCAAACATTTCATAACTTGGAAAGAAAAACTGTCCTTCCAAATATTTGTCACCATTTGGGGATTCCTCTTTAGAGCTACTTTGTGGACTGGAAACGAGAGCTGAGTGCCAGTTTAATACCAGATGATAAGTGTTCTTCTCAGCACTTTGGCAGTTTTTAGAAAAACACAAATATGTGACTTTTTGGGCCTATTTCTAGCAGATTTATGAACCTCCTGAGTGAGAGTTAAACAGCTGCATATGTGCCCAAGACTAATTAGTTTGCTATTTCAGGAATACATTCCTGACTTGTACAACCACTTCCTGGATATAAGCCTTGAAGCACACATGTATGCCTCCCAGTGGTTTCTTACGCTCTTCACTGCAAAATTCCCTCTCTACATGGTCTTCCATATCATCGACCTGCTTTTATGTGAGGTACGTATCAGAGACCACAGCACTTTGGCTTTTGTTCGTAGTGTCCTTCCTGTGTCAGCTCTGTTAAAACAATTGGTTCTTAGTTATTTTATTTCATTGCTGGAAAATCCAGGTTTAAGTTACTCTTCCTTGGGCTGATGCTAATAATCATGTTTTGTCAAAGGTGCTCTCTGCTAAAAAAAAAACACATTTGTATTAGTTAGGTTTGGCTGCATTGAAGAAATCCAAAATAACAGTGACTAAATAAAGTAGAGGTTTATTTTTCTTTCCCATGTAAAGGAAATCAGAAGGTTGGCAGTAACCTGCCTTCCTCAGAGTGCAACTCTGTTCCGTATGGCTGATTAGAGCTCCAGCCACTGTCTCTATATTTAAGCTAGGAGGTTTAGGGGTTTGGGAAGGTTGCATCTCCTCTTTTAAAAGACATTTCCTGGAATTTCCACCTGCATTTCTTCTTAACCTCTTATTGGCCAGAAGTTAGGTACATGACCATACCTAGCTTCTAAGGGGAGTTTTTTTTTAATTAAAGCTGACTAGGAACTTGCTAAAACTTGGGGGTCTATTACTGAAAGAAAATAGATATTATAGTAAATAACAGTCTTTGCCTCAGCTTAGTTTTGGGTTTTAGGGTGTGTGTGTGCCTAAGAAGAAAAAACTAATTTCAAAAATAATATATGTTTGTTATAGAAACTATAGAAAGTATAAGCAAAAAGATTTTAAAATACTTCTAATCGCAGTCTAGAGGGAAACTACTTTTAACATTTTGGTGTATATTCTTTCCGCCTTTTCATATATGTGTATATGTAATTTCTATATGGAACAGTTTTTTCATATGGAATATTATGTAATAATGTATATTATGGTTTTATATATATATAAAAATACTATTATGCTATATATGCTATCTGGTAACCTCTTTTTATCTCATATACTTGGCTATCTATAGACAGACACCTCCACATGTATACCATCGTTATTTTTGTTTAATTATCCCATATTCAAAACATACAAAAATCCATTAAGAAATTTGTATCTTCTAAGAAACAGCATTTCAGATATACCATTTATTCTTACTTAATGCCAAGTATCCCATTCTTTGGATATATCATAATTTATGTAACCAATTCCTAATCTCAAACCTTTGTCTAGTTTTTCACTATTATAAACAACCATTAGTTAAGTAGTTACTGTGGGCCTGGTGGCATGCTAAGTAACCTACATAAACTTCTCAACTAATTAGTTCAGAAAACCATTGGGAGACTATTTGTTATGGAACTTGAGGCCCAGAAACTTTAAAAGTTTAACACTGTCAACAGATTTTAGGGCCTCCCCTGAGCTGTCCTTTGCCCCACTACTCCTAGAATGATTAGATAAAAAAGGCAGATTAGAGGGAACCCTGAGCAGATTCAGTTCTGGGACATAGGGCTCATGGACAGAGTGATTGTTGTACTTGGAGTGAGCAGTGTAGAATACAGGAAGAGCCACCAGGAGTTATTTCCTGAGAGATCACAATTTTATGACTCTAATGTTTTAGTTCGGAAGCATAGAATACTTTGAAAAAGCATTCTTGAATTGCGAGAATAGCTCTAGAAAAGCTCTTCTCTCAAAAAAATGGGAGACTGGGTCTACCTTAAGTGGTTTTTCAGTGGTTGCCCTGTAATTTTTTTTCCCAAGATATTTTCAAGATATTCCATTTCTTAAGTTTTTACAATTTATCTAAAAATGGTGGGGTATTCTGAAGACAAACAGCTTTTAATAATCCATATATAAACACTGAAAATGTTTTCTGTGTTTTCTTTTAGGGAATAAGTGTTATTTTTAATGTCGCCCTTGGATTATTAAAGGTACAGTACACATTTATTTGTAAGCTGGGTTATCTGGTATTCCTTGCTCAGCACTTGCAATATCTTGGTCTTAATCTCATTCTGAACAGCCGCTATGCTCTAGCATTGTCCCTGACAGTGGATACGTGCAAGTAGCTCTGCAAAGGCTACAGAGTATCTTCTGGGGATTATAAAGGTGCTGGGATTATAAAATCCTTCTTGGGCACCTTCACAGCAGAAAACTTTTTCTGTACATTGTTGTATTTTCTTCTTTCTTCAAGACTTCCAAAGATGACTTGCTATTGACAGACTTTGAAGGTGCGCTGAAGTTCTTCAGGGTTCAGCTTCCTAAGAGATATCGCTCAGAAGAAAATGCAAAAAAACTGATGGAATTAGCTTGCAACATGAAGGTAAAATCATTTTTGCATTAATTTAGATTCCTTTGTTAATGTCTCCCTCTTCCTGATCAAATTGTCAACATTTATAGTACATTAATAATAATGTTTTCTTTTGTATTGTATAATTTTCTAAATATTTTCATATATATTACAGCCTATGAATTAAATCTCAGGTTTCATGATTTCTACTGTGCTGTCCTTTAACTTTCAGTACTTGTTGTTATGGTCAGAAATTCCCTAAAATGAAAGTAATAATACATGAAGGAAACTTATTCACTATTTATCACTTCCAGTGGAGCACTTATGATTTGTATCATTTTTTTAAGGTTAAAAAAAAAGAAGAATCTCCTTGTGTTCATGTTATAAAAGTTTTGTTTTTAAAGAAGAAAAAGTAATTGAGGGAGTTTAGTTTGGAATTTGAGAGGTGGAGGCAAATGGGAGACAGAATAAATAGCTGTATTGAGATGCTTATAGGGTGCATAAAAGACTGACTGTCATATTTACTCAGTGTGTCCCCAGAGGGTAGAACTGTGATCAGTGTGCCAGGGGCAGATGTAGTAGGAGAGAAGCTTCACTATCTACTGAATTAGAGTACGGACTGGGAATCAGAGAGGTCTGAATTCAAAGTTATTTCACCTATTTAAGGCACAATTTCCTCATCTGTAAAGTAATATTGGATTTCTGGTTCTGGTTATATGTCAGACTGAGCTAACTCAGGCTACCCTTCTTTAAACATTTGGAGATGCTAAATAAATTATAATCCGAGAAATGTTTAAATACCTGGATGAACTTGAAAGAAAAAAGAGAAATACCCAGGTGCCTTAAACAAAGTGGCTCAATGTATTGTGTGTGATAATAAAAGAGCGTTCCAAGGGAATATAGAACCATAGGTAGGTATTAGGATTTTACTACTCACGAAGACAAGACATGATTTGGGGCCTTCTGGAGGCCCCAAAGTGAAACTGAAATCTCTGCATAAAGTTAGGACTTTGGAATGGCCACCCTGTTTGTAAAAGCAGGAATACAAAAACTACATATTAGCCTGAGAAATAATAGGAATCATGATATAAAGTGAATGGGGGATTGGGGGGGGGGAAGGAAATAGAACTTCTAGAAATTAAAATAATCATTAAAGTTATCATTCAGTGTAAAATGTTAACATCCTTCACAAATATTATGGATAACATTTAATGATATTTTACCATGTGCTAGGTACTGTGATTAAGTGTTTTTACGTGTGAGGATTAACTACAATATATGTACAGTGCTTACTTTAGTGCCTGATAATTAGTAAGGGTTTCAGAAATAATGGCTACTACTATGATTATTTCCTCCCTGGTTTTTCAAGCAGAAACAAACTCTTTTCAGTAACATTTACACCAGTGATGGGTTTGCGCACAGCACACAGCCAAGTGAGCTCTGAGCTTCTTGGAGTTGCTCTTTCTATCCCAACCTGGTTTAGCATACAGGAGGATGCTGACTCTTACTTATGATTTCTTCCCCTCCAAAACCTGCTTCTTCCTCAGTGTCCCCATCTCCAGTTTGTGGGACCTCATTGCTCAGGCCTGAAAACTTGACACCATCCTCTTCTATTCTTTCTTTCACACTTAACATCTTCATATTCCACATCCAAGCCCTATCATCAGTATATATCCTGAATCTGATCACTTCTCACCCCTTTCATCACCAGTGCCCAAGTCTAACCATCTCATCACTTCTCTTCTGGAATATTGCAGTTGATTCCTTGGTCCTTCTCTTTCCACAGTGGTTTCCTCCCAGACTCTTTTTGATCTCATCTCTCCCTTGCTTAAAACTCTAATGGCTTCTTACCTCAGAATAAAACTCAGGTTCTTGCCTTGGCCTGCAAGGCCTGGCACCATCTCACCTCTGACAGTGTGATTTCAGCTACTGCTACTTTTCCCCCTTACACTTTCCACTTCAGACACCCTGGCTTCCTTGCTGTTCTCAAACATGCCAAGCATGTTCCCTCCTCAGGCCTTTGTACTGGCTGGTCTCTCTGCCTGTAATGTTCTCCTTGATGTCCACATGGCTTCACCCTCACCTCATTCAGTCTTAGGCTCAATGGTCATGTCACCAGAGAGGACTTCTCTAATTACAGTGTCTAAGTAGCAGCTCCCCCCAACTCTTTACACCCTATCTCCTTATCCTGTCATATTTTCTTCATGTCACTTATTGCTACTTAACATTATTTTATATGTTTGATTATTATCTGCGTGCCCCCTGTCCCCATGCTGGAATTAAGCCTGTGACAGAGGGGACTTTATCTCTTTTGTTTATTGCTGAATTCCCAGCACAAGAACAGGATCTGACATGTAAATATTGGTTGAATGAGTGAATAAATGAATATTCTGTTGAGTTTCTTCCAAGTGTTTTACAAAGAAGAGTTAACATGGATTTGGGCAAGGCTTAAAAATAGCTTCTAGCTGAAGGTTTACCTTTTGGGTTTTCATTAGCTTGAAACACTTTAATAATAAATGGATTCTTTATTTCCAAAGTCCAGATGGGAGGTGTCTAATGTCTTTTTCCTTGCCTGTGCTTCCAAAGAATTAAGGTAGACAAGGCCGCACAGCACACGTTAATATTTGCTTAGATACATAATTCCTTTTGGTCTTGGAGAGCCCTGCATGGCTAGGGTACACTTTGGATGATTTCCCCTACTTGCACATGGTTTCAGGTGAGGAAAATAGTAATTTTTCTTGAAATTGACTCATCATGGAAAGCCTACAGATTCACCAGGACATGAGAGAGTGAGCTTTTTCTGCTAAAAGGTGGGATATGGTGTGTACAGTTTAGTTAGTGATGATTCGTTTCACTCTGGCAGCTATACTTAATACCAAAAAATATTAAAGGAGATATAGGCAATAGTTGAGCCAATTATTGGCAAAGGACTTCAGTCACAGTGATATTTTGTCAGCTCAAAAATAAGAGAAATCATTGGCAAGCTCAGTTATGAGCCCTGCATTACGTAGACTACATGCTGGAGGAGGGCCTCAGTCAGCACAGAGAGTGCATAGGATCCTCTGGTTGTTTGGAGACCCTCTAGCCATGGAAAAGGGGATTCCTGCTAGGTGAATGCTTTGGAAACTAGCTTTTGAATTTCTTGGTGTAGAATTTAGAAAGGAGCATTGGCCTTGTAACTCATTCAATCCCATTCTATTATCTTTTAATTAAAAAAAAAAGTTGTGACTCAGTTTTCTCGGTTGTACTTCCTAATTAAGGTGGGAATAGGGAATGCTTTACCTCACATGCCAGTCCAGGAAACAGTTACCTATTCTTGTTGTTGTCTTTTGTTGTGTTTTAGCAGTTACGGTGTTGTAATTTCCAGTATTTGTACAGATTTTATAAGAATCTCATTTGTTCCTCACAGTACCCTGTGAGGTGCAAAGGGCAAATCAAGTGTGGAAACTGAGGCTTATAGAAGCCAAGTGACTTACCCGGCTGATACTGACTGGGCAGTGACAAAAGCCCTGTTGGAACTCAGGCCTTCTGACTGCGTGCTCCCAAGGCTTTCCACCCCGTTGCATGGCCTCTTATTTCAGAAGGCGGCAGGAACCAAGTTTGGTGCGGCAGTGTCTGCAACGGCCACAAGGTGGGTCTGTTGCCCAGAAAGGTCCACTGTCCTCTCGGTGCCTACGTCTTCCTTTTCTCCATCAATCTCTCCCAGTATCTGTCTTTACTTGCCTCTCCTTTTTTTTCCTCTCTCTCTTTTCTGCCCTTTTACTTCTCCCCTTCTTCTCCTTAATTTATTATGGGACTGAATTTTTTTTTTTATTTCTTACAGAGTTTTAGACCCCTGCTCTTAATCTAAAATTTAACAACATACATCAAAACTCATTTAGCCGTCTGTTGAATTTCTCTCCCTCCATGGGTCAGTGACCTGAGATGGAAAAGTTGTTTCCACTTGTGATATAAGATCTAAAAGGAATTTCACTTTAAATAGATTGTTCAGGAGATCGGGAATGGTCCTAGGAGCTCCACAGCCCTTTCATACTCATAACTGTGCCATGTGTCATCTTTAAGTGGGGGGAAATGGGAAAAAAATAATTAGGTCTTTTAAGTTTTTGACTCAAGAAATATGTGAGAGCAACTGTTTCTTTGTGTGTCTATACAGGAATTTTGAGAACAAGTCTGATACGTGAGGCTGGTTTAGAAGAAGCAGGAACTATGCTAAAAGAGATGGCTCAGTGGGTTTCTTAGATCACATCTGAAGACTTGACCCTTTGGCTGTAGAATCCTGCCTGATGTGAAATGGAATTTCTGAACCATGGCTTCATTGGAATTTGTTATGTCAAACATAAAGTGAATGTGCTAGGCTTCAAACTACCTGTAAGAAAAGATATTATTACAAAAACCAAAGAGTAATATCTGTCAATTAATGTAATCCTAACCATTTGCTATTTGGAGAAACAGAAAACTCTTTGGCATTTGGGGATATTTGCCCTCAGGGCATGTTTTTATTCATGAGCTTAAAAGCAGCACTAGTTTGAACTTCATTCTCTACTCAAATCATTTGTATAGTTAGTGTGGGTTTGGGTTTTAACTTCTGTGTTTGTAGTGACTTCATCAGTCTTTTTTCTTGATATGTTCACGGAAGCTTGTATAGTGTCTACACATAGTGAATTAATCCTTAGAGTGACCATATGAGGTCATTTTATGGATGTGTGTAGTGAAGGTTAGAGAATTGAAGAAAACTCCCAAAGGGCACAAAGTTAGTAAGGCGTGGAGTTGAGATTAGATCCCAGGAATTTCAGACTCTAAAGTCAATGCTTATCATCATTGTGCTTTACTGTACCTGAGGGATTGAATGAATGGGACAAGAGCTACTTCTATTGGTCCACTTTTGGTGATATTTGTCATATAATGATGGGTAACTCAGTCTCTATGTCATTGTTGAAACTTACCTTTTGTACACTGTAGCTGAGTTCCATTTTCCTTATAACTAGACCCGGCTAGTTTTACAAGATGTCTTTACTTGCTCCTACCTTTTAGAATTGGATTTCATGAGGAAGCTTCTGAGTGGGTACTCTCTTTCTCTGCATTGAACCCTAAAGTTTGCTGGTTGTTGCAAGGGTAGCAGTGGTCACTACCTTCTTGTTTTATTTTAATAAGTTCCTCTCCCTTGGTCCTTATCTGCATTTGAGTCCTCTGCTAATAATTTGCTTCTTGCATTTTAGAAAAATACTCTGACGGTATAAGGAGGATGCCTAATTCTATTTAGTAATCTTTGAGGGAGTGTGAGCCTGAACTGTTTGAATAAATTAAATAAAAAGGCTGAGAAATCAAATAGAATGTTGATTTGTTTCAAGTGGCTATAAGTGCAGGCCTTGGAGTCCCACAGACCTTGGCTCTCATGCTGGCTCTGCCTCTGCTTTGTGACCTAAGGTAGGTTAGCACAGCAGGGTTGTAGAGAGAGAAATAAGACGATGCCTTTAAAGTAGCAGCTGCTCTTCTGATGATATTATCATCATCCTTCACACACCAGTGCTCTTTTGGCCCACCCTGTTTTGATCTCCTCTGCCCAGGTATCTGCTTTCCTTAAGTCAGTTCAAGTCAACAAGCATTTGTAGATTGCCTTCTATGCCAAGAATATACTGTGCTCAGTACTGGGCATGCTACAGAGATGGGTAAAAAACAAGAATCACCCCAGACTTGCATCCTTGTGCTGGCATTGCCACTGAACAGTCTGGGTCCTTTACTTTAGACAAGTCACTTTACCTATCTAGGTCTCAGTTCCCCAGTACAATGAGGGTGATAATCCCTGCTGTACCCATCTCAGAAAGTCGCTTTGATGATTAAAGAAAATAGTAGATGTAGACGGTAGCTTGTTATCTTGAAACTTTTATGTAAATCTCAAGTTCTTGTAATCACTAACTGAAAAAGAACCATGGACTGTGTCAGATTTCTTTATTTAGCAACGAGGACTTTGGGGTCAGGATCTCCTTAATGTACCAGACCTCTTCCTACCCACACACTCACCCACACAACATAACTCCAACCCTGCCACGCAGAGCTACTAACATTCAACCTCCCACCTGCACCGGACTTTCTGGGAGTCCAGCCCAGCAGGGATTCTGACTTTTGCAGGGACTTTATTTATTTATTTTTAATTAATTAATTTATTTATTTTTGGCTGCATTGGGTCTTCGTTGCTGCACGCGGGCTTTCTCTAGTTGCGGCGAGCGGGGGCTACTCTTTGTTGCGGTGCGCAGGCTTCTCACTGTGGTGGCTTCTCTTGTTGCGGAGCACGGGCTCTAGGCGCGCGGGCTTCAGTAGTTGTGGCTCGCGGGCTCAGTAGTTGTGGCTTGTGGGCTCTAGAGCACAGGCTCAGTAGTTGTGGCACACGGGCTTAGTTGCTCCGTGGCATGTGGGATCTTCCCGGACCAGGGATTGAACCCGTGTCCCCTGCATTGACAGGCGGATTCTTTTTTTTATTTTTGGCTGTGTTGGGTCTTCGTTTCTGTGCGAGGGCTTTCTCTCGTTGCGGCAAGCGGGGGCCACTCTTCATCGCGGAGCTCGGGCCTCTCACTGTCGCGGCCTCTCCCATTGCGGGGCACAGGCTCCAGACGCGCAGGCTCAGCAGTTGTGGCCCACGGGCCCAGTTGCTCCGTGGCATGTGGGATCTTCCCAGACCAGGGCTCGAACCCGTGTCCCCTGCATCGGCAGGCAGACTCTCAACCACTGCGCCACCAGGGAAGCCCCTTGCAGGGACTTTAAAGCAAACTTCAGAATCAGCTCCTAATATTTCCTATCAGCAGCCTGTTTCCTACTCTTCTGTGTTAAATGGACTTTATTTAAATGGCTCATTGTTTGCAGCACATGTTCAGAGAAGGAAAGCAGATAATAATAATGTTACAGCCACCCTTTATTAAAAAGACTTCACTGTGTGCCAGGCAGGTACTGTTCTTAGCTCTTTATGTGTTTTATGTCATGTGATCCTCGTAACAGTAGTCCTCATAAGGACTGTTGGGATTTTCACAGAGGAGGACCCTGTGGCTGAGATCAGGCAGCTTGCGCTCAGTCACACAGTAAGTCATCCGCAGAGCCAGGACTCAAGCCTTGGTCTGTCCAAGCTCTTACTGGCCGACGGTACTACCTCACTCCCACCAAGGTCAGCAGCCACTCTCATTCTTTCTCCATCGGTGTGGGCCACAACATCCCTGCCTGTTCCAGGGCCTGATCGCCTGATCAGGGGCCAGCTTTCCCAGGGCAAGTAGCACATGTTTTAAGAGAGAACCTTATCCAATTCCTGTGACAGATTAATGACAAGTGAGTGACCAAAGGAAAGGTGTTTTAGACTAATTTTTACTTCTACCAAAATATCAAACTGGCATGTTCCAAGTCTCCACCTTCTCTCTAATTCAGGGTTTCTTAACCTGGGACTATGGATGGGCCTCAGGGAGCCCATGAGCCCTCTGAAATGGCGTGTAGAATGTTTTATTGCTGGGGGTGGGGTGGGGGTTAGCTTCTGTGCTTTTTTGCGGGAACCATGTCTCTCAGGGGACATTCAAAGTGGTACTGTCTCTAACAGTGTTAAGAACCTTGTACTAATTGCAATGAGGTATAAAATTGGTTTTATCTAAATTACAAACTCAGCCTTAACCCAGGAAATTATTAGAATTTTTTCCTCCTTGAAAGTATATTTAAACAGAACAGATTTCAAACTTAATCGTCTTTGAAGGCAAAAATACCTCTGTGTGTGAAGCCGTGATTTCCACAGCTTTCTGATAGGAGTCAGCCAACAGCGGGTGTGATTCAGAGATCTGGGGCTGATTCCATAGCTTCTCTTCTTCTTGAATTCAGTTAAAATTTTAGTGGTAGAAGTAAGAGACAGACAAAATGAACTGTGGGGACTATGTCTCTTCATTAAGTATTTTCATGCTTACTGTGTGCCAGGCATTAGGAATTTCACAGTGCATGAAGAGTTCCTGCCCTTGTGGAGTTTGCATATCCTGATCTGTGTACATCTTCATATCATTAATGCTTAGCAAAGAACACTGCACATAGTGGGGCTCAACTATTGGATAAATAAATGTCCCTGCTTGCATCCTTATTGAGTTAACAGGAAGGCCTTTGACTTTGATTTGTTCAACAGCTGACTGTTCCGATTATGTTCCAAGCATTGAGCTGGGCGCTAGAGGTATGGTGGTAAGCAAAACAGATGTGGCCTGTTTCCTAGTGGGAAGACAGATAATCAAGTAAGCACATAAATAAATAATTGTGAACTTGGACAGGTGCCATGGAGGATTTGGCTTGACGCTATGAGAATATATAATGAAAGACCAAGCCTGATAGGGGGAAGAGGGTGTCAGGGAAGGGTTCACTAAAGAAGTGATGTGGAGGGACTTCCCTGGTGGCGCAGTGGTTAAGAATCCGCCTGCCAATGCAGGAGACACAGATTTGATTCCTGGTCTGGGAAGATCCCACATGCCGCAGAGCAGCTAAGCCCGTGCGCCACAACTACCGAGCCTGCACTTTAGAGCCCACGAGCCACAAGTACTGAAGCTCGCGCAGTGAGAAGCCCGCGCACCGCAACGAAGAGCAGCCACCGCTCACCGCAACTAGAGAAAGCCCGCCAGGAGCAAGCAACGAAGACCCAATGCAACCAAAAAAAAAAAACAGTGATGTGGAGCTCTGATCTGAAAGGTGAAGAGGAGTGATCCAGGCACAGGGTTGCACAGGCAGAGGGACCAGGCTTGCAGTGTACGTTCGCTTTGGTTGCCATTTCCATTTAGAAGACAGGTTGATGCAAAGGGGCGGGGGGGTGGCGGTGTGGGTTCCCTTCTCATTAATTTAGCAAGCGTTTCTGGGCGCTGTCTGTACATGCGCAGGGGACAACAGTGAGTGAGACGCAGTTCTGACCTGGAGAAGGCACTGGTAATGGGACAGGTGGGCTGAGAGGTGCTGGTCTTTCCTGGGTGCAGCCTCATAAGGACACTTGAATTGCTGCTTTTGCTGCTGATACCTCTCGTTCCTCATTCAGGCATCAGTCTTTTTCACAGGGTCTCTGCCTCAGAGGCAACCTGAACTAGTTGACTCTGGTATGCAGCCACATGCTCCGGAAGTCAGGGTCAGCTATGAACCCATTATAAGCAGTGTTATGTTTGTTTATTTTTTGTTTGTCATGGACTTGGAGGGGGTGGGGTAAGGCATTTAAGGGAAAGAGGGAAGAAGAGAGAGACCGAGAAGTGAGGCTGAGAATTGGGAAGGCAAGTCTCAGCTGGGAAAGAAGTCAGAACTCTGGACCAGCAAGCTCTGCGTAGAGAAGTGAGCAGAGCTTTGTCTCAGAGAAGCCCAGAGTATGAGAATTATGTTTAAACAGCGTTCACTTTGTTAGCTTAATTATAAATGTAATTCATGCTCAATGTAGAAAATGTGGAAGCATAGGAAACACATATAGAAATGCCCATATCCTATCACAGAACTGTAAGAACCAAATGAGATGACATGTGTGAAGGGCCTGGCATGTCTAGGGCACTTATTACACACTAACTGCTGTTACAGTGTGAGGGAGAATCAACCCTTTTGCTCTGAGAATGAGACATTTATAACAAAGGACGATGAAAGGTAGAAAAAATTATTTTGTAATTAGCCTTTTAAAATGTATGTTTATGAGAAGAATGTTAATTCTTCCTTACCCCAGCATGAGAATGAAAAGTTGAAGAATCCTGAAGATTTGTGAGAATGTTTTGTAGGATTTGGTGTCAGTTCTCTTTTTTTTTTTTTTTTTTTTTTTTTTAGTTCTCTTTTTCATAAAGCACGAGGGGAGCCTTGTATCCCTGCCCTCCCTTGTCATTTACACAGACTGACAGCAGAGAGTACTGGGAGGAAATGTTTGCTGCCCACAAGCCTCATTTAGTTTCTGTTCCTCTGCTATTGATCTGTTAGGATTGTTTATAAATTTACTGATCACACAGTTCTATTTAGGTGCTTTCTTTGTGAATCACTTACACGCACGATAAACATTCACCCCAGAATTGGCCTTAAACCGCAGAGGATCTGGGTTTAGGGATGTCAGTTTCCAGCTTGTGGCCTCACCCCAGGTGTTCAGTGGGCATCTTTCTATAGACTGCAGCCAGGGCATAGTGCTGCGCGGCTCCTAGCTGCCTCCCCTCGGGCAGCGGCCAAACTCCAGGAGTAGACTCTGATTGAGGCAGGCCTGTAAACGGCCCGACGGGGCCAGGTGTCCGCAGAATCAGTCGGAGAGGAACACCTGGCAGCTCGAGTAAGACAGAAAGGGAAGAATGGAGCAGGGATTGGAGTTGCTGACATCAGCCTGCCGAAAACTTGGGCCTGTCCCATCCCCTTTCTACGGCTCAGTATTTTCTTCTGTAAACTAAGGAAGTTGGACTAGACTAGCTCTGTGATTCCTAGGAACTGGGGGCTAAAAGTCAGATTCGTGAGTCAGCAGTGTAGTAGTTTGTAGTGGTTGGTAAGAAAAAGCTTGAGAGAAAGAGGACAGTAGTTTAATGGGATGGAAGAGCAGCTAAATAGAACGCTCAGCAGAACTGTGTGTTTAAGGGCAGAGAGAATTGTGCCTGTTTAAAGGCAGCACAGAAGGTGCTAGTTGAAAGGAAAGTGGTAGATGGTAGGATAGTGAGGTGGCTACAGCTTGAACTTTGGATGACGTCTCGCAGCCTGGGCTCAAATCCTGAATCTGCCAGTCTCTAACTGAGTGACTTAGGTCAAGTTACGTAACTTCCTTATATCTCAGTTAACTTGCCTCTAAAATGAGGATACTAATGCCGTACCTTGTAGAGGTGTCATGAGGTCACAGAATGAAAGCACCTGCAGCAGTGCTGGTATGTGCTAAAGAAATGGCCCATGAGGAGGAGGAGGAGGAGGACGATGGACAGTCAGACCTAGTACTCAGGTAGGAGGGGTTGTCTGTTGGGTGTTCATTCTGACTACTGGTAAAAACTTTAGCAACCAGTTATCCCCAGCAGACCCATGGACATGATGGTAGTCATTGAGTAAGAATTTTAGGTCCTGGGCTCATGTGCAGGAAACACCACTTTCATAGTAACTTGAGATGACCGGGTCAGCAGAGGTCTTGGTCTTCAGGGCAAGCCCTGAAGCACCCACCCATTTCTGATACTTTTTAATTTGTGCTGTGCTTTATCCTACAGATTAGTCAGAAGAAGTTGAAAAAATACGAAAAAGAATATCACACCATGAGGGAACAGCAGGCCCAACAGGAAGACCCCATCGAGCGATTTGAGGTTTGTTTACGGCCTAGGTGATGTGAAGTGCTTTCAGCCTTTCATTTTACATAATTGTGCCTGTCACTAGCTTTAGTGAGTTCTTTTTAAAATTTAGTTTCACTATTTCTAGGTTCCAGTTTCAGTTTGAGTTTGCAAATAAGAAAGCAAGATTTGTTTTGCTTCAGACTAGCAGCCTAGTTTGTTACAGTTCAGTGGGCTTTTGTCACAGTTAAGAAGAAGTAGCTGCTTGACAGTCACTTGAATTTAAGTATTTCTCTTTGGAGATAGAAAGTAAGCAGTTGTTGACTGGCAGCACATTAGGACCAGCCACATCTCCCGTGATTCCCATAGGACTCGGCAATTCGTTTTGAGGGTTAACCTGAGAAGGTGTCATTTCCATCTGATTTTTATGTCTGTAACTGGTTTCTTTTTACCCATCAGCGGGAGAATAGGCGTCTACAGGAAGCTAACATGAGGTTGGAACAGGAAAATGATGACTTAGCCCATGAGCTGGTGACCAGTAAGATTGCACTGCGAAAGGACCTGGATAACGTAAGTCTAACTTGTCTGAAGGGATGATTATATTGAAACACTTCTCCCTTAATCAAGTGAAATCCTGGAATTTTAGTGTTTGTTGTTCTAGTTAGTGTTTCCCTCTTATGATCCAACTTGCTCTTGTCAGTACTATTCCCTCCTTTCCTTCAGGGATCATCGATGATCTTATTAAGCCCTCCTTACCACATTCTTCTCTCATTATATACGCAAACCCTGAACGCCTTTCCAGACATTGATTGAGAGGCGTTTCTGGCTATTCTTATGTTATTACAATTGGCAGTAGCATTTAATCACTATAATTTCCTTAACTTACCGCTAAGACAAGAACAGATTTCGTCATCCTGCACATCATACGCCTGTTGGATAAGCATTGCCAGTTGTAATAAAGCTCAGTGCCTCCGCAGCCTGCAATTTCATCAGGCATTTCTGTTGGCAGATATTCTGTTTTTCTTTGCTTCTCCTAATCTTAAAAAGTTTGAGATGATGGCATTCCTGGCAGGGCGTTTGTCCATTTTCTATACTACAGGCTTCCCATAGTGCACTCTCTCATTCATGGTTTAGGTCAGAGGTTGGCGAACGTTTTTTGTAAAGGGATAGATAGTAAATATTTTAGGCTTTGTGGGCCACATGGTCTCTGTTGCAACTATGTAACTCTGCCATTGGTGCCTACACAATAAATAAACGAATGCACATGGCTGTGTTCCAGTAAAACTTTATTTACGAGAATAGGTGGCAGGCTGGCTTTGGCGCCTGGACAAAGTTTGGCAGCACCTGACTTATGTTTCCCTTCAGGCTCCTAAGATTACTTTTCTGCTTGTTGATTTTCCTGAGGCTCTAGAGATAGGCTTAGGCTATTGAGGGTTTACAGGGGACTTAACATAATATATTGAACCCCTTAGGATATGTGAACTTCACAAGGTCCTTGACATCCACCAAACATGGATGAAAATATTGTGTACTACTGTATTTCTCTGACAGTCTTTGCTTTCATTAGATTCTCCAAGTGAGTCACATGGCAGATGAAGAGAAAGAGAGATGGCAGTATCTACTGGTTCTTATTACTTCTCTTTAGAAATAGAATAATGGAGTAAAATTTTGAACAGATCTGGATTCTACCATCAGCTACTCTACTTTCAAGCAGAGTGAAGTGTGGGGAGGTGGAGTAATAGCTGTGTCCGAGAGTATAGTGAGAATTACATGATTTGGTGTGTATGAAAAGCACAGGAATTAGGTACAGGCAGTGTTGTTTCCCTCTGTTTGTCTGATTGTCAGCTATAAATAGCTGCAGGTAACTGGGAAGACTCCTTTTTCTAGTTTTTCCAGGGAGGGTGTTGCAAGGCCATTAGCCCTCAGTAACCAGAACCTGGAGATCCCGCTGCTTTTTGGTTTACCACAGTCTCCTTAGGTTGGAGTTTCCTCCCTGTGGTGCAGGTTCCCAGCATACCCTCTGATCTTCTTTGTAGAAACACTACGAGAATCATTCCCTCACTGTTCAGGCATTTCTGCCAAGTGAGCGAGGGAGGTGGGTGTACACTGAGCAGGGTAATTGCTGAAGCAAAAATCACAGTGTGCACCTGTGATGGCTCTTCTAGCAGCTGTAGGTCATGCAGAAAGGAAGTGAAAAAGAAAAGAAAATGGGTCCTGTACTAGAGCTTTGTATTCTACAATGAAATTATATTAAGAGGCAACTTAAGATAAAATTCCAGGCAGATTTTTAGTTTGAGCTGTTGCATTTGCCAGTCTGATGGGACCAGAAGTAACATTGATGCTCTACTAGTTTAAGGTGGAAAATACACTTCTTAGGTTCTTGAAGCCTGCCTCTAAAGAGGGTAAGCCTTTTTTTAAGTTGTCTTTGCCTGGCACAGTAGTCAAAGAGCTAGGTTACATTCCTGATATCAGAAGTGAGAAATAGTAAAAATAAGATGAATTCCCATTTACTCTACGATGCTGTATGTGACAGGCACAATGAGAAGCACTTTGTTAAACTCTAATATCTCTTATCCTTACCTCAGCCTTGTAACATGAGCCCCATTTATGGATAAGGATTTTTTAACAATAAAGAAACTTGAGACTCAAGAGAGAGGAAGGCACCCAGGAAGAAGCAGAGCCAGGAATGTAACCCAGGTGCATCTAATTGAAACACCCAGGCTTTTTCTGTAATGCCACACTGTCTCCAAAATACATATGGAACAAGAAGCTATGGTTTGATGTCATAACTACATCAAAAATATAGTGACACCTAACAGAACATTTCTTAAGCACTGACAGAGTTCTAGACACTGCTCCACATGCTTTGTACTTACTGTCAAATCCTCCAAACAACCCTTGTGTAAAGGATACAGTTACGATCCCCATTTCACTGATGAGGCCAAAAGAGGTTAAATGTCTTACACAGCCACACTGTTAGTGGCAGAGCCCTTAGACTGCAATCCAGCTGGCCTGCCACTCTGAACTTGGCTCAGAGGAGCAGGAACCCTGTTGCACTAGGGCTCAGGAATAGCAAACTGGGGTCCCATCGTCCAGCCATGGACAGTGCTGAGAAAACAGACCTTTTCACACTAAACGTTGAGTCCCTTTCCAAGTTAGTCCTCTCTCGTATCTTTTGAATCATCATGGAAAATCAGTTAGGTTCTGAAGTGAGGGCTGTGGGGTCCTCTCAGCGTGTTTTGGCTTCAGGGACTTAGATTTCTGAAAGAACTTCATCATGCCCTTTCACTCTTCCCTTTCTGCATCCCAGAGAAAAGCTCTCATATGTGGCTTATAGGATTTCCAGAACCCTCTTTGTATTTCCAACTGATTTTATTATCACTTTTGTTATTCCTCACCTGTCATTTCTGTTACTTGTCACAAAGCAGCTATGGAGAGATCCCCGGTCAGCTACTGAGTCCCTAGGTGACTCCATCCAAGCTTTCTCCTCTATGAAATGGGAGTAATGCCTGGACCTGACATTAAGGCATTGGTGCTAAAGGCTGAGAGGGAACCTATGGAAGGCACCTGGCACAGGGCTGAGAGGACCCCACCTGAGTCCTCTCTGGCATGGTTGCTCTCTACACTGAGACAAGTGTAATGTGAGAGTGATGGAAACAGACTCAGGAGCCCAACTGCTGGGATTTGAATTCTGGCTCCACTGCATTCTAGTTCTCTGAACTTGAGCAGGTTGCTAAACTTTCCCCACTGAATTACTTTGGTCTCTTTATCAAAAATCAATTGACCTGTATGTATGAGTCTCCTTGATTCTATATCTGCTCCATTGATCTATACGTCTATCGTTAACGCCAGTACCACACTGTCATAATTACTCAGGTCATGTGAGTCCTCCAATTTTGTTGTTCTTTTTAAAAAATAATTTGGCTATTGTAAGTAATTTGCATTTCTATATAAATACTAGAATCAGTTTGTCAACTTCTAGAAATAAAAGCCTTCTGGGATTTTGAGTGGGGTTGTATTGAATCTATAAATTAGCTTGGGGAGTGTTAACATCTGAGCAGTGATTGAACCTTCCAATCCATGAATATGTTACAATTTTCATTTATTTAAGTCTTTTTCAATTTCAGCATAGTTTTCTTAGTTTTCATTTTACAAGATATGCACATATTTTAATCTGTTATTAAGGGTAATTTTTTCTTTCTTTTTTTAAAATAAATTTATTTAATTTATTTATTTTTGGCTGTGTCGTTGGGTCTTCGTTGCTGCGTGTGGGCTTTCTTCTAGTTGCGGCGAGCGTGGGGTGTTCTTCACTGCGGTGCGCAGGCTTCTCATTGTTGCGGATCACGGGCTCTAGGTGCATGTGCTTCAGTAGTTGTGGCATGCGGGCCCAGTAGTTGTGGCTCGCAGGCTTTAGAGCGCAGGCTCAGTAGTTGTGGCGCACGGGCTTAGTTGCTCCGTGGCATGTGGGATCTTCCCAGACCAGGGATCGAACCCGTGTCCCTTGAATTGGCAGGTAGATTCTTAACCACTGCGCCACCAGGGAAGTCCCAAGGGTAATTTTTTCTTAATTGCATTTTCCAATTATTTATTGCTAGTCTCTAGAAATACAATTGATAACATGACCTTGTATCCTGTGACCTTGCTAAATCACTTACTATTCTTGTAGCTTTTTTGTTTATTTTTTAGGATTTTCCACATACACAATCATATCATCTCTGAATAAAGACAGTTTTACTTCTTTTCAAGTCATTCTGCCTTTTTTCCCTTGCCTTCCTACACTGACTGGGACCTTCGGAACAATATTGGATGGTGAGAGTGGACCTCATCACCTTGTTCCAGATGTTAGCTGTAGGTTTTCCATAGATCAGGTTGAGGAAGTTCTCCTTTCTTCCTGTTTGCTGAGAGTTGTCATGAATGGGTGTTGAATTTGGTCAAATGCTCTTCCTGCATCTGTTGAGGTGATTATTTGCTATTTTTCCTAATTCTGTTAGTACAGTGAAGTGTAGACAAACTGATTTTTCAGTGTATACAAACTGATTTTTCAGTGTACACAAACATTGCATTCCTAGGAAACGTGGGGTTCCTTTTTTTTTAAAGATTTTTATTTGTATTAAAGATTTTTGTGTTGCTAAGGAATATTTGTCTGGAGTTTCTTTAATGTTTTTGTCTGGTTTTGATATCGGGAATGCTAGGCTTCTAAAATGAACTGGGAATTTTTTAAGTCCTATTTTTTAAGGACTTTTTGTGGGATTGTTCCTTGATTAAATCTTTAATTTAATTCCCTAGTGAAACCACGTGGACCTGGAGTTTTCTTAGCAAGAAAAAAAAAATTTTTTTTTTTTTTTTCTTGCTGCGTTGGGTCTTCGTTGCTGTGCGCAGGCTTTCTCTAGTTGCGGCGAGCGGGGGCTACTCTTCATTGCGGTGCACGGGCTTCTCATTGCGGTGGCTTCTCTTGTTGGGGAGCACGGGCTCTAGGCACGGGCTTCAATAGTTGTGGCGCACGGGCTTAGTTGCTCCGCAGCATGTGGGATCTTCCCAGACCAGGGATCAAAGCCATGTCCCCTGATTGGCAGGCGGATTCTTAACCACTGCGCCACCAGGGAAGTCCAGCAGGAAATTATTTAATTATGATTTCAGATATGAAGCTATTCAAATTTTCTAATTCTTCATGTGTACATTTTTATACTTTGCGCCTTTCAAGTGATTTATCCATTTCATCTTAGTTGTCAGATATATAGGCACAAAGTCGTTGATATTCCCTTTTTCTTTTAATGTTTATAGGATGGATCTGTTGAAGTCTTCTCTCTTTCATTACTGATATGGGTAATTTGTGTCTTTTCCCTTTTTTCCATAATCAGTCTACTAACTAGAAGTTTATCAATTGTGTTGATCTCTTTAAAACCAAGCTTTTGGTTTTGTTGATTTTTTTTCTTTTTCTTTTATTGATTTCTGCTTTTTTATTATCTCCTTCTACATTTCTTTTGGTTTAATTTGCTCTTTTTCTAGCTACTTAAAGAAGAAGCTTAGTCATTGATTTGGACCTTTCGTCTTCTCTAAAATAAGCATTTAAAGTTATAAATCTCCCTGAAGCCCTGTTTCAGCTACATCTCACACATTCTGATGTGTCTTGTTTTTATTTTCATTCACTTCTTGTGATTGCTTCTTTGATCTCTGAGTTAATTAGTAGTGTGTTGTTTAATTTTTAACTATTAGGGATTTGTCCCCGAAATTTTTCTGTTGTTGATTTCTGATTTAATTCAGTTGTCATCAGGGTACATATTTTTTCTGATTTTAGTGCTTTTAAAACATACTTAGGGCTTCCCTGGTGGCGCAGTGGTTGAGAGTCTGCCTGCCAATGCAGGGGACGCGGGTTCGAGCCCTGGTCTGGGAAGATCCCACATGCCGCAGAGCGGCTGGGCCCGTGAGCCACAATTGCTGAGCCTGCGCGTCTGGAGCCTGTGCTCCGCAACAGGAGAGGCCGCGACAGTGAGAGGCCCGCGCACGGCGATGAAGAGTGGACCCCGCTTGCCGCAACTAGAGAGGGCCCTCGCACAGAAATGAAGACCCAACACAGCCATAAATAAATAAATTAATTTAAAAAAAAAAAAAAAAAAAACATACTTATGCTTATTTTAGGGCCTTCCATATTGCCTGATGGGTGAATGTGCCACATGCTCTCAGAGAGTATGTGTGTCCTGTTGTTGTCGGTGGGGTGTTCTGTCATGTCACTTCTGTCAAGTTGATTGACTTCCACGGATTTACTGCCTTTCTCTTTATTTGTTCTATCACTTACTGAGAGAACAGTGAGGAAATCTGTAACTCTGTGCACTTATCTATTTCTCCTTTCAGTTATGTCAGTTTTTGTTTCCTGTAATTTGAATTTATGAATGCATTTCAGATTTACTGCCTTCTTAATGGAGTGACTCTTTTATTGTTATGAAATGTCCCTCTTTGTCCCTGGTTAATACTCTTTGTTCTGGGATCTACTTCGTCTGATGTTAATATAGCCATTCCGACTTTCATGGTATTTCATGGTATATCCTTTTCCATACTTTTACTTTTAACATATCTGTGTCTTTATATTTAAAATGGGGTTTTGTAGCCAGCATATAGTTGGATCTTGCTTTTTGAAATTTAGTCTGATAATCTCCTTCTTTTAATTGGAATGGTTAGACCAGTTACAGTTAATGTAATTATTTATATGGTATATTTAACTCTACCACCTTGCTGTTTGTTCTCCATTTGTTGTATTTGCTTTTTCTTTCTTTTTTCCCCTTTTCTGCCTTCTTTGGTTTAACTGGGTATTTTCATGATTTCATTCTATCTCCTTTACTGCCTTATTAGCAGTTCTGGAGCTCTCTGATCTCCAGAGCTCTACCCAACAGGTTCCAGCCACCTCAGCATCTCTGACCCCCTACCTCTGCCTCCTTAACCCTTTGAGGCATACTCTGTTTGGAACCCCTCACCCTGCTCCTTGGTCCAGAAGTGCCTCTAGGCAGAAAGCCAGAATGGTAGTAGGACCTTGCTTGTTTCCTTTCTCCCAGGAACCACAGTTCTGCATTTGTTTTTAGTGTCAGCAAACAGTAGTTTTATGTATTTCGTCCAGTGTTTTGTTTACAGTGGGAGGGTAAATCTGGTCCTGGTTAGTCCTTCATGACCAGAAGCGGAAGTCTGGATTTGTGTTTATCGCCAGATGTTCTCTCCTTATGTGCTTACGTAAGTAGAATGACTGTGCAGCAAGTGTGGTGCCATAAGAGGACCCTGGTTGGTCAGTCCAGTGGCCTCTGTGCACCTTCCTATTGACACAGCCTTGGGAGTCAGCTCTTGGAGTGATGGCACAAATGCTGGGCTTCATGTTGAGAGACCTGGTTTTGGATTCCAGCTCTGCTACACGCATTGTGCAAGCTTGTGGAAATCACTTCCCCATCTAAATTTTTTCTAAACTGGGGAGTCAGGATGGGCAAGGAAGACTCTTGAGTTCATGACCTGGCTGTCCCGTACGTCTTAGAATCAGTCTTATCTACCATGGGAGTGATGGTGAGTAACAGAGAATATAAGTATGTGCTACAGGTTCCAAAGTACTGTTCAGAAGATGTTAACTGGGTCCAGGGGAGAGAAGGGAGAGTTAACAGGATGTTCTGCTGATTAAAGTAAAACAGAATCTTTGACAGGACTTTATTCTTCTTATTTGTTATTTCCTCTTTTGTTTGATTCTTATTTCCATTTTGATTGCTACTGGGGTTTGAACTAGAGGTGATTATAAGCCACTCACCAGAAAGGACAGGCCTTAACTCCAGGACCCCATTTAATTGCATGCATATGCAGTTTGCCAGTAACTAATGGCCTTTTGAGTTGCATATCATGCCATTCTCAGTTCTCCATTTAAGGCCCCAGCCCCCTGGAACCTATGCCTCCCAAAGAAAGTACGTCAGAAGATGTGGTGTAGTAGAAAGCAGGGGGACTCAGCTATACTACTTTAGCTAGGTGACATCAGAAATGCTCTTTAATTTCAGGGAAACCGCCATCCATTGTCAAAGGAGGTTGGATATAAGGAGCTGGCAAAGACCCTCTATATCTAGCACTCTGTAACTAGGAGCTTCCACCTCCTTTCCTTGACTGCCTTCTAACATGCTACAGTCTCTCATTCTTCAGTTATCCTTGGACTCTCCAGTGTCAGGGACTGTATTTGTCAGGTACAGGTGTATCATTTTCACTTGGACCCAAAGATCTGCCCACCAGACCTTTGCATGCTTTAGAAAAAAACTGGGGTGGAAGATGGCCATTTCAGATAATAAAAGGAGAGTGCTAGGAAAGGGGTGCCTTCCTTTGTCAGGTGACAGTGAGAGCAAAATGCAGAACTTACTTGATGAAGCAGAGCAAATACTGAGAGTTTGGAAGAAGAAAACCAGAATTTATTATTACTATTAATGATAATGACACCTACCTTTTATTGAGTGTTTACTATATGCTAGGCACTGTGCTGAGTCCATTCCACGCCTTATCTCTCAGGTGAAGATCGTGAAGCTCAGAGAGGTTCTCAATGACTTGTCCAAGTGGCACACAGTCAGGGAGTGATGGGAGTCAAGACCAGGCTGTCTGACAAAGGCGAGCTCCTAGCTACTGCCCTGCACTGCCTCTGGGCAGGAGACAGGGCCGGACACTTGTGCATGAGTGTAGTCTCAGCGTGACCTTGGGCATATCACATCCCCTCTCTGGATCACAGTTTCCTCATCATCTTAAAATTGGATTGTTCTGGGTAATTCAAATCCCTTTCAGTTCTCATTTCTTGTTCTGTAAAAGCACCCCTTAAATGTTTCAGGCTGAGGAAAAGGCAGATGCACTGAATAAGGAGCTGCTTATGACCAAACAGAAATTGATTGATGCAGAGGAAGAGAAGAGACGGCTGGAAGAAGAGTCTGCTCAGGTGAGGGGAGCTTTGCCCCTCCCACATTCCTCTGTGTCTTGCAAATGCTTGAGAGCTGGGAGTTCACTGGTGGCTTCCTGTTGGCACTGGAGAGCCCAGAGACAGCTGGCTTCAGTTTCTCTCCAAAGGCCTTTTGTATTTACTGTGAAAAGCATAATGGTTCTTAATAATTAAAATGTAGGAGGAGACAGTGGGGCAAAGCCCATCCTTCACTGGGGCAGGAGAAATTCCTGTGTGTCAGCATCTGAGTGTGACACGAGGGTTAGCATTTCTGCAAAAGGAAGGCAGACATTACATAATGTCTGGCTCTTCCCCTGCCTGTCCACCGACATCTCCCCCACAGAGCAAACTCTGGAAGGCTTGTCCTGAGCACAGCCCCTGGGCGCAGACTCACAGCCATAAGAAGAGCTTTGGGTGCTCCGTGCCCCAGAGCAGGCTGGCTCTCCTTCACCACCCACCCTCTCGTCTCAGTCAGGCTGCCTGAGGTGAGAGATGGCGGGGCGCCTCCCACATAATCCATGAGGCACTGAAAGAGCGGCAGTCCTCCCGTTAGCTCTTCCTCTGCATTTGCTTTGTGTTACCTCCTCAGCTCAGGATCCCGGGTTGGGCTGCACTGACAGGGAGGAACTTCAGCAAAAGCCCCAAGCTGAAAGTTCAGAAGTTTTGACTGTTCTCTCCTAGCATCAAGAGTAGGGTTAGTACTGCTGAGAGTGAGGAAGAAGGGAGGAGAGTTACCTCCAGTAGGTCAGGCACTTTGGGGAAAGCCCAGCGCTAAGCACGTAGTGCCAGAGCTTCGCTTGTATTTCCCTTAACATTCACTTTTGCTTTTCTTAATGTACGCAGTTAAAAGAAATGTGCCGTCGGGAACTCGACAAGGCAGAATCTGAGATTAAAAAAAACAGTTCTATCATCGGTGACTACAAGCAGGTGGGTCCGTGCACCCTGGAATTGGGCCATGTTCTCTGGAAGCCCTGCTTGCCTGCACAAGATGTCTTCTCCACACCCACACGCGTCCCTGCTCGGCGACTTGCACTGACGAGTCCCTTTGCTTCACTGGACAAGTTACCGCACTGCTTTTCAACTGTAAAATAAGGGAAATCATCGCTCACCCGGAGAACTGTTGTGAGGAGTCCATGAGATTATCTTTGTGGAGCACCTGGCATAGTTCCCTCACATAAGCAGGCACTTAATACATGAAAGCCCCCTAGTTCTTGGGAGCACTTCAGACTCATGATGTAGAACCACTTCTCTCCCCAGCTGGTTGCATTTTGAGAACATAACCGAATTGGTCTTGTTTCTCTCTGTACTGGGATCTCGTGCTGGCTCCTGAGTCTGGCAGCGTCCGTAAACATTGGCCATCGAGCGTGGCACTGAGGTCCCTGCAGCTCCTAGGCCGGTGGGTGCGGAGGTGGGAGAGCCACAGGCCCCTCTGCTCACCTGTCATCTCACAGCCCCTCCTGCTCAGTGCTGTCCTAATTCCGCTCGTGTAGTCCAGCTTCCACTGTAGAATTCACCCCGAGCCCAAGTTGTGCAAATTATGACATTGCCGAAGAGATTGTCATTTTATATTATGTTTTTTTCTTCAGATTTGTTCTCAGTTGAGTGAAAGATTAGAGAAGCAGCAGACTGCTAATAAAGCGGAAATTGAAAAAATTCGGGTAAGTCTTCCTTTATCAAAGAGATTTTATACCACCTAGTTCATTTTATGGCTATATTCAGCACAAAAGATTTTGGGAGGGGGTATTCTGCTTTTTTTTTTTTTTTTTTTTTTTAACCTACCACTATTAATAACAATACTATCTTTTTTTTAAAAAATAAATTTATTTATTTATTTATTTTATTTTGGGCTGCGTTGGGTCTTCGTTGCTGTGTGTGGGCTTTCTCTAGTTGCGGCGGGCGGGGGCTACTCTTCGTCGTGGTGCACGGGCTTCTCGTTGCGGTGGCGTCTCTTGCTGCCGAGCGCAGGCTCCGGGCGCGCGGGCTTCAGCAGTTGTGGCGTGCAGCCTCAGTAGTTGGGGCGTGCAGCCTCAGTAGTTGGGGCGCACGGGTTTAGTTGCTCCACGGCATGTGGGATCTTCCTGCACCAGGGCTCGAACCCGTGTCCCCTGCGTTGGCAGGTGGATTCTTAACCACTGCGCCACCAGGGAAGTCCCCAGGTATTCTGCTTTGATTCCAAAACTGAGGGAAGCTGATGAGTACCTGACAAGGTGGCTGTCAGGACCTGGTTCTACAACTGACAACTGATATTCTGCCTCTTTCCTCTAGGCAGGGGATACAGATAAAACCAGAAGAGCTCTGGCATTAGATCTCAAAATACAAGTGTCCCTCTTCCTTACAAATTTGTATAACGTCCTCCTCCGGCTAACTTCACTTGTAAAAAGACAAAACAAAACACAAGAGCCCCAGGACTTCAGGTGTTGTCTGTGATTACTGCAGCACCCTGCTGAGGTGGAAGAGTCCTGCAGGTGACAGGCTGTGCTCGAGGGTGGGGTGCAGAGGCCAGGTCACTCCCCACATTGTTCTGTAGCAGGGGGACACTCCCCTTCTGAGCTCAATTCCTCTTGCTGTAATGGGCCCAGATACAATGAGAACCTGAGTTTTTAATGTTTTCTTGCGAATTTGAGGGTTTTTGTAACTTGGTGCTTTCTTTCTTTATTATTAGAATACTTGTCAAATTTTACTGAGATGAGTAATTTACTGAAAGATACTTTACTAACATGTTTACAACTCAGTGGACAGAAACGTAGGGGAGTCCATGGCCGTGTCTGCACAAACCAGCATTTTACCTGGAGCAAGATGATACCTGGCCTCCATCATAAGTAGTGTTTAACCAGCAGTACCTATTTTTTAAACAAAATTTATTTTCTGATGCTAAAACTAATAATAATGTTCATTGCAGAAAATTTGGAAAATAAGAGTAAAGGAGGAAAAAAATCCCCTTATAATCTTATTACTCACAGACAACATCATCATTAACACTTTGGCATGTATTCTTTCAGTCTTTGTTCTAACATACAAAATTTCATTCACTCTAAGATAGGCATTTTTTTCACATTTACATCTGAAATTGCGACATATTTTATAACTAATGGCTTTTTGTGGTTTAATTGGCAGAATATTTTCTTAGAGGACAACGAAATGATGTTTCTTACAGTCATTGCCATCTTATTTTCATGAAATGTGGTATATCCTTGTAACTATAATTTAAAGACATTTTTGTGTCCTAGTTTACCCAGCACTTAAACATTTTTACCATGTTACGAAAAATTCCTCAAAAACTTTTCTGAGGCTGTGTACTTCCTTGTATAAATATAGCACATCCTATTTAATTTTTCCCAGTAGCTGGATAGTTTATCTCCCCACCCCTTTTTTGTGTCTCTAATTCTGCAGTGAAATTCCTTGTATGTAAATCTTTATCTAGTCACTGCTTTTTCATTTTTTTAGCCAAGGTTCCTAGAAGTGAGATGACTGGATCAAGACATAAGAATATTTGTGTTGCTTTTGGTGTATAACACCAGGTGACTTTTCCAGTAGGTCATCTGCCAGTTGACAGAGAGAACATAGTTTTTCAGAAGCTGTAGTGCTCAGCGGAGAAGCCATCTCTTGGCTCCCCAGAAAGGAGATGCTCACACCTTCATGTCTTCTTTGTCTCTTCACATCTGACATTCAATTTCAGCAAAAAGTGGATGACTGTGAGCGCTGCCGGGAATTTTTCAACAAAGAAGGGCGCATAAAGGGCATCAGCTCAGCTAAGGAAGTTTTGGATGAGGACACAGATGAGGAGAAGGAAACACTCAAGAACCAGCTGAGAGAGATGGAACTGGAACTGGCACAAACCAAGCTGCAGCTGGTGGAAGCTGAGTGTAAGATCCAGGTAACAGCTGCAGTCTCTGCGCCCCCGGCCAGCCCTCTGCCCCTGGTGCGGCGGGACCCAGACCTGCATGGGGGCAGGATTTCGCTGGTGTGGGCTAGAAACCCCAGAAATGATCTTTATGGTTTGGGGTTTTTTCCCTTTTAAACTTCTACTATAATCCTCATGGGAAGAAGCCCATTACTTGTTATTTACTAGTGGATGTTTAATTAGCATTTAGCTTGTCCTAACGATTGGACTTTCTCATAATGAGAATTATCCATCAAACTTGGAATCTTTCTGGTGGAGCAGAGAATGCATGATTTGAAATCACAGCTGCACCACCACACTCTTTGACCTTGGGTTAGTTAGTAACCTCCTTACACTTCAGGTTCCTTATCTGCCAGTGGAGGTGATGAGGGGTCACTCTGATAGTTTGCTTTGAGGACTAAAAAAGATAATGCACAGGAAGGGCTCAGCACGATACCTGAGGGCTTCACAAATACAAGCTTTTATGCCCCCGCTCCCGTCACTTACCCAGCTTTGTGACTTTGGACGTATTACCTAATTTATCTGGGCCTCCTTTCCTTATGGAGAAACTGGGGCTTGTTTTGTTCATCTTTATACTGCATGGCTAGTTCCATCAGCCCCGATGCTGAGCACAAGGCAGGCACCAGGCACAGTTCGCAGAAGGAACCAAGTGCAGGACTAAAGCTTAAGCCCTGGTCTCCGTATCACACACGGTACCTGGGCGTCTGCTTCGCCCAGGCCCCGTTCTCGCTCTTGGGGCTGCACAGCTAGCACGTGGCCTCCGTGACCGTCCAAGGCGGCGAGGAGAGGCCTCACCAAGGATAGTATCTGGGCTGTAGTCCGTGAGTGAGCAGAGGGTGCCGCTGGAGAAAAGACAGAACAGTGAGCCTTCCTGGTGGAGGGCATGGCGTGTCCAACAGCACAGAGGGAGGAGAGGGCCTGCCTGGAAGGGCCTTCAGGAAGTAGGGGTGGAAGTGGGTGCTGAGCTGGAAGAGTCTCAGCCCAGATTGTGAAGCATCTCGGATGTCTTGCTAGGGGGTCTAGGCTTGAAAGGCTCTTGCCGGAAATTAATGATGCATTCTTAGGTAGAACATTCGGTCTCTCTCCTGGTATGCAGTGGGTGGACGGAGAGGGAGACGCTCAGGTAGGAGGCCGTTTTAATAAATAGACGAGGCAAGAAATGAGGAGGTCTTAACTAGGAAATCTCCCTGAGCTTTAGGCACTCCAGATCTTTCTGTGCCAGTTTGAGAACTGGGGGAATTCCCAGAGGCCTCTCAAGAGGAAATAGACTGAATTCTTGTCTTGGCTCAGCTCTGGGGAGGCAGTGTCATTAGCACTGGAGACCAGCATCCTCACGTACGTCGTTCCTCTTCCAGGACTTGGAGCACCATTTAGGCCTTGCCCTCAACGAGGTACAGGCGGCCAAGAAGACGTGGTTTAACCGAACACTGAGCTCCATAAAGACGGCAACCGGGGTTCAAGGGAAAGAGACTTGCTGAGAGCAGCTGCTGCCTCCAGACACCTTCAGAAAACATGACACCTTTTGTTGCCTTCTTTGGCCAGATGTGTGATTCTGTGACATGTCCCAGGACCAGAATGTACCTAAGTCAGATCCATAGAAGCATGTGGGTAGGTTGTTGGACCAGAGCTCATGAAGCAGGCAGCCTGTGCGGTAAGGCCCTCCTCACTCCTGATACTAACAGGCCTGCCGGCTCACCTGCCGCTCTGGACGTTCCAGAAAGTCACTCCTCCGTGTGACCTCCGGGCCTCTTCCCGGCTAGGTCAGCTCCTCACCCAGCCCAGCGGCTGAGTGACATTATCAGAGTTTGGGGATCCTTCAGGCCTTTGGTTTTTTTCTAAACCTTTAATCTTTTTTTTAAAGATACACATATTATTATATATTGGGGGAGGTGGGGCAGGGGATCGGTAGCTCAAATAATTATCTGCTCCAGTGCCAGCAGAGGGTCCTCCAGGTAGACATGGAGAAGCACTTTGTTTTAAATAGGAGGGTTTCATGGTTGTAGGTGAAGCCACCTAGTTTTGTTAAACTAACTCTACGATGCACAGGTTTTTGGTTTGGCGTTATTCACATGTTTCTGATCAATTCTATGCAACTCTCATAGTTCCTGTTGTTTTTAGTGTTAGCTGCCAAATGACTCCACAGTGCTGGGGTGGGTGACTTGACCGACTGTCGAGACTGGATTAATCATAACGTGGACAAATCTTATTTTGCTTAATGTGTCGTGTGTGTGTGTATATATAAATATCTTTTCCCAGTGCACCCAATTGACAGTGTTTAAATCCCAGACTAGGACTGATCTGCACAACTTAATTATGTGGTTATTTTGGGCACTTAATTTCACTCAAGGTTTGTCGGGCTCTGCTCTCCACCCTGCTGTCGCGAGAGCTGTGAAGGGCTCCCTCACTTCAAGGTTCTAGTGTTTTTGCACAACAGCTTGTACAAGTGAGAAAGACTCTGAGGTGTGTGTGTGTGTATGTGTGTGTGTAAATGTGAGGATGTGCAGGACACACATGCCAAGAGGCCCCCGTCCTGCTGGCCTGTGTCCCTGCCTGCCTGGGCCCTCCCCGGAGTGAGGCTGGGTGCAAACCTCGCTGTTGAGATGGGCTGCAAGTTCTCGCTTCAAAACTATGGAATAGAGATTTTGGCACCTTTTTTTAAACAAAGTAACTTTAGACTTTTAATTTATATAGTGATATGCTGACAGGCTGTCTCGCAGATGACTTTGTCGTCTTCTCTGCGTGCAGTGTGGAGGTCACTGGTTACAAGAGGCACTGGTTTGTACATAAAGACACCTGGGTTGTTTTGTATTTCTTTTCCTGTTGGCTGTATTAACGCTTGCTGAGGTCATCTGTGATCAGGGAGGTAACAAGCGGCAACCCCTGACCCCAAAACCATCCCCTCCACGGCTTTTTGTGTCTTTCTTGTTCAGTTACCAAAACAGCTGTAAGCCCATCTAAAACTAGGTGCGTGGACATTGTGCTAGGGTAGTTTCAGTGTGTCAACTTTATGAATTGAAATATAAACCAGTAAAATTGTATTACTATTTCTTTTGTTGGTTTTATTTTAACGGCATATTCATTAAATATTTTGGTACAAACAGCATTGCTTTGTAACAACCAGTTTTATCATGATGTGCTCTTGCCTCCCTCCCACGGGCAGTCAGAGAAGACCACCCTCTGGGCTGACAAATAGGTAGGTGTACGTGAGCATTGGGCAGCGCCTCCCCGTTCATCCATTCAGACACTTACAGAGCAGCTAATGTGCTCCAGGCCCATGGGGTGAGAGAAGACACAGGCTTTGTCCCCTGGGAGGCCTGTGCCTTCATCGTGAGCATTGCCCGTCTTGGAGAAATAAAGTGAGACATGACCTGTGTATTTGAGGGTTAGGGAAGTCTTAGAGGAGGTAAGGGTGTGGTAAGACCTTGAAAGACAAAAGCATCTCACCAGGCAGAGATGGGAGAGGGAATTGCAGGCCCAAAATGTGAATGTGCAGGGGAAATAGCTGAAGAGCAGAAAGGCAGTCAAGAGTACCCGAGGTCCAGTTATGCTCTGCTAGAACTTTCAGGGGAAGTGGTGGCATGGCCAGGTACCTCTTTCGGAAAGCTCCTTTCTGTTCATTGCTGGTCTTCCCACACCGCAGCACCATAGGGATGAGGCTCCCAGACCCTCGGCCGTCCTTTACCACCTCGCCCCCTTCTCTGCAGCAGGAAGAAGAGCAGTGCTTCCCCAACCCGACGGTCCCCTCCTTGCTTGACCTGCCCTCCAGGACCCCCTACACCCAGCCTTTGGATGGAAGCGGGCTGAGATGCAGGCCATGAAGAAGGGAAGGTGGTGAGTGAGCCCTGCCCCGTCTTCTCTCCGCTGAACTGAGGCAGGGCAGGTGCCTAGCAAGGGGCCCGGCTGGGACAGATGCTCTGCAGAGGCCAGGACAGGGACTCGGGAGCACAGTTGGGATCCCTTTGCCGCTCACAGGCTAGAAGGCGTATTTCTGGGATCCACATTCCTGGCCAACAAGGGCCAGAGTCCAGACGGGCCAGCCTGCTCCGGGCTTTTCCAGTCCCAAGGGTCCCAGTGTTCCGGAGTGTAGGGACTCTGCAGAAATCCTCATCCCAGCAGCTGTGCCCTGCCAGGAGAAAGGCGCCCCTAGCCAGTCAGCCTTGGCACACGGGCCTAAAGTGACTCTGGGACATCCGGAGAGAACGAGCAAGCTCCGCCTTGGGTGAGGGCGGGACTGGACAAAGGCTCATGGGCTTGGTGACTGGGAATCTGCTGGCGCTCAGGAAGGAAGTAGAGCAGAGGTGGGTGGGGTGCAGCGGAGGGGCCAGACCCAAGTGGGTTGAGAGGTGGGAGGGTGGGAAGCAGAAGCGGTGAGTGTAGATTTCAAGAAGCCTGCTCAGCCTGTCACGTATTTCTACGTGACAGGCTGAGTGGACCATGTAGACCATCTAGCAGGCCCTGTTGAACCTGAGCGGATCTGCAGGGGCTGGTTATGATCACTCAGGGGGAAGGAGGCAGCTCGGAATGAAAGGCAAGAGGCATCTGCCGCCCTGTCTGTTCTGAACCCCAAGTCCCAGGGGCAGGAGTGAGCCACGAGAGGAGTGAAGGAAAGAAAACTCCATGGGAGCTAAAACTTAGTCCAGAACACCACTCTCAGCTCTGAACTGACCCAGCAGTTGTGAAAACCAAGACATCTATGCAGGGGGAGTAGGCAGGTGACAGGAGAGGAGAGTCGTTTGGCCTCTCAGAGCCCGTTTCTTCATCTGGCTGATGGGTGTTTAAAAGGCTGTCTGTAGTGCTTCACTTGCTCAGAGAGATGCCTGATTCTGACCCTGGGATGCAGATCTTCTCCTAAGCCTCATTTGGGGCCTGATGAGACAAGTGAGCTCAGAATGGCTGAGGTGCTCGCTCCCAGAACAAGAGGACCGAGCACTCCGTTTCCCTGCCCTTCCCCCACTTTTATAGGCGAAGAAATCGGGCCCATAGAGCGGTTCCTGGCCCAGACCACACGGCTAGGACGTTAATCCCCAGTGACCAGCAGGGCAGCTGCTTTAAGATGACCACGTGGGCAGTAGGTGGGTGTAAACTCTCACAGCACTTCACTACAAGCAGTGTACCTGGACCAAAAACCCCAAGTTCAAGGCCGGGCCATGACCTTGGATGCTCACATCACGTGGATAGGTCACTTCACCCTCCCGAGTTGTGTGTGTGCCGTGGCTTCGGTGCCCATCTCGGTTTCACACGGGTTGCTGAGCTACTGTTAAGCTCCTGACCCTTCTCCTGTGTTCTCCCCCCAGTTGTCGCAACACCCCTGTGAGTTAAGTGACGTTACCCCCAGATTTGAAAGTGAAGGTGAAAGGCCCGTGATGACGAGATCTGGGATTCAATGCTTTGTACCAGGTACCACCGCCTCCACCTTCTCTTCCAGGGCCCCAAAGCAAGGAAGACAACGCTCCTGCCTCCACACCCCATTTTCAACTCATCTGGCTGTTCCCTGTGCCCGTCACGGGCCAGAGGGTGGGAGTGGGGCCCCTGGGAGGAAGCAGCAGCGGGCCAGCCTGGCCAGCTCGTCTTTCCATCAGTGCGCTGTGGTTGTAAAGCCCAGTGGACAGCGTGCAGGGCGAAGGCGGCCCGAGTTACAACACACCCAGTGCCTTCGTCCAGTTACCTGGAAGGCAGCGACAGGCCCGGCCTGGCTCCCTCTAAGACCCCCTGCCTGGGCCGCCTTTGTCCTTCTTCCTGGGGTGGGCGGAGACCTTACTGTAGTGTAGTCTTGGAGTTACTGGGGTAGGTCGATTGCAGGAACCTCACAGAGCGAGCAGTAGGAAGAGCTTTGGCTTTGTTTTCAAATCGCTGCTGCCATTTAGAAGTCCTACTCCCTCGGGCAAGTCCCTTTATCTTTGAGCCTTAGTGTCCCGATGTGTAATATCATCTGCCAGCTCTGGGGACAGGGGTCAGGATTAAGAGGGAGGCAGGTGTGTGAGGGGCACCCGGTGAACGCTGAGCTGAGGCGGGGGCACTCGCACCACTCACTGCACCAGGGGCCCGGGTCAGAGGTTCAGGTTGAGTAAACATTTGGCACCATTAGCAGAGAGGCAGTGTTCAAGGACCGTAAACAGGAATAGGAATGAGGCCTAGCCCTCTGCATGAAGGGAAGATCCTTCCACATGTGCTGAGCTGGAGAGTCAGGGCCAGGAAAGTGGTTCTGCACTTGACCCTTTCATCAGTCAAAGCCAGAGTCAGTCCCGTCCTGCACAGAACAGTGCAGCCCATTGCTGTTGAAGACAGAAGCTTTTATTTTTATTCATCTGAATGGGGAAAATGCAACATGTCAGGGCATTACAGACAAGCTGCAGCAGCCAGACAAGAGGGTCAGTCTACGGCAGAGTCCAACAACACAGTGCGCAGGAGCCGCAGCGTGGGTGCCGCCTGTGGGAGTCGGGGTGCAGAGTCCCTTTGGGTGAAGGCCAGGCGTCTCTGGGCGAGGCACTGGTGACAGTCCACACGTGCAGGCTGCTGCTTCAACCACGCCGCAGGTTCAAAGTTCAGAGTCCTACGTGTAATCACTGCCCCAGAGAGGGAGAACAGTCCAGGGTGGTCGCATTCTCCAATGTTTTTTTTTAACATAATACGCAACATGAAGTTATTGCCAGGGACTCTGCACTGTAATTATACTATGTACACTTGTGTATTCAGAAAAAACACAGTAAACAGATACAGATAGGTATTTTAAATAAATTTCTTAAAAACTACCTTGGCCATCACCAGACCAGAGAGAGAGCAAACTGTATATAGCCAGGAGTCCGATGTCATGTGTGTAACTGTGCAGTAAACCGGGAAAGGTTTTCTACCCACAACTACACGCAGCCTTCCCCTTGCCTCCTGAACCCCCCATCTTGGGGCCAAGGAAGGGCTACGACTGAGCAGGACCCCTTCCTCCTTTGTGAGGGAAGCCCCTTCTTGAACAGCTCAGGGCTTCAGGTCTAGACTGGCTGCCTCCTGTCTCTTCCCCAGACAGTGAGTTCTGCTCGGAATGGGTGAGAGGCGAGTCTCAGAGGCCGCTCTCCGGGAATCCTACACGGCAGGGAGACCCGGGTGCCCGCGCTGTGGGGCTTAACAGGCAGAGCCAGGCCCCAGGCCAGACCCTTCCCTGGCCCTCCTGCCTCACTGTCCCTGGAAGTGCCCTGGCCCCAATTAGGGCTCCCGTGGGAGACCTGCCTTTTCCTGAAGGTGTGACTGGGCCCCAGCCAGCCACTTAGACCAGAGGTTCAGCACAACAGGCCAGATGGTCCCTAGTCAGAGGCCTGAGTTGACAGATGATACTCTGGGGAAAAGAGGATCAACACTGCTAAGAGCTGAAGTAAATGAAGTCTGCCCAAGGCAGGTGGCTCATGACTCATTAGAAGACATCAAGAGGGACAGAGGCAGAGGAGGAGTCCCACCTTGACCAAGCATTCCCTTTGCCGCCTCAAGCCCCTGGGAAAGGAAGTCCGTGTGGAGGTTGGCGACAGCTCACAAGACACGCAGAGCTGCCCTTGATTCCCGGGAGATGCGGAAAGTAAGGCCCCTGGTCAGGAACCTTGAGGATGCCTGTTGTCTGAGAAGCCACCACAGTAAGTGAACGAGGGGACAAGCGGTACTCAGTGTCCCCTCTGCAAAGTAGGGGTGCAGTGTGAACCCCACATGACCGCACAGGGCTGGCCTGAGCAGGAGACACCGCCTTGGGCAGGGAAAGGGACGCATCAAACGCCAGCACTGCCGGCCTGGCAGGTGAGAGAAGAGGTATTTCAGGAACCTGACTAAACTCCACACCATGCCTCACGTGGGCCATCATCACAAGCTGGGTGTCAGGACCGCAGCCGAGGGAGCCAGTGAGGGGAAGAGTCGAGGAGGCCCACAGAGCGACAGGAACACGTCAAGGAAGGAAAGGAAAGGAGCGTAAGCTTAACCACAACTTAAGCCCGAGGGTGTCTGTGAGGAGAGGAGCTCACGCCGGCCGGAAGGGGGTGGGGCAAGAGGCTGGACACTGAAGGTGCAGCTTTCTTGATTATGAGCTACAAGTGGAGAAGACAGTCTTCTTAGCTATCTAAACTCCTATCCTTATCCATGATTCCTCATCTTCATGAACAAAAATTTTAAAAAGTCTTCCCAGAACAGCAGAAATATTTAGGTGAGAATCAAAAAAAGAACTTTTAGACCATCATCTATTTCCCCAAGCAGGAAAATGAGACAGATGGCATCTAGCTTATGGCTGTGGGCCAGGATGGGGCAGGGGCCAGGCTCGAGCTCCACGAGGGTCTAGGGTGCCCCAGACACAAGCCTCCCCGTGAGGCCAGAGCCGCAGCGCAGGCTGAGCTGCCCGATGAAAGACCACAGCTGGAGGCACATCTGGCTGGGCCAGGCTTGCTTCTATCCTTGCCGTTCCAGGACCCCAGAAACACCTCTGGAAGACCCAGGCCGTGCTCCTTAAGAGATGGGAAGTTATGCACCCGCTGCCATGCTGAGAGCACCGCCCCCTGGAGCCTGAGGAGCCCCGCGGCAGCAGCCCGCGTGCCCTGGAGCCATGGCTTCTCCGCGACTCTTCCTTCCACAACCCTCACCTGACCTGGACGATGACAAGCTGTGCCCTCACTCAGAGCAGGCAGCAGCAGTGCCCTCAGGCAGCCCACCACCCACCTGCCTGAGGCCCTGCCCACGTCTGCTCAGCGGCTCAGGGCAGCACCAAACCCCTCACCTGCTGGCTCAGTCCCCAGAGGATCCACAGCCACACAAAACCGGTCCACGGTGCGGCGCTGCCGGAGCCGTGCTGGGAGGGCCCCACTGGAGCCAGCACCGCCAGGTCCCCGCTGCGGGGCCTCGGGCCAGCGCCTTCCCTCTGCTGAGCCGCGCGTGATCCTCACCCACTCCTACAGGCCCGTGCGGGTTTCAGGGAACCAGCATCTGCGCAGGCCTCTCCGTGGGCTCGTGAGGCCAGCACCCCTCCAGACTTCTGTCCACGTCAAGGGAGGACGCTGGCAGGTCGCGCCCCTGGAACCTGACCTCACGGTGCTCAGTCAACAGCAGTTCCCTTCACCTGCCTAGACACATCTCTGAGGGAAAACACTGTGGAGAGTAGGAAGCACTATGTAAGAGTTTTCTCCTTGCCCCAACTACGTGGAGCACCTTGGGGCAGGCGCCGTGTCCGATCTGCAGTCTCCCAGCCCGACATCAGTCCTGGCCTAGAGCGTCTGGGATGCCCCTGAGCAGCACCTGCCCCGGCCTGTGCATCTTGCCTCGGTTTACAGGCACCAGCTCCATGAGGCTTTCGTGCCAGGGTAGCTCCGTTCTGAAGCGAGGGGAAGCCCATCCCTAGCATTTGTTCACCCTCATACACCAAGGCCCCAATCCAAAATTAGACATGAGACAGAGCGTTTCATTTGTCTTGCCGTTTAAGCTATCTCTGGATAGTGACAGAGAAGAAGCCCGAAGGCGGCAGACCGTGTCAAGCTCTGCTGTGTCAAAAACTGTGCCACTCACTGGCCCCCTACAGCCGGCGGCCAGAAAAGCTACCCAACTCGGGAGTCTCTCCTTCCCACTCGGGTACCAACAGTAACCAGACTCTGGGCGGAAGAGTCCAACTAAACTGAAAGATACTATTTGTAACCACAAACGTGGTCTTCCCCAACCAGAGGATCTTTCCAAAGTGCATCTGTGATCACTTCACCTTCCTGAGCACAGCCTCCCATTGGCTCCCCAGCGCCCTTTATTCACAGGCTGGCCCCCAGCGTCCTCCTCTCTGGAGCTGCCTCCCTCCTTCCTCAGACTCTCCGGGTTCACCCTCGGCCTTCTCTCCCCGAGCCCCGTTCTGTATTTCGCTCTGCAGCACCCGCTCCCCCGAAAGGGCCCACCTCTCACTCAAAATCTGAGGTCCTTCTGCGCAAGAGCTGCACACCTAACAGATGCGCAGGAAGCCTTCATGGGAAGATAGATGGGTCCAGGCAGCAGACGGGAGAAAGCTTCCAGTCATGATTAAGCCAGAGGGTGAGTAACCGCCACAGTCCAAGGCAGGGATTGGGTGAAGTGTGGCCTGCAGCCACGCCTGTCTGTCTACACTCTGCCTCTGGCTGCGCGGGTGCTGCTGGAACGGCAGGGCTGAGTAGCTGTGACAGAGCGAATGGGCCACAAGCCTGAAAGAGTTACTCCCTGGACCTTTCCAGAAAGTTTGTCGACACCAGGCCTAAGGCAGCGTTCCCATCGATTTCCACACTGTGACACGCAAAAAGGTGATTCTTCTGTGGCCCACTGGGCTAAACAAACAAGGCCACTCGTAGTTAGAGACACCTGGTCACCCCAAAGGTCAATGCAATCAGTGTCTCAGTGAACCCTAACCTTTCAGAGCTCTGACCTAAAGGCTCAAAACCACCACTGCCTTTTTAGCCCCTGTCCCCAGCAGAGGTATAGAAACACAGAAGTGCAGAAACCCACCCCGACTCCTCTTCAGGTCTCCCTGCCCACCTGTGCAGAACGAGCCAGAGATGGCAGGACAGACACAAAACTGAGGCCCAAAGCAAATTCTCTAGTAATCTTACAATTTCGCCTTTTTCCCTTCCCTAAAGTACTCTGTAGAGCAAGTGTGTACCTTCCCCCGGCTAAAGACCCTGTTCTACAAATGTTGAATCCAATGAACTCCAACCCTTGCCCAGGTAAAGAAGCCAAAACATTACTTTTTTAAAAGCAGAAGCCTCTGTACCAACGAACATCCAGTACCTGCCACTCCCTTTGACTGGCAAACTCAGCAGAGCAGAAACTCAGGGAAAGGGTAAGATTCTGACTGACCAGCCCATAAACCTCTCTGTCCTTTGCCAAAGGAGACGCTTCCCAGAGAGCACAAGAAGGGAACTCAGAGCCCCCGCACCCACGAGAAGTCAGGCCCACCAAATCCCCGCTTCCTGGCCAGTGGAGATGGCCCTTGCTACACTGCAATGCCTCTCCCCGCCACCACCCGCCTTTCCTGTCTTGGTCCCAGGCACCTACTCAACAGTGGCCCCCAGTTCCCTGGCTGCACGTGGGGTTCCTGTGGTTCCCTGGCCCCATAACCTCCTGCTGGGCCCAGGCAAGGAGCCTGGACTATGAAGAGATGCCATTCCTGCCTCTGACGCCCTCAGCCAGCCTCCTTCATCCTTCAGCCGGGCGTCTGCAACAGCCTCTGACTCCTGCCTTTGGTCCTTCCCCATCCACCTGTCCAAACGGATCCTCCAGAATTCTCTCACCATTCTGGAAGATGGTAAGTACTGCAGGGCATGGCACCCAAGGCCTTTCACGAAGTGGCCCCCAACTGCACATGCCGTCTGCTACTTCACCCTCCTAACCATCCCAGTTCCCAGGTTCCCATTAACAAGCACCTCCACGCTGTCCTGAGAAGCCATGCCCTTCTGTGCACACCAGGCGCCCCTCCTTGAGACCTCCTAGCCAGCTGGATGCCAGGCTCTGCGGAAGCCATGGCCACATCTACTGGAGCCCCTCTCACTCTCTAAGTCACGCAGCTCTTAAGTCTCTTCACAGGCCTGGCTCCGCTCCTGGACTGAGTGGGAGCCCTTCTCCCAAGCACAGAAGATGGCTCTCGTTCTGTTCAAGGCCCCAAGCAGTCCCCTTCCCCTTCCTGTGCTCCTTCTTGGTCAGGGGTTTCACCTTCTAAGCTGAAAATCCTGACGTTTTCCTCAAGTGCTCCTTCTCCCCCAGCACAGCCTGGTTAGTAGTAGGAGGTGACAGTGAATGTTTCCAATAAATCCATGTGCCCAAGAGGGAAGAATTGGTCTTGACAGTGTCACCAGCCACATCAGCATTCTGTGCAAAATGACACCCCATGGAAGACCTTCCTCTGCAGTATCCAAACAGCGGGCTTCCTGCCTAAGCACTCCTGGTAACATGGGGCCCACTTCTCACCACACCTCATGAGAGGCACACTTTAGCTCAAACTGCCCAACTGGCTTTACTGTAACTATCTTTCCCCTTCTGGAACTACATATGACAAGTAAATACAACTCTTTAAAACAGCTGATGGAAAGGTCCATGATCTCTCCAGGTCTGTCCTTCAGCAGCCTCAACCTATCCCATCTTGAGGTGCTTTCAGCTTTCCTGAGTTCCTCAGGTGCCACCTTCCAGATGATGTGGAAGGAGTGATCCCCTCCAGGATGATGGCCACCATACCTCCCATAACGCAGCCTCCAAGGGCCTGAAGGACGTCAGAGAGCTGAGCATCTTCTGAGACTGTCTACGTCATGGAAGGGCCCAGTGAGACCCTGGCACCAGCGCTCTGGGAAGGCGACTGTGAGGGCGACCCCTTTGGTTGGAGCACACAAGGAAGGCCTAGCCAGAAACATGACAGCTGACAACCAAAACGTGGATGAAGCTCAGTGGAAAAGCACACTCCCAACAGCACATCCCTTCCCTCCATACAACGCCTGGGGATCTCTCCGATGGCAATTACTGGTTTGCACTTTATTACAGGGTTCAGTTACAGCACAAAAAGATGGTCTGTGGAAACAGACCCAACTGTGCAGCTGGCAAAGAAAACAACAACAAACAGGCCACCTGGCCCAAGGCTGGCTAGTCAGTAACCTTGCCCAGGAGCCAGGTTAGCCGGAGAAGAATGAGCCCGAAGGCTGGTTTCTTTTTTCCCACGGTGGGAGGGGGAGAAGAGGGGGGTCAGGGAGAGAGAGGTGGTTTTCCGCGTGTTTTGTCTCAAACCACACCGGACACATCCCAGAAGTCTGGAAGAAAGGTAAGTAGAATGAACGCCTCATAACGAGGAGAGGAAACTTGCCAAACGGTTTTAGAAAACAGGATGGGCAGCAGCCTAGACTCTCGACACCAACCACCAGTGGTGAGCACAGCGCCAGCAGAATGGGTGGGCTCGGCCACTTACTAGCTGTGTAATTTTGGGCAAGTCATCTTGTCTAAGCCTCTATTTCCTCATCTGTAAAAGGAGAAAATTTCTAGATCCCACAGTTGTGGTGGAGCTCAAATCTCATCCCTAAGAAAGGGCTTCTGTTAACTCTAAAAACAGGAGAAATGCCATTTCTTCTGTGTGATTAAAAACTCACTTATTAGGAGCCACAGTGCTTTACCACAAATAAGCTGGTGATTTGCAGAGGCCTCTTAGCTTCACTTTTCTTGTCTGTGCAGTGGGAACAACCACCCCTGCGCTGCAGCTTCTCTGAGTGGGACCATCAGGGCAGGGAACACAGTCACGGCCCGGAGAGAGCTCTGCTGGCACGCTACACACGCAGGTGCCATTCCCTCCGCAAGCCGCGGCTCAAGAACTCTTACAACCTGGCTTTACAAGAGGTTCCTTCTTCCTGTTCCGCTCCAGGATTATGGCAGGGGGCTCAGAAAAACGGCAACTGCCAAGGCTGGTGGTGACTTGGGGTTAGGGAAGAATATCTTTCCCTGAAGAGGATTCTGCATCCACCTCCACGCCCACCTAACCGTAAGCAGAGACCCAGCCAGCACTAATCTGCCGAGGAGCTGGTGAGGGGACCACACACAGCCTTCCGTGAAGCCGAGTCCAGGGGACACTCCTGGCAAGCAGAACAGGCCACTGCAATCTGCCCCTCACCCCCGTCTCTGCTCAACACTTGCCCAGGGCCACCTCTCTGCACTCACACCCCAAACCTGGACCACCCCTCTTCCTTTGACCCAATGAGCCCAGCCTCACCAGCTCTCCTTCAGAGTCTGGCTCAAATCTTTTACGACATCCCCATCACCAATCTCAGGCCAGATAGCGTGTACTCAGAAAGCATTAGCTAAATGAAAACGCACACCTCAATTTCTCATTGATATTCAAACAGAAAAACAAGCTTCAAATACAAAAGCTTCCTCTGTTTATACAGCCACACCTCAGCCCTCCAGTCTATCTTTCCAGTTTGTTAATCTTTTCCAACTGCTCTAAAAGAAAACAGCCCTATTTTAGGCCAGGATATCTGGTCTAAAATGACCTCAAGTCAAAGCCTAGATTCTAGCACAGGAGCCTGGGATTGGCTTGAGTCGGTGAGCTCCAAAGATCCTGTGACAGTGAGGCCCCTGGCTTGTGTTCAGGCCCTTTTTAAGCTCCATTCGGCCTTGCCTCACTGCCCACACACCACCTTCCTGTCCCCCAATGTGCTTCCTCACCTTCTTTCCAGACTTTTAATCCATAGCATTCATGGTACAGCAGAAAAAGGTTCTGGCACTGAACAGAGCTGGATTTCATTCCTGACTCTAGCACTTAACTCTGAGACTCAGTTTTTTCATCTGTAAAATAAGAAGAATACCACCTTCAAGAAGGCTGAGAAATAAGAAAAATGTCCAAGTGCCTGGCACACACAAGGTACCAATTTTAGCATCTTTCTTCCCGCTCTCCTTTCTTCCATCCACTGCTGCCCACAGCCCAAAATGACCTAAACTGAGGGCCACTGTTAACTACCTGGGACATTCAGCTGACATGTGAATGCAGAGAATGTTCTTCCAAACCACACAAAAGGATCAAGGTAGAAACTGAAACAAAGCAGAGAGAGGCTAGGCTCCTAGGTAGCGCAAAGAGAATGCCCTCACTGCAGCAGGCTAATCCCGTTACCTCCTGGGGGCCATAAGCAGCAAAAAGATGACTCAGGACCACATCTCCAGCTAGGATATGCTAATCTGACTCTTAAACTGCCTGGGCAGATGGTGGCAATCTCCACACTACCCACCAGCAGAGACAGCATAGTTTGTTTGCAGAAATAGCAGAGTTCTGCCAAGAAAGACCCTAAGACCCTCCTTAGAAGGACCAAGTAGTTAAGGTGTTAACAACTGACTGATCAAGGCAAAACAAACAAAAGAACCCCCGAGGCCTTCCCTCAGTGTTCGTTACTGAGGCAAGGATTCCACCCAGACGGCTACAGCTGAGGAATGGGGTCACTTCTGCCAGGATATCACTCACACAAATATCTCCTGTATTGAAGAAAAGCCTCTTGACTATAATGCAAATCTACCTTATTTGCCTTTAAAACTAACACTGATCCTGTCTACACAGTTTTTATGACCTTAGAGCATCACAGGACTCGATCTGTATCCCCCACTCAGCTCACCTCTACCAGCAGAGAGGGATGCCGCTGCACGCTTTTTTCCAGAGGTTCCGGAGGTCCACGTAGACACATGCGAGCCAGAGACAGACCGGAAGATGCTCACCCTTTATTCAGACCAACCATCTACTCATTCTTCTTTCTGCTGAAAAGCAACTTCCCAACTGTGTCCAGATAGATAAATGGGTAGATGGACAGAGAGAGAGGGATGGATAGACAGGTATGTTTTTTTCTAAGATTAACAGGCAAGAGGGAGGCCTCGAGTGGTGTTAAGTACAGATTTTTTTTTCCCAAGGTGTTGCAGCAAACTGGAAGAGAGAAGCATCCGAGTCAACAGCCTTCTAAGCATGCCACCCGGTCTCCTCTTTCTTTTCTGTGGTTTACAGTAACTTGCTTTCTACCTGCCAAATAAATGGTGAGCTCAATGTCAGATTCTGGGGCTAGCTGTAATCAAACACACACTCTTTTCTTACTAATGCACTGGCAGGAAACTTAGAATCAGCAGGTTGATAAGCTCAGCCCCTTTGAAGTTCCAAGCACACCTAAATCCCAAAGCAAGTATTATGAACCCCTGGCAACAGACTGCCCGATGATGAACTACCACACAGAAGCATGAGCATCTTCATCCAGCACAGATCTGCAGCAGCCTCCCACACCAGGTCTCACCCAGTGTTTGCTTTGTATCTCCTGTCTGACCCCAAGATGCTAGGAGTCCTCTCCCAAAGCCTGGAATATCCCAAACCTGTCAACACTAAAGAACCCACGCCGCTCCCCCTGAGCAGGCCATGCACCTGCTTCTCCACTACCTGCCAGCCCAGCCCAGCCTCCCGCACGTATTTTGTCACCTCAGCCAACCATGGTAAGAGCGGTCAGCATTTACTGAGCACTTACTCTGTACCAGGTACTATTCAAAGCACTCTGTGTATTAACTCAGAATCTAATTCCCAGGCCCCAAAGGAATTTGCTGGAGGGAGAGAAATATACTCTGGCCCAGAGTCCCACTTGGTTTCTAATCCCTATTTCTAGCTGTGCTATAAAGCTTACATAACCTAATTTGCATTATGCTGCTATTTTAAAAAAATCTCCAAAGATCACTGCTTCAAGCATCAATGGAAGCTGTTAGCTCTTACCTAAAATGATAATGTGGGAAAGGATATCTATTCTTACAACTAAGTCAACTTCAATTCTTGACTTAAAACAGACTTTCTGGAAGATGCTATTAGGAAAGGAAGGAACTTACATAAAAAGTACTAGCTCTGTGCTCTGTAAGTAACTGCTAGAGAGAAACACGTCAATATTGAACTCACCTCAGTGGTAGACAGCTTCCTGGCTCTGCAGGTTATTCATTTACTACCCATCTCCCTTCCCGGCCTCCTAGTAACACTGAGAAATCTCTGGTCAATGGATGGCATGGCCTCAGATGGTTTCAGAGTACAAGTCTGAATAGAACAGAACCTTTCTTGTTCTGGGTGACTTCAGAGGGACCACCCCCATCCCAGCACCACCAGGGAGGCACTGGCATACGCTGAATGGGAGTTGCAGGAAGACCACTCACAGAGCAGGTTCTTTTCAGCTTTAACTGCTCTCAATGTCCCTGATTTTTAGGGCTCTAGCTTGCTAGAAATCTAACTGTTGGGGTTGGGGGGAAGGGGGCAGATCTCCTTAGTTCACTCCTCTCACTCACTACTGAAGATTTACCTCCACTGCAGTTATTAATGAAACCCAAGAAACAGGGAAATGATAATGAATGATTGATTATAAGAGTAAAATTTCCCTCATTTGTCATCAAAAAATGTGGTCAGTGTTTAAATGAACCACTTTTGTTCTTTGCTACACTATAAAAACTGGTTTTAAAGGACTGGGCTCTTTGTTATCCATTTCATTCACTGCACTTACGTGGACAGAGGTCCATGAACATAAACCAGAGTTGGTTTCAGGCTCTCAAAACTGCCAGGGAAATTTAAAATTAGTGAATTTCCAAATGATGCCCATTTTCAGTGATGTCAGAGGGCCCACATTATTAAATAATTTATAAATAAACTATTAACTAAGTAAATTATCTTCTGACACTGCTAATGCATTATTTGGCTCCCAACCTAGGATATTTACAATAGGCCCAATTCCACCAACAAGGAGACTCTCTGACTTAAAAGGTTTCCACTGGGTGGAGCCTGTTTCACTAGTACCCAGAGAAGAACCTGTCCCGTAAGGGGCACTTGGCTGTTTGATCAGGACTGGAATGTACTTGGTACTAGTCAACTAGACCTCACTCAACCTTTTTTTTTTTTTTTTTTTTTTCCACTCAACCTTTTATAGATGCCGAAGCCACATTCAATGTACATACAGATTCTGTATGGGAAAAAAGTTGTTCCAGCAACCTTCAAAGTTAGCAATAAAAAGAAAACTACTACTTAGAGACAAATATAAAACATAAACTTCATTTTAATCTATCTATCTATCTATCTATATATATATATCAAGTACAACCTTAGCACAAAACATCTAACACATATGAAATGCATTTATGGAATGAATACACATAATGAAGAAGCAAATCCTTTTAAAAATATTTGGCCTAACCCTCATATCTTTTAAATGAACTCCATGACGGTTCAATCAGGTGGGAAATAAATCATCTACCTAACCTGGAAAAGACAGATGAATTGCCTTACATCTATTTGGTCTCTGCACACCAGGTATTTACCATTCTGAGTCTTGCCATAATTGGTTCTGCAAATACTTAGCTTAACTCAGTCAATTATATATTTTTCCATAGTTACCTTAATATTTTGGTTTTTTTCATTTTCTATTGCTTTTTTTTTTTTTATGGCTTCTTGCTGCTGTTGTATTAGGGCATACAACACAGATCAGAGATATTCATTTCTCAGAGAAGTCTCTCTCCCTGAGAAATTGGCACTTTGAGCCTCAGCTTATGTAACAGCTACATATAAATGGGTCCTACCGGCACTGTTACCAACCTTGCTGCTTATGAAATTCCAGCACTTTGGCCAAAAGAGTGCCCTGACGTAAAAATCTTCTTAGGTGAACACTTCCCACCACCGAATTCTTTTATTTAAACAGGTGTGTGTAATTCGCATATACGTTATAAGTTTCTATACACATACACACACTTAACTCAAAAGTGAAATGTCTCTCAAATAGAAAGTAATTATAAGGGTATTAAAAACAAAATGCTGAAAATAACTATTTCACACTTAGATCATAAAAAATTTTAAAGTAATGTGATGATATAAGACCTAAGAGATCAAATACATCATATATGATTGTCATATATGCATGCTGTGTTCATCGATTTTTAATTTTCTCTTTAATCAGAAAATAAAAGAGCTTACCTTTGCATACTGAGACCACAGCTTACAGTCACTATATCTCAGCCTATTTTATACAAGTGATATGGCTACGAAGGTCCAAGGAGAACGAGAATAAAGTGAGATAAACGTGCTGAAAACTGCTTAAAAGTATTAACCTGAAATACACAGAGGATCCAACACCAGTTTAAAAAATACATTAACGAGGTATTCCCAGCTCTTCAATTAATAATGGTGAATGACTGATTCATGATTTTCAAACATTCACCCAAATTTTAAAAAAGAAGAAAAAGCTAACACCAGCAAAATCTATCAGTGGTTTGTTCCCCAGGTTAACAATTTGAGAGAGACTACAAACGACTCCAGGAGCCCTGGCTTCCCCGCACCATGCACCGCATCTAGTCAGCATGAGGTATGTCGGAAATCTATTGGACCAATTACCTTGCACAAGAGATGGGGTGCTCCCACAGCCTCAAGAAACACGGCTGCAGGCCACCTCCCTGGCTGGGTGCCAGCCCCCATGCAAAGAATATGGCTTCAAGGAGGACCCCTATCTCTGAGGAATTATAATAGCGCTAACTGACGCAGTCAGGAATGCAACTATTCAGTTTATGTGCTAAAAAAGTTTAAAAACTGTCAGAAGATAGCACAGCTCATACACTAATTCTAAGTTCTACATTGGTCTGTAGACTCCCCGACAAGAGACTAGGCTAGGAGGGGCTAAGTATATCCAGATATTGCTAGGTTTCCAAAGGAAAAGTTTTCAAACAGACACCATGGCTCTGAATAAAGTATTGCTCTTCTTTAAAATGCTCATTCACTGCTTTCCAAAAGGAGGTGTCAGAGTGCTGTGTCTGAAAGCTGGAAAGCCTCAGGGGGTCACATTGCTCTTAAGACTAAGACATAGAAATTGCCATTTCAAGCCAGACAACCTGATGGTTCTAGAAGTCAGAGAAGAAATCTTGAGGGCCCAAGTGAATAATAAATGGTGCGACGCTCAGAGGCTGGCAATAGGGGCTGTCAATGAAAAAACCACCTACAGTGGAGAAAAGAGCAGAGAAGCAAAACTTTATGTTAATTTCACAGAATTTGGTGAAGCCAAAAGCTTCATTTATATTTCTCTGCTCTTTCAGCTGTAAGTGGAATTTTCATTACAAAATGAAGGGGTGGGAAGGGTAAAGGGGGTGGGGGTAGTGGGAGGACACTTAATTCATTACAAGATTTAAACAGTTGAACTTGCATGGTTACCACTTCTAACAAAGGACTGACAGCTCAATTATTTTAAGTAAAGCAGAGAAATGTAAAAGTTTGCAGCAACTGGGCAGGTTTACAACATGGTTAGTAACTTCCAACAAACAACAACAAAAAAAAAAAAAAAAAAAAGACTTGGTAGAAACCATTTGAAATGACTGCCATCATGTTGGAAAACAGCACAGCTCCATTTTCACCATTATAGAGGGGTTGAGTTATGAAGCTGAGTCAGCTACTTCAAAAGAATTTTCTAAAGAGAAATCTCCAAAGAGATTCCAACTTGGAATGCAAATTTGACAATCAATTTCAAATAACAATACAGCTGCAGCTGCCAATTAATAGTATTCCAAAAACAAAGAGGACTGTTTGTAAATATTTAATTAATAAAAAATGGACACTACCAGCCATGCTTTTTCTTCTCAGTGATGGCTCTGTTTCATCCATAGGTCAGCAAAACAAATCAATGAAACATGAAAACTCCCAGCTGAGATGGGCCCTCTTGTGTACGTCTAGCCACTAATGCACAGGATGAGAATGGTAAGTTCACAGCTACTTCCAGCAAGTGATGAGGTTTTATTAAAGTATCACCCACCACTAATAAAGACAAAAGGTCAAGGAGCAGAAGTAACAAGCATGGTGTAAAAACTTTATTTCTGATAAGTAACACTAACATTTGTTTTAAACTATCTGTTTCATTCTCATTTAGCGGTCCCAAAGAAATCCGGTACATAAATTTGCCGTATTTTGTGAAGCCCATTCTCAGCGATGGGTACTGTTCAGCTCCAAAAAAACAGAAATGAAGAAAGACGAGGAAAGCTAATTCATACTAAAAACGGACATTTTTAAGACACAGCAACTTGTAAATCTCAACATGGGACCACACTGTTGCCTTCATGGGGGTGAGTACCTTAATGAAACCATTACCTTCTTAGTAACATCATAGGCTTCCAAACAAGGTGAGAATGCAAGTGGAAGACTTAGGTCTGCACCCTTTACAGAACAGCACAATGTTACCGACTGATCATTTTTCACCAGCTTAATTAGGTGTCTTAAAAAATAAATGCTGACCCATGGCTGAAACCTGTCACTTTTCACAGCAGCACTCAACAAGAACTGGGACAATCGAAGAGCAAGTTTTTATGGGGACCCTGTTGCTGCTTTAGATTCTGATGTAATTGAAGAGGATAAGAGACCCTTCAAAGAATCCCAGAAAAATCGCTAATCTTCTCTCTGCATGAAAAAAGCCAGGGAGTGAACACAGTATCTTACAGAGTGAAGAAGGCCACAAGAACAAGAGAGGGTGATTGATCAATTAATTTATTATTTTTTAAAACTTGGAAATTCGGAAACTAAAATAATCACATTCCTCCTTCCCCATCTCTGGGTAGTGCCATCACTTTAATAAGCAATGCTCAGATAACAGAGTAAACCTTTATCATGGGGATGCCCTTGTACAGCAGGAGTACAAAGGGCTTACAAAAGTAAATAGACTGGCTCAAACTAACAATCGCCTTTGCTTTGTTTTATCAGTTTGGTTACAAATGAATGGGTTTCTAGGGCTAAGTTATTATTAGTTTTCAATTCTCTATAATTTGATACCAAAACATATCAAAAATAATAAGCTAAAACAATATTCAAACCCATATTTTATTGGCTTTAATTACACACTTCAATATTTACAAAGTTAAAGTTTAAATGAAAAGTCTCTATTGTATTAAAAAAATAACTACAGCCCGAATTAAAGTGCCCTGGGGCAAATACATATCAATCAGCTAAGCATCAGTGACTGCATCAGGAACCAGGCAGTACTCTGTGTTACAACAAAGCAGTTTATTTGTGATCAGTGTTTGAGACTCTATACATCCTTCACGAATTTAATTTTACATAATCTGATACTCCTCTTAAAACTTAAACTTTGAACTGCTAGACTTATTTCCCTAGAACAGAAGGGCTGGTATAAGTTATTTTCTGGAAATGAGGTACCGTTTCACAGAACTAGTTTCTTTTTGTTTGTTTGTTTTCAAGTTTTAGAGAACTAAATTTGCATTTGTTAAAATCAAAAAGTAGGAAAGATGTTCTTTACAAATAATTTTGATCAAGTATGTGTTCAAAGAAAGCAGGATAAAAAGGCTTTTTCTCTAACATTCTGTATGTACTGTATTGTTCAATAGGAATTAGCTTCTGTCATTTGCTAAAAGAATGAGTAGTGGGGAACAGGATATGTTGGGAATTTCATAACGGGTAACAGAACCATTCTCTTGGGTAAACCTACAGAGAAAAGAAACGGAGAGGACTCCAAATAAGTTTAATAATCCAATAAAAATTTCAGGTTAAAAAAAAAAAAAAGAATCTTACAGTAATTATCATTAACCTTTTCCAGATTAGTCAGTCAACATGTACCATTATGGAAGAGGCCCACAAACTTTGAAGTTACTCTTAATATTTTAATAATATTTTCCACTCAAAATTAAGATGGCTACATCATAGGAAGAAGGATATTCAAAAAGGGATTTCATCGGAGTGAACTGTCGTGAATTATAAAGCTCAAAAGCAATGCTATTGATTAATATTCTGAAGTGACTCTCAATTTGGCACATCACATATTACAGGAGAAACAGGGACGGTCAAGATTCACAGCACAGCTTTCTGTGCAGGCCTCAGATCCCCAGAAAGACAGTTCCAACTGGAGTCGTGACCAGGTGTTTATCTTAATGGCTACTGCCAATATTGGCATGGCAAATCTGGAAAGATTAATTACTTTCTTAATTTTGTAATTAATGAGTTCTTGTGGCCTCACAAACTTCTGCATACTCAAGCATGATTTGAAATGTGATCCTTATTTCTATTCTAATATTTAAGCTACGGAGAAATCACAAAGCAGCAACAGCAGGTATTCGAGAGCACCAGATGATCAGAGGGAAATTACCCCACATGCAACAGCTTTACAAAGGCCAAAAGACATATTTACCTTACAGCCAAAATAAAGCATCGTTTTAGTAGGTTGGCATCACAGTAACATTTAAAAACCAAATCTTTTATGTGAAAAATGGGGGCATTAAATTTCACCAGCTTTGGAAGTCAGTTATATGGTACATGGGAGTGAGGAGCCTTCTGAAGAGGGGGCTCAGAGGCCGCAGGGTGAAAGTATAATGTTAGAGGAAAGGGAAGAACAAGAGAGAAAAACTAAAAAGACTGAGGAAAAACGTGAATGTGCCTTAGAGCCTAGATATACAAGTGTTTTAAAGAAAAAAATTAAGCTCTAGCAAACCTGTACTAAAGAACATGGGACTTACTATGTCTAAAAGAAAGACACAGACTTAAGGACCTACCCTAGGAGGCAGACGCTTTGGCTCTCACACAAGACATATTACAGTGAGTCTAGTGAGTCAAAATGTATTTGTAAACTGACCAGACCTAATTCACAGGAAGGATGAGGTGGTCAGGGTATCCAGAAGTTGGCTGAATGGTAAAAGCAAATTGCCAAATCAAAAGGAGCTAGAGAGCTTGAATTCAGAAGAAATTCTAAGCGGCAGCATATTCTTGTATGGGGAGGCCCTGGCCGAACCTGAATGTGTCAGTGGAGACATTCAGTTAAGGAGGAAACTCCAGACTCTCCTTTCAGCCTTAGAGGAAACTCACCCCAAACGTCTGAGCCTTCCAGCTTCTCCACATCTTTCCAGGATGTAAATTATCTATCTTAATAGGGAAAGCGGTCAAACTGTTCACTTTCTACTTATTTCTACAGCTAGGAAATCAGATGAAGCTTCAGTTTAGCAGTGTCTTAAAGACCCATAATTTTCATCCAAACAAAAATGGGAAAGCTGATGCATGAGAGAAAAAGCATAATGAAAGGTCTGAGGCTCGTGTGGAGGACTAATGCCACAAGTAGCAACACAGTCAAGGTCCTTCTCTTCTGTGTGCACACACGCCCAGCCTGGGGTCGCACTGGTGCACACAGGTGTGCACCCACACACTCTAACACTCACATGCATTCTCTCACATGTGTGCATACACACTCGCGTTCTTTTTTCTCTCAATGACAAACATCCTACAGATGGCCAACTCTATACCACATAGCACCCGAGTTAGGAAAAATGCCTAAGAAAGCATATCACTGACTCCAAACCTACTGCCTCCATTGCCACATAAACCTCATTCAAAAGTTATCCAAAGGGCCACTGAGGTTCATTTCCGCATCTGCCTTTGTTTTTTATTTTTGGAGGGAGAGGAGCTATTCCTATGATTTTTCTCACTGTACTACACAGACCTTCTGCAGTAAGCACTTCAGTAACTGCTGTAGATACCCCCTCATCACTCTCTAGGTCTTGTTGACTCCATCTCTACAGCAAAATTCATGAAAAAGGATGACAGCTACAAATTTGAAGTGAGTACTTCCTATCTCTAACTCAAATCACCTACAGTTCACACAGTTTCAAACCAGAAACTTAAATGTAGCTCTATAACTGGCAGGCAGCCAAGCTAGAAACTGGGTATGGCCCTTCAGTAGCCTTTGAATGGAGTATAAGTTGGCTGTAAGAAGAACTACTTAAAATATTTAATTTCAATATGGTCAGAAACAGGCAATTAGAACAAGCAGTCCTTCAATCAGGCAAAGCAGAGAGAAGAGCAACTCCAACCAAACCAAGAACCACAAGGTTGTGGCATTTTCAACGGGAATTTAAGTTGGGTCACTAGAATAAGTAGGTCTGAGATCCTCCAATTCATTTAAAGAAACCCTAGATACAAACTGTGCTTTGGATTGCTGTGCAGAGTGGCTTAAGAGGAGAAATCAGTAAGATGGTGTACATACCATAGGCAGGGGCAGCTGTGCTGTAACCATATGGTGTTCCATAGCCTGGTGCAAAGAAGGAGAAAGCACATCAGTCCAGGAAAAAGGGCAGTCAGCACTGGCCCAATTCACAAGGACCACCTGGCCCGGCACCTTGGGCCCCAAGGACTTCTTCAAGGTGCTGGCTGAACCAGAACCCTTCCCAGAATGGCCCGAGTCTACCGATTCCTCCATGCCTATGTAGAGTGGAAGCTTTTTACTATGGCCTACCAAGCTCTCCTGACCTACCAGAATATCCTGTTTCTTTCTCACTACACTTACCACATTGTATTATAATTATCAACTCTTTGTCTGTGTTCCCCCCTAGAATGGCAGAGACTCAAGTCTTATACATCTTTGCATCACTTGAACCTAGCAGAATGTCTGGCATATAGTAACCACTCACAAATTTAATTTGTTCAACAAAAGAATACTTAGAACCACTCAAATTACCAATTTCTCACAGTTGGAAAATAGGAATTTCCAAGTCTTTTTTCAGAAAGCAGTGACAGAGCAGGCTAAGCCTCAACTGCCACTGAAGAGGGCGCACAGATCAGGCTGTGGGCTCGAGGGCAAGGTCCATGTCTTGTTGAAATCCGAATTCTGGGCCCCAGCACAGGGTCTTTCAGTAAATATTGTTAAAATTGACATTAGCATCTGGTGCCTATGAAGAAGGCTCACATTATCAATAAAGTACAAAGAACACAAAAGTTTTTGAACCATTTAGTTCTGGCACTAGTTTCTTATATGTCCTTAGATATGTAACCTCTGAGTTGCCACTTTCATCTATAAAATGGGAAACCCTCCAAGCTACTTTACAGTTTTATAGGGATTAGAAATACTACGTTAATAGAAACGACAATCTTTAATTTTTCAGTAAAATGACTTTAAAAAATATAAATACTGGGCTTCCCTGGTGGCGCAGTGGTTGAGAATCTGCCTGCCAATGCAGGGGACACGGGTTCGAGCCCTGGTCTGGGAGGATCCCACATGCCGCGGAGCGACTGGGCCCGTGAGCCGCAATTACTGAGCCTGTGCGTCTGGAGCCTGTGCTCCGCAACGAGAGGCCGCGATAGTGAGAGGCCCGCGCACCGCGATGAAGAGTGGCCCCCGCTTGCCACAACTAGAGAAAGCCCTCGCACAGAAACGAAGACCCAACACAGCCATAATAATAAATAAATAAATAAACAAATACTTAAAAAATATAAATACTAAATCACTTGGGTAAATCTCTAGGAAAAACTGGTTTCTAAAATAGAACAAGGGCACAAAATCTACATGGGCCCTTCAAATTGTACCCAAAACAAATCAAGCTTTTTTACTTTACAGTCCCTTTTTCTATAATCGTTTCTGCTGCTAGAATGATTTTTTTTTTCCTTCTTCTCTAGCTGACCAACTGCAACTCATCCTTTAGGTATCTATCACCTCCTCTGTAAAGTCCCCCAGGCTTGCTGTTCACTTTGCCCACCCCACGTCACAGCTTGCATCATATTACACGGTACTTTCTCAAGTGTCTGTTCCTACCCCATGTGACCCCAAGCATTCACAGGGGCAGACGCTAAGTGTTGGTCATCTTTGAATGCTCAGATCTAAATCTCTTGTTTGAGATAAAACATTCAAATATATGTTGAATAAGTAAATTGCTTTTGGGGACTAACTGAAACATTTTCTTAGAGATAAAGTTTTTCACTTTTTAGTCTATACTTAAGTCATATAAAACTGGGAGTTGTACAACTTAGTCTTTAGTGCTCACTAAATCATATATTTCAAGAGGACACAAGGCAGTTGAAATAAGCAGTAGGAAATATACAGTAGGAAAAGTATCAGAAGCCAAAAAAAAAAAAAAAAAGATTAATGCTTAAAAAAGAAGGCTGTATATCAAATCTATTCCAGGAAAAGGTAGCTGGTTGGCTAAGGCTACAGTTTCAAAGGTTTTACTAAAACCTCCTTAAAGAGATGAAACTATAACAACTAAGCTGGCCACTAATGAGGCCACTGGGGTTCTAATCCTGACTTCACGTCTCACTAAGGTGACTCTGAATTGCACCTGCTATTTAACCTCTCTGAGCCTCAGTCTTCTGCAGAAACTGATGGCAGAGGAATGTAATTAAATAACATATGTAAAAATACTTACTATACTCCCTGCTGCACAAAATACACTCTGCAAATGGCATATAACCTATTCATAATCCAAACTGACCTAATCTGAATCTTCTCTAGGCTATAAAAGAACTTCCTTTTTAAAAGCTTCAGAAGACAGGCCTTTCAGAGGTCAGTGCAATGATGTAAAAGAGGAGCTACTACAGAGCAGAGAGGCAGACAGCAGGAGTCCTCTCACAATCACTGCCACTAGCTGACGGCTGCTGACCCCTCGCGCGTGAGGGAAACGTCCCATGACCCAGCAGCTGGACAAAACTGGATGAGCACATCACCAAAGGCAAGAGAGTTCACCTCAATAACCTGCCTACTACTGTTTAATGAAAGCTGCTTCCTTTAAATAAGACATTAAATGAGGCAAAAAAAAAAAAATTAAATTTCCATAGAAATAGTGAGATGCACAGAAAAATGTCTTAATTTTGGACACACAAAAAATATCAAACTGTAACCACCCTCTCACGCTGTCTTTCAGCACTCTCTGTCTCCTTCAATGGTGCCACCATCCAATCTACTTCCTCCAGCATAAGATCCTGGGAGGGACCTGAAACCTCACTCTGTTTCGTTCTCCACATTCAATCCATCAATTCTGCTTCTGAGGTTCTTCCATCTGCTCACTTCTTGACCCCCATCTACTTCCCTACACCCCCTGGAGATCCCTCCATGGCCTCTAGTCTAGTCTCTCAGCTTACAAAAACCTTCTACTTTGTCTTGGCATGCCGACTTCTGTCCCTACAAGCCGTTCTTCACGCTACAGAGAGTGATCTTTACAAATAAAGTCTGAAAGTCTTATCTCCTTACTCCTCTTAGAACCCTTCATGACTTCCCCCATACTTAGGTGCTAAGACCAAAATCCAAACCACAGCCTCCAGGACGGGACTGAGTACCCACTTTAGCTCAAATTCCGCCCCCCTTCACCCACACACAGTGCTCTCCATGCTACAGACATGTTGGCCTCCTCCTAATTCTTCAAATGAGCCAAGTTCCCTCCTACCAGCACCATAGGGTGCTGATGTGCTATTCCCTCTGTGTGCGGTGTTCTTCCGTCCCAATCTTCTCTGAGTTAACTCCTACTCATTCTTCAAAGCTCAGTTCAAGTGTCACATCTTCAGGGAAACCTTCGAGGCCCCGACAGACTAGACCAGGTTTCTCTGTCACGTCCCCTCAGAGCATTGTGCCCCTCTCCTTCATCATAGCAACTCAGTCAGTCGTGAGTATTCCATTAGTATGTCTCACCTTTAGACCAAACACTGCAGGAGAACATAATCCATGTCTGCTGTGTGTCAAAGCAGGCACACAATACTTGAGTAAGAGTACACATTGTTTATATGACACATCTTTGAGCTATGCCCCTACTGGGATCAACTTCTAGAAGCTTAATTCCAAAGCCACATCATCCACAGAACTTCCCAAAAAGTCTAATTCTTTCTTAGAAAAAAAAAAACACAACCTAAGTGAACTTCTTAAGAGTGTTATGCAAAAAAATAATGACGGGATAAGACCCAATCTTTATGACAATTTCATTTTGATCAACAACTACTACTGGTTTAGTTGTCAAGTTCAAAGTTCCATACTTGCAATATTACAGAGACTTTGATTTTAATGAGACGAGGTACAGCTGCTGCTACGACGATACAAGGATGAGAACAGAAGGCAAGCAGAGGGCATCTTTTCCCGTCTCCCTCAGGCCGTGTGGTGAAATGGGAAGAATATAAACTTTGGAACTAGAGATGCCTACACTCCAATCTTTGCTCTGCTATTTACAAGATGCCTCACACTGAGCTAGTTGCCTTACCTCCCTAAAACTTAGTTTCCTCACACGGAAAAATGGAAATAATTTCTACTTGAGGAAACACTGTGAAGATTAAAAACAATTAAGTGAAATCATTTATATGAAAGTATCTAGTGTATACTCAGCTCTAGATAAGTAAGTTCCCCCTTTCCTCTTTGTGTACTTCTTTAGCCCCTGATGGTTCCCCAACATAGAGTTAAAGAAATGCTAACATCGCCGGGCTTCACCCCAATTAAGTAGCTCTTACCAGCCATTTTTCTCACCTGTGATACCCAATCTGTCGTCTACGTCCCCACCGAATACACTCTGCTCAGCTATCCAAACTCCCCAATCTGTGGAATATCTTTGGGCTTCCTCATTGTCAAAATATGTCCCCTCAACTAAGCACAGTACTCCTCATCTGTCACCTCCCTCCAGAAAGCCTCTAGTCACTCAGCAGATTCCAGGAGAAAACCTGTAACATTCTGTAGATTCTCTTCTTTTGAAATTCGGTGCACACCCATCCTATACCCATATTATGTTTCCAGAAACCCTGTATAACCCTGGAAAATAAAGGAGAGGCTGTTCTTGGAACTCTGGCCCAGAAAAGGAGGCAGATGTCTCACAGGGTGCACTATACCTGGAGCTATGTAGCCAGGAGCAGCTGTGGCCCCAACAAAAGCTCCCCTTGTTAGAGTTCCTCTTCCTCTGCCCCGAACAGCTTGGACTGCTGCGGACACAGCTGTATTCACAACACCCTTTGCCTGTTAAAAATAACACATTTCATTACTGAGAGAAATAAGATCATCTCATCAACTTTGTAATGCATAATTACTCTATGAGAAACTTGAGCCTGTACATGAGATTAGTCGTCTATGACCTTGAACCTTCAATTTATAATCTGTAAAATGAAAATGACATCTATCTTACAGAGTTGTTCTGGAGAAGATGCTGGCACAGAGAAGTATGCAAATAAATTCTTCCTTTCACTTGAGGGTTACCCAGAAAGAGTTCGTTTTCTGCACACAAATTTCAGCAGTCAAATTACATCCAAAGTCATTTTAGGCCTGACTAAAGCAATTACACACACTTGATACCTAGGTTCAAAATTTACTGAATTCTCCCCCAGCAAACAAAAAAATACCACAACAAACTACCTGGAGTTAGCTGTGAACCTGAATGGGGTTTTAAAAAAAAAGGAACTAAGACAGGAAGACCAAAGGTGTGGATGCCAGTTCCTGATGTAAGTAACTGAGACCTCAGGAAGGTCATGCAATTCTGCTGTGTGTGCGTGTGTGTGTGTATCAATTCTGGTGTGTGTGTGTGTGTGTGTGTGTGTGTGTGTGTATCAATCACCTCTGAAGTCTCTTCTTGCTCTAAAATGCTATGGGACTCTGGTAAAGTCACATAATCTCTATGGGAGTCTCCCCACTAATTGCAAAATGACAATTATGATACCCACTTTGTTTTCCTTACTTCAGAGTAGAAAGAGCAACTGAGAAAATAGATACAAAACTCTGAAAAGTAGAATAGATAAGGACAAAGAGTAATGGTACACAAGGCTGCTAGAACATTCCTTTCCAAAACTGAAAATTTAAGAAATAAGAAAATATCTAGTTTTAAATTACATATTATATTTACTTTTTAATATAAAGATGCAATAAAAACTCAAGCTCAAAAAACTACTAATACTCCCTGCTATAACCAAGCTGCAGGGAAGGAGGTGCAGAGCCTCAAAAGCATTGTACGATCAAGTCAACAGCATCTCAGACAGCTTAAATAGTCAGTGCATATACACATTTATCTCTCATTGAAAAATCCTAGGATAGCCTCTATAACTGGGTAGAAGACAGTTTCAAGGTCGAATGTATCGTGCACAGAGAACAGCCATTTTTTCCTTTTGGCTGAAAAAAATCCAACCAAAATAGACTGCTTCTTGGCTGTCAAGCACATTGAACACGTGAGTTTTATAGCTTTTAGTATGGAAAATTTTTAAAAATGAGTGAACTTCATGCGGGCATTTTTTTTTTTTAAACACAGCTTAGTCAAATATAGTCAGAAAGTAGTAATCTGGCAGCAGCAAAGTGACTCCACACAAATCAAGCTCATGTCTCCTAGAACCAAACCTAACTACCTAATAAGTATCTGCACATAGCATAGGCTTTTTTAAACACTAAAATTAACTGACCCATATACAAGATGTAACGCATGAGAAAAACACACCAAAACAAACAAGGTAACAATTATCCTTCTACTAATTTAGAACATATTCTAGAAGATTTTAGAAAAAGAAAATCCACTTATCCTCTCTCTACATGTATACCACTGCAATTTAAACGCTTTATTTGTATTTCATCTCAGTAAAAAGTTCGTTTTTTGTTTATATTTTGAATTCTAGAATATAAGCAGTGTTTATTATAGTACATACAAGAAGTTTAAATTAACACAAAACAAATTTCTAAGATGGATATAATATACAATAGGAGCATGCCAATGGTCTTTGGAAGGAGAAGAACCAGGTTTCAAAGGGAACCCTTACCATCAATTAGCTATGTTACTACAAGCGGTATCTTAATGTGTTCAAGCCTCATTTCCTCATCTATAAAATGAGAGCTATTCTAACCTCTTATAATGGACTTCGCATATGCATATTTAACACAGAATCTTAAATAATCTAAGCTTCCTTCTATTAGTCTAAACATTTTTCTTGACTTGTTCCTATCACATAATATATTCAGACATTATTATACCAGTATTCTCCACAAGGGAGAGAATGTGTCTTATAGTTAACGTATCTCCTTTTCCCTCACAATCGTGCACATGGTGTATGTCTAGAAAATATTTTTGAATACGTAAATGAATGGATAGAAGAATCTGTTATTCAAAAGCGTGCAATTAGGAGGCCATCTTTTCTTACTGCAACCCTGTTACAATCCTGGGCCTTTAGCAGCTCTAACATTTCCAATGTCGGTAATGAACAGAAGCAACAAAGGGTCAAGTTCTACTGTGACGCCCTCAAAGGAAAACCCAAAATAAATAATGCAAAAGGACAAAACTGGAAAGGAAATGGAAGAGCACCTGCAGACTGTGATGAGAGTAAGCCCCAAATATTCTTGGCAGCTTCCCTAAACTAAACAAATGCTAGTATCTCATTAAAGTCCCAACCCTCCAACACTCTACCTCTTCAAGAATGACCTAAAGCCCCCAAGTAATGCTAATAGTCTCTTTTTAATATATAATTTGCCTAAAAGACCACAGAACAGAGAACCACTAATCATATTTCTATTATTCATGATCAAACCCAAAGATAAGGTTGCCAAATCCAAGAAAAAGAAGTAACTTTAGAAAAACCTGAAGTGGCACAAAGACAGGAAAGGAAATTTAATTCTGGTAATATCTTTCAAAGGTTTAATGCTTAACTCATACCTGAGGGATAATCTTCTTTTTCTTATTATTTGCTGCATTGGGTCCAGAAAACAGCTTCTCCAGGGCAGCTAAAGCTGCACTTGCCTTTGCCACTTTCTTATTTGGACCTGCACCTCTGAATTTCTGTCCATCTACTTCTACCTAAAATTAAGAACAACACTCTGCAATTATCCCATGCAATTCCTCTACACAGTTGTAATTTAAATGTATCACAACACAGAAAACACCAAAACTCAAACAGTACCATAAGATTTGACTCACTCTAAAGCTTTTTTATATATAAGCTCAGGATATTCTATGTCTTTGAGGGGAAAAATAAGGTTGGCTTGTATCTAGGTACACACCTCCATTACAAAGCGTTTGTCATGGCTTCCACCAGTCTCCGAGATGAGTTCATACTTCAGACCTCTTCTTTTTTCATTGAGCTCCATTACAGGATTTTTGCCACTTGCTGTGAGGATAGGGCCCTGAGTTCTTACCTAAAAGGAGGTTCAATCAAGTAAATTTTTAGAGTATTAGATTTCTTATTAATACAATTATACTACGTCTCTGTTGAAAAAGAGGCTCAAGAATTGTACTTTAAAGCATTCAGGGGCTAGGATGCATGATCACTTCTGTATACAAATGGCAAAATATCTTTAAAGGTATCGAAATTCTACAAGCAGTAAACATCACAGTAAGTCATCTGGCCAGCCTGCCGTGGAAGCAGGCTGTCTCAACAGATCAGTATTCAAGAGCAGTGTAGCCTTGCCATCACATGGCACTCCAGGGTCTGATCTGGGGTGTTCAAGATCTAAGAACAATACTCTAAATGACTGACAATGTAGGTAGAACAGTTGAGATTCACATGACACCTGAGCATTCATTGTTTTTCATCTTTAGGATTAGGAAGAAATAACTCTAAATTTGGGAGACAGAAAGAAAATGTGCCTACACACCTCTCAGTCTCTCTAAAGAGATTTAACGGCACCTAGAGTAAAAACAATAGGCTACAGACTATGAATTCTGAAATTTAAAAATAATAAAAGCAGTCATTCCCTGCCCTCAAGAAGCTAGAGTATAGAAGGAAGGATTGATCCAATCACTGTAAAACAATGTACATTATAGAGCCCATGTATATTATGGAAACACAGTACAAGGAATCATTTTCTAGGGCAAACAGGATAGTTTTCCTGGAAGTGACATGCAAACCTGACCTTAAAAGGTAAGTACCAGACCATGAGAAGGAGGAAACGAAGGAGAAGGGCATTCTGGACAGAAGAAACAGCCATGCAAAGGCCCAAAAGAAAGAAAGACCATTTGTTTGGGAAATGGCAAGAAGTTCCATTTGGCTGTATTAAGCGAGTGAGGAGAGGAAAGCAGAACCAGATTAGAAACACTCTTGATGGAGCCAAATCATAAAGGACTTCAAATGTCATGCAAATGAGCTTCAACTTTATCATGGACAATGGGGAGCCACTGAAAGACTTAAATCTGGGTAAATTCACAATTAGACTAGAAAACTGCTCTAGGAGTGGTGGAAAGAACTGACATAAGGATAAGACTAGAGGTGAGGAAGAGAAGTAATTCACGTAAGAGTGTGAAGGCTCAAACGAAGAGAGAGGCTAGCACCAAAAATAAACCACAAAACACCACAAAACTATAATTTTAGAAAGGAAAGACCCAACGACTGAGCACTTTTTGAGGTTAGAGGGCATGTCTGTAATTCTATCCCAGTAATTGCTCAAGAAATGCTGAACAAAAATGAATTATTACATATAATAGGATTTTCATGTATGTAAACCTAATGGACAGCAAGATTCTCTTAAAATACTCTACGCTGATTTAATAAGTGGTTGATGCTATAAAAGTGAAACATTGGACAATTTTTAAAGACAATTTTAATAAACATTCCTGGGTCTTTTGCAATAAACCACTTCTTGAAGAGTTTTTAATAATCTACATCTTTTTAATTTCAAGGCAAATTTCTGGAGTCCATCTTTAAAAGGTAATGAGTAATTTCTGAAACTACCCTATGATTACCCTATCTATGGTAATCACTCCTTGCTTTCCAAATCTGAAATCACTTTTATAAAAATGAGTCAAGATAAAAATATTTGCAGTTCTAATCAATTATTACTATTTTAAATGAAGAATAAGAGCTTTCTCCCCTCCCCATTACTAGATTATACAGAAGCAAAGCAGAGATGGATTCACAACCAGAACCTCCACATACTCTCATAACTGCTATTAGTTTAGCCCACACTGCTCTCTTAATTCCCTTTGAACTTAACAGTCTGTACCTCATAATTAATGCGCTCTTTTTCTCTTACTATTTATAACACTGCCAGCAAACCATCTTGGCCTGCCTGTGACAACCACTTATGAATGACTGGTCCTCTCTAAAGCCAGGTGCCACATCTTCTATCCTCCACAACATCACATGAGGAGTCAGGCATGGCTTTCACAGGCCTCAGCCCCATCAGTCCCCACCATACAGGCCCACCTGGTACTTCTCAAACATTTACTTTCACAACTCCAGGTATTATACCTCCTATTCCTTGGCCCAGAATGCCTTCTTTCCACCACTTCCCCACATAGCAAAATCCTACTCATCATCTCAAACCAAGCTCACAGTTCACTCCCTTTGATTTTACATGTGTGTACATTTCGTAATCACATCCTCCTTTGAGATTTTACATTATATTCATTTTGCAATCACGGTGCTTATCACATTACATCGTAATTATGAGCGTATCTTTTGCCCTTCTATCCTGAGAACATCTTAAGGCTCTGGACACAATTTCTGCAGCATCTAGCAGTAAGCAGGTACTAAAAGGGGACAAAATTATAGTCCACTAAGTCCTTGATAGATACTCATTCTTACAAATGACACTTTTTAAAATTTAATGTAAGCTCCTGCGGTTACTTTAAAGCCAATTTTTCTTATGTAGAATGCAATAAGCAAGGGCCCCATGAATTCCCAAATAAGCCATGTATACTCAGTACTTGGACTTTTGTCTCCTTCTATTATCTGTGACAATACGTCATAGGTCAGGACTTGCTCAAGAGTGAGGAACATACTAAATCAGACGCCCTCTTTAGGGCTGGACCAACTCAATGATGACCCCACTGACTCCCACAGCTTAGCACAAATTTCGAATAATCCTAAATTTCCCCATTAGATTTTTTTTTTTAAGTTTGCAAACATACATACATACACATATTCATTCATTCATTCATTCATTCGTTTATAGCACAGCAGCTTGTGGGATCTTAGTTCCCCGACCAGGGATGGAACCAGGGCCCCCTGCAGTGGAAGCATGGGGTCCTAACCACTGGACCGCCAGGGAAGTCTCTAGATCTTTTTGTTTTTCACTCTTCAGTTATTGTTGACGTTCCTGATACATTATGATTGTGAAATGCTGGAAGCAACTCCCATGGCCAGCAAAGGAGAAATGCTAGTTAAATTAGGATACATCCATGTGTTGTACAGTATACAGTTATGTTTACAGCGATTTTTAGAGTTAAGTGAAAAAACAAGATGTAAAACTGTATGAAAATATGATTGCCTTCATAAAAAATACACATAGAAAAAAGGCTGGATATAAATAAAGCAAAATATTAATAATGGCTGCCTCTGGAATACATATACTTGTATATGCTTTTGATTGTCTCATTTATACTTCTCCATACCTCTCAAATTTTTGACAATGAACATACATTACTTTTCTTCCAAGGAAAAAAAAAATGTAAGTATACCTCTAAGGTACTGGAGGTTTCAGTTGTAGAATTTCCAGTATTATTGCTTGAGTTTGAAGACACTGTTTCATTTTTGCCTTCATTATCTGACTTTTCATCGGAACTCATACATTCAATATCTGCATCAAAGCCCGTTGGGTATCCCATTGCCTGCAGTACCTGTACAAATTACATTAAGATTCAGTTTTATTCAAACACCAGACACCACAGAGAATAGATGAAATATTGAGAACAACAGTTTCAAACCCACAACATTTGAAACCATGAAACACCCTGCAGAAAGAGAAAGATGGTGCTAAATCTATAAATTCTTGGTTAAAAAAGTTTTACCTACCAGAGTGTCACCATGGAAAATGGGGGAAACCTCCTCAGAGTAATTAGGTTTAAATAACGGATAACAGAAATGCAAACCTGAGGCTACTCTGGGTTCATTTAATTTGGAGATGAGAGGTAGAGAAACAGAATAGCCAAGTTCAACCAGTGAGATGAGGGGGAAAGTAAAATCGCACACTATGAAAAGTAACTAGGCTAAAAAGGAAAACACCTGATGGTCTAACTCTTTATTTCTCCTCTGGTCCTCAGTTTTTCAATTTGCAAAACAGGAAGACTGATTAATTGACCTCTAAGTTCTATGACTCAATCCAATAGGGGAAATTAGCACAGAAGGGAAATCAAGGAGTTTTCTTTACCTTGGAGCCAATATGCCTGTTAATTACAAAATTACATCTGAAGCTTTCTACTATCCATTCCTTTGGCTTTCCACTTAAACCATAATCGAGACTTGAAAGAAAAGATTCAGTCTCTAGGTTTATTCTCTACCACTAAGTGAACCAGGAACAAGTTTAGGTTTGTATCTCCATCCCTGCCTCTCAAGGCCCAGTTACATTATGGCTTCCCCCAATGTTCACTCTTCTTATATTTCTACTCATGCCTGGCATTTCTCATCTTTTTTAAAATACAGTTTTCAGAACAGTGTGTGTGTTTGTGTGTTTTGTACACCTTTTAATATCTCCTTCCAGGTTAAACTGCTTTTTAGATGTTTGCAGAAGAATATGTGCACTAGCATTTTTATAAGCCTCTATCAAACTGGTTGACACTGCATTGTCAGTTACTGACTTAAAGGTCTGTACCAGAACTAGGTTCCTAAAGATCCCTATATTTGTTTTAGCTTTTGACTAATGTTTAAAGTTGCTGGAGTGTAAAAGCAACAGCATATTTCTTTATAATCCCAACTATACCTAATAGGTGTCTCAAAAAACTGTTACGGCTGCCACACAAATGAGAAGCCAAACAGCCTAGCCTTTATAAACAATGGCATTCTGTACAAAGGATTCTGCCAATATAAATAAAATATTACTCTAAACAAAAAATGGGCAGAAGTAGACTTCTGTACCTAGAGAACTTGAAATTAATTCACCCAATCCATATGGAGAACTTGGCATTCTGTTGAACGTTTCAAATCGTAAATAAATTCCTTATATTCATTGGGAGTAAGGCCAAGAATACTTCTGTAACATCGTAAGTTCTAAGAGTACTCAGGTAGGACTTCACACTAAGTACACTAACATCGTTTGCTTATACCCTTGCCAATATTTATAAAGAAAACACCTTCTCCACTGCCTGAGTCCTGCAAATATGCTCTCCCTAAGAAATCGCGTCTCAGAAGGAATAGTTATCAGTCTGGAGTTAACATCAGGCTAACACAGGCTGCAAGTCAAAAGCCAAGAGTCCCAAAGAAATTTGATTTGTTTACTCCAAAAAAAACTAAAGACACACAGTTTCCCAATTTAATACAGACAGTTAAAAGTCTAATGTGAATTATTTAACACCACTTCTCTCTGCCCTTTTCTCACATATCAGATTCATTTATTGTTTTTGTAGCAACATATTTCAATACATTTATAAATATTTTATATAACTGATGGATAGTCTCAAAGGATATTAGAAGTGCACTTGCAATACAGCACAACTAACAAAAACTTTTCAAATTATTTTTCTATGAACACATATTCTAAGATTATTAACTAACATATGCTACAGAAGTAAAAAGAAAAAAATATGGAGTTTTTGGACTTCTAGATCCAGCTTGTTTGGAATCAATATTAAGGCCATGATTCTTCCTGCAGCATGAAGAGGGGCCTATAAAATATGTCCCACCTCCTTTCATGCAAGATGCATCCTTCTATTAAGGACCATAACCCTCTATTTACTTTACCATGTTGCACCATGCAATGTTTCTGCCCACCTTCACCATTTGACTGTTGGTAAAAAAGTATATTTTACTCTTTTCCACGAAGTTTGAATCCTGTTTTATCTCTGATTATAATTAACACTTGTTTCTGCAAGATTAGCAAAATGATGACAAATTGATGAAGTTCTGTAATGGGCACATGGATGTGTACTGCATTATTCTACTTCGTGTTTGAAAATTCTCGTAATAAAAAGTTAAAAAAACATATATTAAGGCCAAAAAAACTGGTATACCAAAGAAAAGTGAGTTTCAAATGCCTGCCAAACAAATCAAACCTAATAAACACATCAACTGAGCTGAAAAATCACAAAATGATTCTTGGAAACAAGGTGACTGGAAAATCCAGGGTAACCATGCCTGTTTTCTCCTGGACAGGGGTCGAGGCTGAGAAAGTTGATACCCTCAAAGACAAGGGGCCAAGAGTGAAAACATGCAGCACACCCTACCCCATGGCTCTCCACTCAGGAGAAAGTCATACTCGTGGCTTCCGCACAGTAGAGAGCCGATGGCTCCGGAACCTCTGCAGAGGGGCTTTACCCGTTGTCCCCTTCAGCCGATCTTTTCCCCACAATGATTAAGATTCTTTTCATGGAATATGGCTGATTATGTCCTTAAAGGTGTCCTTTGTGAGGGACAGTCAGGAAAAAGGACTAGAGGAGGAAAGGGAAGACCGGCCACTAATCTTCATCATTTTAGGGTACGTGCTGCTGGGCAGCCACGCTCCTCCTTCTGTTCTTACGTCATAGACAGTGAATTGATATTGATATTTCAAAAGCTTTCTGGGTCAGAGAACTTATATCCAAATTTGTGACTCATTCTCAGCATACTTTACAGCTAAGTTATTAAAATGTATTTTTAGCCTTATTCCTAAATTCACTTTTTCCCTCATTCTTAGTTTTCTTTTTCTGCCTCATTTTAAACTCATACTATTTCAACATACTTAAAAAGTACCCCTTTTGTAAAAAACATAACATTCTGTCCTATAATTTTACAGCTTAGTTATTATTTTTCTGCATTGTGCTTATTACTACCTGACAAATAATTGACCCATTTGTATATCCCGCTGTCTTTCTCCCCATTCTATCCTCACTAGAATGCAAGCTCCAGGAGGGCAAGGACTTTATTTTGATCACTGCTGTATCCTTAGCATCTAGGATAATGTTTGCATCTACATTAATAATACTTGCAAACTGGAATGACTATGAAAACAGACCAATTACATCTTATGTCATACTGTAACATAACAGAACTTTTCTTTAGTGAAAAGTGATCTTCCATCTACTTGATCTTTGACATTTTCACATTTGTCTGCGAGAGGTCAAATGTAGTCATGGAGAGATTCCAATATTTAAGAATTTTCTATAAACCTATATGCATAATTGACTGGTTCAATCGTGGGTCTTATTCTCTATGGAAATATTCTGAAATACAGAAAAGGCACCACATGCAAAAAAAACACATTAAATTTATTTATGACAGAAAAAATCTGCAAACAGCAAAATATCCAATGATAGGGGAATGTTTAAACAAACAATAGTACATCTATATCATGTTAATCATACAGCCATTAAAAATTATTTATGAAGATTTTAATAACGTAGAAAAACACTGATGACATGTGAAATGAAAAAAAAAAAAACAAAATCAGAGCATAAAACTACATATACACTGTGAGCTCAACCTAAAAAAAAGAAACAGAAAAAGACTGGACGTATATACTATATACAAATATTAATGAACTGCCTCAGAGATAAGCAACCAACATAGTTTTTATTTTTTTACTTTTTTGTGTTTTGCAAATTTTATATGATCAACACATTTTATAACCAAAAAAAGAAGAGTTTTGTGATCCAGAGGTGACAAAAGACTGTATGTTATTGTCATTAAAATCTTGAAAAATTCTGTTAATTTATTATAGATAAACAAGCACCTTATTTACAACATAAAATAACAAAGCACTGTTGAGTAAAAGAAATACTGTACCTTCACTGCTACGTGAAGTTTTGCTGTTTTCTTGGATGGTCCTGAGGCTTCATATGTTGTACCATCCACATCTACAGACATTGTGAAGACTGGGGCATGGACAGGGCCAGACTGAGATAAGAGCTTATATTGAAGCCCAGGCCTGATCTGATTTAGCCTCATTAGTGCATTCATAAGGTCTATTGCTTTGCTATCCAGAACTGTAAGAGAAAGAGGAATAAGATCAGAAGTTAAACCATTTTGCTTTAATCTATGTTTCTGTAGGTTCCTAGTGACCACTATAAATTCAGATTTTAAAAAGAATTTCAAAACGCACATATAAATTAACTTCACTTCGTAAGTAATTCTAAAATTACTGCTTAAATAATTATGCTAACATCATTGTAAAAGTAATATGCATTACCATAGCTATACATTAATTTTAGTTTGTCAGTATATTTTAAGCAAATGATGCTTGGAAACAAAAGTTATTCAGTCAGTTTCTTAAAACTCCAATTCAAATCAATCAAATTCTTCACTTTTTAATTTTTATTTTCCTGAGACATAAATCCTTTCTAGTTGACATCTATAAGAATAAAGATTTTACACACTTTTCCTTAAGTTTCGTTTCATCTTCTTATTGGGATCTTTATCATCCCCTAATCCATCTTCAAATGGCCTCTTCAGAGCTGAAGACCCAGCACCTAAACAATTACAAGAGATTCATTATCAGTCAAAACAATGATTCTACTTACTCTACCAAATGTACCTAATATGTTCAGGAAGGAAAAATCTTAGGAATCACAAGGACCATAAGACCCTTTCACTGATCAATTAAATATTTATAATCTTGTAATAGCAAAAAGTTTTAAGTGAATCTTTATGAAACAATATTATCCCTTTTTATAAATATTTATCTTCCCATTTATTCACATATACACATACAAATATCTATGCATAATATTCACATCTGTATATGCACAAACAGAAAAAAGTCTGGAAAGATATGTATCAAAATGTTAAAGGTGGTTATCTCTGGCAGTAAGATTTATTTTCACTTATGTCTCTTCAAATATTTCTATAAGTTCACATTTATTATACTATTAATTTTTTTTTTTTTTTTAAAGGGTTGTGCACCAGGTTGTATCCACCGAATGTACCTTTTCACCAGCCCCTTAGACTGGGGTGGTGTAAGGCTTTGTTGCTTGTTTTGTTTTGTTTTTTTTAAACTTTGGGTTTATTTATTTATTTATGGTTGTGTTGGGTCTTCGTTTCTGTGCGAGGGCTTTCTCTAGTTGCGGCAAGTGGGGGCCACTCTTCATCGCGGTGCGCGGGCCTCACATTATCGCGGCCTCTCTTGTTGCGGAGCACAGGCTCCAGACGCGCAGACTCAGCAATTGTGGCTCACGAGCCTAGTTGCTCCGCGGCATGTGGGATCCTCCCAGACCAGGGCTCGAACCCGTGTCCCCTGCATTGGCAGGCAGATTCTCAACCACTGTGCCACCAGGGAAGCCCCTATACTATTAATTTTTAAAGTCCACATGTTAAATATTATGCTTACGGAAATATGATTATTTCTCATACTATGACATATTCTTCTGTCTGCCTGTTCAAATTTCTATTCAAGATTTTATTTACAGTTCATCTTCCCCATGAAGTTTTCTTCAGTTTCCCTCTCATCTCAACTTTTTAGAAGAGTTTCTATGGTATCAGAAATATAAAGTGTCATACGTAGTCTTGTGTCATTGACTATTTCATATACAGAGACCTTGTGTTTCCTTAGTGTTCTATGAAGGTCAAAGATATTTTCTCCTTGTCTGTTATCTTATAAACTATCTAACATAAGACTCAGAAACAACATAATGGGTATGGAACAAAAACTAACTGAACTAATATTAATCAATTTCTTAGATAAAGCAGCTAGTTAATAATGCCATCAAGACATAAGGCAGGAGCTTTGCTGTCCAAGATAAAAACAATCAGAGAAACGCTCATCAACCTGTCCAAGTACCACTTTAAAGAACTCTGTGTTTTCAATGTAAGAGTTGGTTGCTGGGTTTTTCCTAAAGGAAAGGTATGCTCAAAAGATTCATGCCATAAGATTTCCAGATACTTCTTAGTGAAACCTTGTAATAACACTGAGATTAACTACATATTCTCTGATCATCAAGATTTATTGTCCCTTGGGGTAAACACTGACTTCAGCATTTGCTTGAGTCAATACTTACCACTCAGGTCAATCAATCTTGATGTGCTCTCTTCAACAGAAGGCAATATCTGCTTATATCTGCTTAGTATTGTATTTCATTTGCATTACATAAAACTGTGAGTTTGCCAGTCTCCCAGAATGCAGTCTTTAAGAGATAAAGTTAAAAAGGAACAACATCTATTCAATCACTCTCCCACTCATTAAGTTACATTAAAAGCTGCTCCCTGATTGCCTGGAATTCACCAGCTGGCATAGACATATGGATCTATTCTCTAAATCCTCCAGCTACGTGAATAGAGCTTCATGGATTAAGCTTCCTTCTACCATCCCTGCCCTTGGATAAGGGCTGTAAAATCTGGAGCTAATCATAATAGTAATGGGGAGGAGCAGGGGGTTGGGGGGGATGGGCTTGTGTTACAAAAAGCAAGTTGTTTTCAACATCTACAGTATCTAGAAACAAGAAGTGACCATTTCGGAGGCAACAATTTTTTAAAACAATAGGTGAAGGTTTACCATATGCCTGGCACTGTTCTTAATACCTTATATGGATTAATTTATTTAAGCCTCACAAGCACCCTATGAAGCCTGTACTTTCATCATCCTCATTACAATTTCATTCACGTATTCATCCAGCAACAAATATTAATAGTTTTTCTATGTTCAGGACAATTTTAGGTGCTGGACATATAATAGAGAACAAAACAACGTCCCTGTTCTTAAAGAGTTTGCATCTGGTCGTGGAGACTAAGCCCAACATGTCATATGGTCCCGAGCACAATGGAGAAAAATAAGAGGCTTAAGGAGGAGGATGTGTTGCTATTTTTTTTACATGTGATGCCCGTCAGAAAGGTATCACTTATAGATAAGGTAGCTTTCTGATGAAGATCTAAAGAAAGTAAAAGAGTAAGCTATTCCGCTATTTGGGGAAAGAGCCCCAGGAAGAGAGAACATCAAGTACAAAGGTCTTAAGGCAGGAACATGCTAAGACATAGCATACAGGCCTGAGTGGTTAGAGTGGCGTGACAAGGACGGGACAGGAGCAGAAGATGAGCAGGAGCAGTAGCTCTCAACCTTAGCTGCCACTAATTCACCAGAGGAACTTCTGCAAAATACACAAGTTCCACTTCTAGTACGAGAAAGTAACTCACTTGAAATAGATGAGAGCAACCAGAAAAGGTGGACCAAATGTCTGTTCCTGGGCAACAAAGAATTATAGAGCCAAGATCCGAGAGACAAAGGAAACCCTGCTCTGGGGGCCACATTTCCCCTGGGGGTATCTTCCACATCCAGAAAAAGCCACTAAGAACTGAACAGAGCACCTCAGGCACCCAGGTCTCAGGGGTCAAAAACTGGACTTTAAGGACCTCCAAAAGGGGAAGGCCTGGTGAATTCCCCACGCTGTGGGTTGGGCCTCTGCAATGCCACATGCTAGAAGTAAATGAAGTAGAAATAGTCTGGATCTCACAAGGACTGAAGCCCACCTTCAAATCACCTTAATCCCTGATTGCATTAATATGATCCAGATTGCCAATTCTACTAGTCATCTCCCAGAAACAAATATAAATCCTCCCTGGAGCACTATATCATTACTCTAGGTTTTAATTCCCTCCAAAATTTTTAAATTTAAGTCTCCATCACTCAGAACAAAAACAAAACACAGGTACATGAGAAGACAAGATACTGTGATCAAAAATCATGAGAAGCAGCAGAAAACAGAAACAGATCCCAAAGAGACCCAGATGATGAAGCATTCTTTCAGAAACAAACTTTATTAAAAAGAATGATTATGATGCTCAAAAAGAAAAAAAAAATCAAGAAGAATTTGTGGCAGAAAATCTGAAACTATAAAAGAGCCAAAATTGTAGAAATTAAAAACTGGCAGACCTGCAAGGGGAAACAGACTATCCACAATAGAGGGGAATTGGCATACCTCTCTCAGCAATTAAGAGAACAAGTTAAAAAAAAAAAAAATGTGTGTGTGTGTGTGTGTCTGTGTGTGTGTCTATACGGGTATATAAGATTTGAACAACACAATGAACAAATGTGACCTGACATGTAAAGAATATTCTAGCTCTACCACCTACAGAATATACATACTTTTCAAAGTATGAATCATTTATAAAAACTGACCATGTGCTGAGCCATAAATGAAGTTTCAAGAACTACCAAAGGAAAAAAATCACACAAAGCATGTTCTCAGATCACAGTAGAATAAATGAGCTCAAAAATAAGGAGATAACAGACTTCCCTGGTGGCGCAGTGGTTAAGAATCCGCCTGCCAATGCAGGGGACACGGGTTCGAGCCCTGGTCCGGGAAGATCCCACATGCCACAGAGCAACTAAGCCTGTGAGCCACAACTACTGAGCCTGCGCTCTAGAGCCCACAAGCCACAACTACTGAGCCTGCGTGCCACAACTTCTGAAGCCTGTGCGCCTAGAGCCCTTGCTCCGCAACGAGAAGCCACTGCCATAAGAAGTCCGTGCACCGCGACAAAGGGTAGTCCCTGCTCACCACAACTAGAAAGCCCGCGTGCAGCAACAAAGACCCACCGCAGCCAAAAATTAAAAAAATTAACTAATTAAAAAAATAAAAAAATAAAGAGATAAATAAAAAATCCTCATTTATCTGGAAATTAAGCAATGACATCGAAATGGCTTACATGTCAAAGAACTGATAACAGGAAAATTAAAAAATAGTTTTAACTAACTGATAATGAAAATGCTAATGTAAAAAGAGTATAAAGCACATAAATCTGGGCATAAAGGAAAACTTAGTCTTAATAGTATATATGATAACATAAGAGGCTTAAAAAAAACGCCAATCATGTATTCATCTATTTCAAAACATTTAAAAAAGAACAGCAAATTAAACCCAAAGAAGGTAGTGAGGAAAAACAAAGGATAAGAGCAGAAATCAATGAAATAAAATACAAGCATATACCAGGAGATGATCAACAAAGTCAAAAGTTGATTTCTTTTTAAAGACTAAAAAAAACTGATAAACCTCTAGCGAGAGCGATCAGAAAAAAAGGAGGTACAAAACGTATAAGAGAGGACATCAATACTGCAGACAATAAAAAGATAAAAGGATCTTATAAATTAGTTTATTTTTAAATTTAGATTAAATGGACAAATTCCTAGAAAACACAATTTACCAAAACTCTCATAAGAAGATGATAGTTCGATGCCTATTAAGGAAATTAGATCCATAATTTAAAACCTTCCCTTAAAGAAAACCTCATGCCCAAATGGCTTCACTGATAAATTCTTCCAAACATTTAAGGAAGAAATAGCATCAATCTTACACACACTCTTCCAAGGAACAGAAAAAGAAGGATGGACACTTCCCAACTCATAAGACCCGCATAACCTTAGAACCAAAACTTGATGAAACATTTCAACAAAGGAAAACTGCTGGCTAATCTAACACACAAAAATCTACGTTTTTGTGTATTGCTCACAAAAACCTACACAAGATTGTTCACAGCACCTTTATTTGTAATAGCCCAAAACTGGAGACAAACAAAATGTCCTACAATAGGTGTATTGTTAAACCAAACTCTGACTCATTCATGCCATGGAATCCTACTTAACAGCAAAAAGGAACAAAACTATTGACACATGCCAACAACTTGGATGGGCCACAAGGGCATTATGCTGAGTGGGGGGATGAGGATCTCAAAAGATCACATAATGATAACTTCATTGACATAAAACCCTTGAAATAACAAAATTATAGAGATGGAGAAAAGTTAGTGGTTTCCAAGGCTTGGGGATGACTGTGGGAAGAGGAATGGTGTTACTATAAAGGGGCAGCATAAACGAGATCTTTGTGGTGTTGAAATAGTTCTGTGTCTTGATTGCTATGGTGGTTACACAAACCTACACATGTGATAAAACGGCATAAAACCTATACACACATTGTATAAACATCAATTTCTTGGTTTCCATGTTCTCCTCTAGTTGCATAAGATGTAACCATTGGGAGAAACCAGGTGAAGGGTCCACGGGACCTCTCTGTACTATCTTTGCAACTTCCTATGAATCTGTAATTATAGATAAAATGTTAAGGGGAACAAAAAGAGACTGCTGCTTTGTTGAGAACAGACAAGAGGGGCAAGGAAGACCAGATAGGGAAGATACTGCAATAACAAGGGTAAGAGATAACAGTAGTTTAGGCCAGGATGGTAGCAGTGAAGAAATTAAACAAATAGCTGAATACTGGACACACTTTGAAAGTAAAACAGCCAGGATTTGCTGATGGTTTGGATATGGATGAAAGAAAGAGAAGATTCAAGGGTGAAGGTTTTTGGCCTGAGCACAGAGATGCATAGAGTTTCCAAAGACTGGGATGGTGATAACTATGGAAAGAACAGACGAGAAGTAGAGTAAGGACAGGACATCTTAAGTTTGAGATGTCTGTTAGACATCCGTGTGGAGACAGTGAGGAGGCACTTGGATAGCTGGGGCTGAGGTCAAGGGCTGGGAGTCCAGAGTGAAGACATACATTTGGGAATCTTCACTGAATAGAAAGTACTTCAAGACAAGAGACTAGATAAGATCTCCTAAAGAGTCTAAACGGGTGTAAATAAAGAGAAATGGTCTGAGGCCTGTACCCTGGGATACTAATATTCAGAAATCAGGAAGATGAGGAAGAACAAAGACAGCTGCGGAAAGGGCAGTGGGATAGCAGACCCAAGATAAAGTAATGACCTAGAAGTCAAAAAAAAGTAGTATTTCACACCAGAAAAAGTGTCTTACGGACTTCCCTGGTGGCACAGTGGTTAAGAATCTGCCTGCCAATGCAGGGGACACGGGTTTGAGCCCTGGTCCGGGAAGATCCCACATACCACGGAGCAACTAAGCCTGTGCGCCACAACTGCTGAGCCTGCACTCTAGGGCCTGCGAGACACAACTACTGAGCACGCGAGCCACAACTACTGAGCACGCGTGCCACAACTACTGAAGCTGGCGCACCTAGAGCTCGTGCTCCGCAACGAGAAGCCCACGCACCGCAACGAAGCGTAGCCCCTGCTCGCTGCAACTAGAGAAAGCCTGTGCACAGCAACAAAGACCCAACACAGCCAGAAATAAATAAATACATAAATTTATTTTTTAAAAAAAGAAAGAAAAAGTGTCTGACAGTACCAAATGTTGTTGAGGATACAGAACAACAGGAACTTTCATACACTGCTGGTGGGAATATAAATTGCTATATATACCACTTCCTAGGTCATATACTGGCCCAAAGTAACTCCTGGACCTATACTCCAGGAGGCATGAATAAGAAGGCTCCCAGCAACAATGTGGGTGGCTGCCAAAAAATAAAAAGAATCCTAATGTCCTTCAAAAGCACAAAGGATAAGTTGTAGTATATTCATAATGGATACTATATAGGTGTAAAAATGCACTATAGCTATATGCAGTAACATGAATATATCCCAAACAATGCTGGACAGACAGACGTCAGTCACAAAAGATTAAACTCAGTATGATTCCATTTCTATAAAGTTCTAGGCAATATCCAATTAAATTGTTTAAAAAAGCATACAAAGGTGGAAAAGCTTTAAAGAAAATCAAGGAAACGATTTTTAAAAAATCAGGAATCGTAGTTCATGGGGCAGGGAGGTGAGGTACAGGATAAATAAATGGCTTCTGAGGTGACAATGTTCCGTTTCTTAACTAGGATGGTGATTATATGGAATTGTTAAATCATTACTTGTTTTTAAATTTATTTATTTATTTTTGGCTGTGTTGGGTCTTTGTTGCTGCGTGGGGGCTTTCTCTAGTTGCGGCGAGCAGGGGCTACTCTTCGTTGAGGTGTGCGGGCTTCTCATTGCGGTGGCTTCTCTTGTTGTGGAGCAGGGGCTCTAGGCGTGCAGGCTTCAGTAGTTGCGGCTCGCGGGCTGTAAAGCACAGGCTCAGCAGTTGTGGCGCACAGGCTTAGTTGCTCCGTGGCACGTGGGATCTTCCCGGACCAGGGCTCAAACCAATGTCCCCTGCATTGGCAGGTGAATTCTTAACCACTGTGCCACCAGGGAAGCCCAAAATAAATACTTTTTAAATGATACATATTTTATACTTTTCTATATATGTGCTATATCTCATAACTAAATATAGCAGAAATAAGTGTTCATCTGTGTCCAATGTTGCTGAAAAGCTGCCTAAGATGAGTACTGAAAGCTAACCACTGAACGTAATAACGTGAAGGTCACAGGAGAGACTTAGGTAGAGTGACGAGGAAGAAAGGCTGATTAGAATAAGTTTTTTTTTTTAATTAATTAATTTATTTATTTTTGGCTGCGTTGGGTCTTTGTTGCCGTGCACGGGCTTTCTCTAGTTGCGGTGAGTGGGGGCCACTCACCGTTGCGGTGCGCGGGCTTCTCACTGTGGTGGCTTCTCTTGTTGCGGAGCACAGGATCTAGGAGTGAGGGCTTCAGTAGTTGCAGCATGTGGGCTCAACAGTTGTGGTTCGTGGGCTCTAGAGTGCAGGCTTAGTAGTTGTGGCACACGGGCTTAGCTGCTCCGCAGCATGTGGGATCTTCCCGGACCAGGGCTCGAACCCGTGTCCCCTGCATTGGCAGGCAGATTCTTAACCACTGCGCCGCCAGGGAAGCCCCTAGAATAAGTTTTAAAGGAAGTGTGCAAAAGGAGAAAGAAACAATAGGCCACTCTTTCTGAAAGTACTGCTATAAAGGGGAGCAGAGAAATGGGACCCTGTTGGAGGAAGCTGCAGAATCAAGGGGGAGTTAAGCTTTGTCTTTCAAATGCGAGGCATTATAGCAGGTTTTTATGCTGATGAGAATGATCCAGTAGAAAAGCAGAAAAGGAGGAAATGATGCTGGTGAGAAAAGAAAGAACTGCTAGAATAATGTCCATTTGTAGACAAAAGGGAATGTGATATAGTGGACAAGTAGAAAGGCTGGTCTTTCTTCAGTCAAGGGAGGGAAAGCAAAGCACATGAGTACTTCCAGCAAATAAGGTCATCAGATGAGAGGGAGGGCTGGGGAGGGAAGTGTGAAATGACACAAGATTTGCAACAGTTGTCTAGGAAAACTGGGGAACTCTAGACTTTACAGGATGATTTCCAGCCAACACAAACAGTCTACTTAAGGTTAATGTCTGAAACTTAAAGGGAAAACAGTTAAGATGACTATGTATTTTTTTCTCCAATGATGTCCAACAACCTGGTGTAGGCACACAGTTGGATTTCAACCAGAGTTGCCAGGAGGAGAGGATCAACAAAGTGAAGGTATATGCTAGGACGTGATCATTAATGACGGACCACGTGAATATAAGCAGAGAAGGGACAGAAGTGAGAACATGAGGAAGGAGAGGGACTATGAAAAGTTAACAGAATCAGTGGTGAGGTTCAAGAATTGGAGCAGGAGTACTGCTCCCAACAGTATGATGATGAGAGGTGGTTTACAAAGTGGGATTCTTGAGAATGAATTAGGGAGAAGGCACAGGTACAGTTACTGAAGACAAGGTCTAGGATATGTCCACAGAATGGGCACCTGAGGTAAGGTAGAAGACAAGGTATTTGTGGGAGAGGAAGTCAAGGAATTAAGAAGTCAAAATTCTGAAGAAAAAAAAAAATCATCTAAATGCATATTGAAATCACCAAGAATTCTAAGAATAAAGTTTAAAAGCAAATGTCAGGAGGCTAGGTGGTAAAAACATGAAAGTATGAGGAAGACTGCAGCAAGTGTCTGGAGGCAATGACCTTGGCTCCCTCATCTTATAGCTAAGGCACAGAATGGGTAGGTGACCTGCCCAAGTCATGCAGCTAGTAACTGACAGGGCTCAAATGGAAACACCAACTGTCTGGTTCTATTTTAAGCTATAAATTGACAGACCAGCAGTTCCCAAACTCTTGAGAAAGACTGTTGATGTTAAAAAAAAAACAAAAAACAAAAAAGACTAAGTCACGTTAACAATAGATATACTTTTACTATCTAGAGAAAGAAAAAATACAAAACCAAAAGAACTGCTATGAATTCAGTGACTGAAATAAAATTTTTCATTATTAACCATAAGAATCTACACATATATTTGAAATATATTTATTCAATCATTTATTATATATTTATTCAGTCATTCAATCCAGAGACATGGCTATGTGAATCTCTTTCAAAAATTCTTTGCTGCTGTGTGAGCACCCTCTGGAAGAAAACAGCTTTCATTCCACAACATTTCTTGAGCATTGCTTTTGTAATAGTTATGTGGTGAGGTCTGGAGGATTCCTTACCCTTGAGGAGTTTACAGTGTAAGGCAGTGATTCTCAAACTTTTCAGTCTCAGGACCACTTTACCCTCTTAAAAAATTATTGAGCACCCAAAAAACTTTGTTTTGTGGGTAATATCTATCAATATTTAGCATATTAGAAATTAAAACAAAAAAATTTTAATGCAATATACAAAAAATTTCATTAGCCATCAGAGTGACGATGCCATCACAGGTCATATACAGCTTCTTGACAACTGTACACTCATGAAAGACAGAGTGGAAAGGGTGAAAAAACAAAGCCTTAGTATTATTATGAAATAATTTTGATCTGGTGGACTCCCTGAAAAGTCTTTAGACCCACTGGAATTCCAGTGTTTAAATAAATAGATTGGGCCACTGCACTATTTTTGTCATATAAAAATTATTAGAATAATATCATTTGTGGTAGGTGGGTTGTCCCAGGTGAAAATATGGTGTTAAACATCCCACCTTCTAGTATAAATAGAGATGAAGGAAGGAAGGGAGGGAGGGAGGAATGTTTTTTGTGGCATAATGAGAAGAGTAAGTGGATTTGCATTTGAGTATCTACTGTTTCCAGGCACTGAATTGAGCATTTTAATCTGACAACAGCCAATAAGGTTGGAATAATATCAGTACATAAAGTGATGAACTAATCGCTCAAGAGCTAAAGCTAGTAAGCAGGGGGGCTATGACTGGAACCAGGTCGCACTGACACTAATGCCTGTGCTCTTCCTGCTGAAACTCTAATCTGAGTTCACACAGACTAGTACAAATGGAAGACAGTCCTGAATTTTCCAATACACTTTTCTCCTCCTCTATGTTTTTGTTTTCTCTTTCTTGGTTACATAACACTTCCAATTATGACAAGATCATCAAACTGATGAGTGACCGTGACAACGTCTCCTCCTTGTTTGTGACTTTTCTCTTCACCTCAGACCAGCGGTTCTCAAAGTGTTGTCCCTAAGTCTATGCAGTAATGGAATCTGATCAACAAAACCAAATGAGTTCGTCACTAATAAGAATAAATGACAGCAAGCTGATGTCACTAATGGGACAGAAGAAAACCAATAAACGTTCTTATATGACTTGGGTTAAAAATTAAGTTCTCTCAGCTCTAACAAGAGACGCATCCCATGGCCATCTCCATCACTGCCCACATCCAACCCCAATAAAAAACTTGCACACTCACCTTCTTTATCAGTAACTGACCAGGAATATTTCTGAAAAGGCTTACTAGATGGAAGGGGGTCCATTTCCAGCACTTTATAAATCTGGCCAAAGGCTGATAGTCTGAGTGCATGCTAAAGAACAAAAGATTGTATTTATTCAAATTTCAAATGTTCCATTCATAAAGCCCTTAGAACATCTAGCTAAAAACACATTCATCAAATACTATTATTATGATGACAAAAGTCCCTAACAGCAGGCAAGAATAAAGTGTTTAAATAAATTACATGATATCCCTCTAACAGACCACAGTGATATGGCCCATCTCATACCTGTGCACTGTGGGTAATATCTTCTTTTTGTTGGATGGTCATATAGCTCAGAGCATCTGTTGGGTCCCTCTCACAAGGATCATGAAGACCAGGACCCCCTTTGGCAAAGGCAAAAGAAAAACTCAAGTATCATTCAGAACTGAGTTTAGAATTCAATAAACTAACACAAAATAGAAAGAAAAGAATGAAGAGAAAAAGAAAAAGAAAAAAAAAACTAAGGAACGAGGTTAAAAATCTGCTCAATTTAAATGGAGTAAAAAGGACACTCATTTTCAGTATGTTAGCATATAAATGTCCTTATTTTACTAGAAGTCACTTGTACATCTAAGGTCAAAATTGGGTTTTAACTCTGAGAATTCAGAAACGGCATGATGAATCATCCCAAATCTTTAAAGGGATTACATATGGAAAATAAGACCAAACTTAATTTTTCCAAATTAATCACCGGACTGCAAACAGAATGAACTTCATACATTTTAACTCAACATAAACATTTTCAAATTCAAAGCTCTAGGTGAAGCAAATTCATAGCAGACACAATATCTTATTAGTATCTTTTATGTTAGTACATATGAAACATAAATTACAATTATTGAGAGAGAGTTTTATGGCACTTCTCCAACATTCAAGCATTTTAGTTGCTAAAATTCCAAGCAAAACAACTCCTATACATCATTTCCCTGGGCAGAGGACAAACTTAGCACATAATAGAAAACTAAACTAAAATGAAATTTTTCTGATTCTTCTGCCTCCAGAGTTTGAAACCCTTACCAGGAAGTAGAATTCCAGATGCCAAACACTCCATTACTCGTCTCAAGGCCTCCCCAGCGCCCAAAGGTCTATTACAAGTACCTATAGACTTTTCACATATAAGCTCTAGTGGCTAGAAGATATTAAATTACAAATTAGTACATGCACCAAGTGTTAAAAGGATTCCAGTTAAATGTGAGCTGACATTTCTATCTACAATGGAGGCCAAAAAGGTTAAAGTCCATTTAACATTTAGGGCCCAATTAACTTTTCCCACTTGATTATCAACTTTTACCCCGGCCAGAGTGTTTAAATCAACCATTTTTGAGATTATATATTCAGAAGACATTTTGTCACCAAAACTTTATTTTTAGTTACTCTGAAAGGATTACTTAAGAAACTGCAGTCATCTAATTGACTTAACAAAGTTTTAACAAGCCTTCATATAGGTTAGTAATAGCCAATAAATAATCAGTGTTCAAACCCAGCCCACCCATCTCCCACTTAACCTAGGAAGCACTCAAACCACAGTAAGACTTCACTTCAGACATCTTGCCCCAACTATTACAATTGGAATTAAAGAAGGACCAAATCTCCATATTTAATAAACTAAAAACTCACGATGCCAATATCAAAATAATAATTACTAAATTAATTTAAAATGACCCTTTTATAGCTTTACTTGTTTTATAATGTTCTTTATTGGGTCTTAATTGGTTCAAGCATAATAATTTCCAAATTAAGTAAGTTTGGCAATATACATTATAAACTACAGTTAAGTGTACTATTCACCTGACTTCAATTACTAATATGAACTTATTTTTAAGTGTCTATACTCAAAGAGAAAGAAAAAGAGGGTAAGGGAGCCTTATACTGGTATACCAGGTAATTTTTTCTTTAAATGGAAGTAGCACTGAAAGAGAAATGTGCCAGTCAAGCAGGCTTTCCTGGGCAGTAGGTGAATAATAATCAACCATCAGTGGAGAGTAAAGTACAGGAAGACACGCACTTTTAACAGGTATAGAAACTTTTTGTCAGAAAAAATAGCTCAGTCTGTATAGTATGAATATGATGAAGTAGAAGAGACTAGTTATACTCATAAAAAAGAATTCATATAAAAAGATCCATAATTTTTTTCCAGAACAAAAATAGATAATGCACACCTTAGCTAACTCAGAATATAGCCATTTTACAGTAACATATAATTTCTACAGGATTTCCTCTAACTATAGCTTCAGAATTTGCTTTTAATCATATTTAAGTACTTACCCATCCTTTTAATGGTGCCCATGTGGGGACTCTGTTGCACAAATCACGCAGAATTCGGAGGACAATTACGCATGATTTTAATCCATTTGCCCTTGCCTAAAACAAACGAAATGGTTCCAATATCCCTGTTGAAATCCACCCTTCATTTTAAGGACACTGATCACGGATAGGTTCTTTAAAATGAATACTAATTAGTTAGTCATTCATAAGTTGTCAAGTAAACAAAAAAATCAAGTTCTTAAGAGTAGTAAAATTATGGTTTAGAAAGGCAGGTTTTAAAGTAAAGGAAGCATATTATTAAAGTCGCTTTTATAGCCTCATGGCAACCCCATTTCCAGGCAACTCTCTGAACTTTTAGCTTTTCTCACCCCATGTTTGGATTTTATAAGCTATCATTTGAAATTCAGAGTACTAAGCCAAAAGGGATTATGTGATAATTAAGTATCATTAACTACAGGAGAAGCTATACTGGGCACTTTACCTAAATTAAAGCATTTACTCCTACAATAACCCTAAGAGGCAGAGAGTACCCCCGTTTTATATATTACACAGAAACCATTAGGAGGCAGGTGTTCCAAATGAACCCTTCACAAGGCTACAATAACAATAAGATAATAACAAAGAGCCAACCTGAAACCATTTGGCATGTCGAAGAGACGCCAAGGCGTTCAGGCATTTCTGCCTGTCCAATAAGTCCGGAGGATCTTTCATCGCAACCTTTTCTAATGGGAAAATGGGATAAAGAGAGACAGATACAGTTTGACCAAGGGGTTCCTGTCAAATTACCAAACAATAAAAATAAAAAGAAGAGCAGCATTTGAGTGAACTAATAAGACTCCCAGAAGATTTCAGGTTTTGGCTTTGTTGCTTTCTTTTTAAATTATGTGCACTATGATTACTTAAGTAAACAGTCAACAGAGCCATTCTGCACACAAGTACAACAGGAGCACAAAGGCATTCGTTCAGTAAACAAATCAATGACCACTGCTACATACAATCTGGGATCTTATTAAGCATGTATATAACACCGCAGGGCACAAAATAGGTACATAGCACTTTTTCCTTTGGCAGGGGACAAAGAGTGGAAATCTGGGACCACTAGCAATAACAATTTTTCGCTATAGAAGGGATTTTAATCACTAATCAATTCTTAAGGAAAATTAGGGCTCTCTTAGGTCATCAATTTGAGATATACTAAGAATACACTGAGCACGGCAATTTTATTTTTTTACAACTGAATAAACTCATCCAACAAGATAACCATTAATAGAAACTTTACCCCACTGATGAGAATTCTGCCAGTGTTACCTTGGAGTTTTCTAATTGTTTCTTTTCTAAACCAAAATTATTAAAACTACAAATATGAAAAACACTGAAATATACTTCAAGTTTTACATAGCTTTTTTTCAAAAAGCAGCAAAGAATACTATCTAAGTACAACTATTTGACTTGCCTTAACATTTCAAAGTTAGATTAGATGGCCCAGAGTAGCAAAATTAAGAACTCAAATGTGTGATCAGTGACAAATATCCATATTCGAGAAGATGTCACAAGATACTAAATCCACGTTTAGATAGCCAAATTTATTTCCTCTAAGCCACTAGGAAGTGGGTTTTTAAACTTTTGAAGACTTGGTGCATTACTTAAATGCATACAACATACAAATGCCTCTTGGAGAACAATTCTTTGACTAATCCAATTAAGTCATATTCACCATTCTCTTTTAAGAACCCTCTTAGCAAGTCCACCAACACTCCTTCCTGGTACAATCATGGCAGTCAGCAGTATGTCTATGTGGGCTTTCCTTATTGGCTGCAACATGTAAAGGCTGAAGTGCTACACACTTATTTTTTGACCAGGCGAGCTCTGCAGCAGATACTTGCATTGTTTCACATTAATCTCTGCCAACAAATTCAAAACACAGGGTCTCATTTCATCACCCCTTTTTACTCATAAAATGGAAAGCCTCAAAAAGAACTGTTAATATGTTTTTATTTATAAACATAAGCAAACATACTATGGGTACTTATTTCATAGGTGATCTAGTTCCTGGCCTTGCTTAATTATGTCTTTTTAATGACACAAAGCATACAACTCACTCATTTTCATGTTTATATGTGAAAATGTTTAACTGTGGTCAATACAAGCATCTGTGTAAAGCTCACGTACAAGGTAGCACAAACTACTGTAAATGAACAATTAGAATCTCTTAAAAGTTAGACATGACAAAGGTTGACTGACTGCTAAATAATGTAATCCCAAGAAAAGGTATGGACCGTGCTTATTTTTTAGGACTTCAATCTTTAAGTTAAGAGTAGAGCAAACTAAGTTTTATTCTATCATTGTATCAAGTAGGAGTATTTGGAAGCGGAGGGTCAATGGAAGAGGGGAGTGAGTCAGAGGAAGTCTGGATAGGAAAAGACAAGGCAAAACAACTCTTTTTGAACTTTCTGATACTTCCGTCCAGTGAACAGAGCTTGTAATGAACATCTGCTCATCACCACAGAGACATTTTTATTTAATGGCAAAAATGTTTAGACAAATTCTTTCATTCCCTAAGTCAGATTATATCCATTAATTCTTATTAAAAAATAAAAATAAAAATAAAAATACTGACATCTGCTTGCTACAGACAGTCAACATTTGGAGGCAGCAGATTCTACTAAAAAGAGATGAAAGGGACAGGCAGTGAACAGAAGACTTCCACCGGATTCCTTTTTATATCACCATCACAATGGCCATGTTTCTTTTCTTCATGCTCTGACAGTCAAAAAGTCAAAAGATCCAAAATGTTTCAATATTCATGAGGTGGGAAACAGCAGAGGAGATGTAATAATTTATCTCATTTTATCTTCTTCAAAGTTTCTTATTTTAAAACTATATAAATTTATATGGCACTGCAGTGTTACTTATAAGCCCTGCTTGCCTATTTCCTTTATATAATTAATTACATACAGTTTTTTATATTTTCATTCATTAAAAAAAATTACTTAATGTGGCAATCACAGAATTGTTTCTGGAAAAACACTGCTACTTCTCAAAGAAGAACCTCAAGTTTAACATTTCTGTGTGAACTTTAACATAGGTGTTTCAATTTTGCGGGGAAGCAAAGCTTTTCTGATAAAAAGGCATCTTGGAGTCTTTAAATTAGAAACAATGGAACTGTGAGCCATTTCATTTTTTCCTACAGTGACCAGTAAAACAGACAGAGGATAGCAACAAAAATGACAAAAGCAAAGAAAAGAGCTTTTTAAAAAATTCACTGCTCAGTAACCTGGTATCAGGGCATGAAGGTACATAAAACATTCTAAACAATGGAAGCACTGAAAAGAAGTCTATTATGCCTAACTTCATTTATTTGGTTAGAGGTTAGATCAGTGACCAGAAACACACCGTATGGCAGGAAATGCTCATCAGTTTCCCTCCATCCCTTACATGCAAGCTAACTCTTTGCCCGTTCACAAAAACACTAGCCTGGAGATGGGGTGGGGAAAAGCCAGAACATGACTGTGTTAAATAGGATTTATGTGCCTGGAACCTGGGCTCTTCAAAGGTAAAATAACCAAGCTGGGTTATCACGAAGGCCTCCTTAACATTTCAAAGTTGGAATGAAGCTGAGTGAAGCTGAGCTACTGAGTTCATGCTGACAGCATTTCCAGGGTAGCCTGAAGATACCCAGGCAGTCCCTTCTCCCAATTCCTTGAGGCTCTGCAGAGAGCAGACATTATGCTTCAAGTCACGGCCCATGCGAAATCTCAGGCCACAATAATGTGAACAGGTAAATGTAGCACTAAGGTAAAACAGAGCACTGTTCTCCTAATTTATGGTAGAAACATCACTAGATATCACTTTTCTTCAGTGCCTCAGTAGGCAGTGGGCCACTGGAAAGATAGTGGCTACAGGTTTGCACTGGATAATGTAGGTCTAGCAGCTGGGGAAGGCAGGAAAATAAAGCCTGCAGCATTGTTATAAATCCTAGGTGTGATCTCTGGACTGGTCTTCCACCTAGCAGGAGTCATGCTAGCGAACTTCTGCCAAAAAGCATCAGAAGTTCACACTGGCACCAATACGGAAAAGGGACTCTTGGGCAACTTCTCTGTGAACCCCTGAGAATCTACCTTCATACTGAGGGCTGCGGTTTATCTTAGCCTTAGCCACAAGTGCCTCTGTAGTTTCCCTATCCACCTGGTTTCAAATTGTACTATAAATACAATAAGCAGCTGGATTTATCAGCCTCATAGCAAATATACTTCTGGTTTAAAATCACAAGCACCAAAAGAAGCTTAGACTATGTGATGCTCAGAATAACTAAATCAGCTAAGATGCTCCTATGATCATCCTAGATAGTAACTGGACTTAAGAGTCAGAGGAGACGGGTAAAACGTGAGACTTTCTTCATTTATACAACAGGACAATTATCTACCTCACAGAACTGTTGTGAGGGTTCAAATAAATCATATATGAGAAAGTGCTTATAACACAGTAAGTTATAAAATACCTTAACAAAGCTAAATCTTCAATATATATTACTTGAATTCTGAGATGTCCACTGTTAATGCTTCTTGCATACCAGACAGTTCTATTTGATCAGATAATATGCTAGCTACAAAAATTCACTTAACAGATTTTCTTTTGATTGCCTACTAAGTATCAGGTACCACTCCAGGTGCTAGGGATAAAGGACAGAGGTAGGGAAAAAGATACCTGTTTCAATGAATCATAAACTTTATAGTAAGACAGCTCATTATTAGCACTGCAGCAAATACACTATACTGATTCCAATACTACACTTCAATGGCTATTTATGAGTTTAACTGTGTTTACGTTCACTTCTTCAGACCTATCATGTACACATTATTCTCACTGTGAACTCAATGCACTTTGAGTAGCGGAGTTTGTGCTGTGACATATTTTAGTAAGCTGAGTAACTACTACTATTTACTAAGCAATCACTTTGTGCTGAGCATTGTACAGGTTACATTACATAAATTCTCTCATGAAACAACTTTCTAAAGTATTCATTACCCACATTTTAAAATAAAGAAACCTGTCCAAGGTCACAGAGTAATAGTTAATGGAGTTAAGAATCAAACACTTGGCTGCCAGGCAGCAAGGTCTGTGCTTTTTCTCCTGTGCCTTCTTTAGCAGGAAGCATGTAGTTATGGGGAATGGTTTTTCTACAGGGCCTTCAAGTAAAGGGTTAGAATATGGAAAAAAGACTGACGGCACAGGAGAACTCTTACCTGTGAAACAGTAAACCATACCAAAGAGATTCACTATGTACTCTGTGATTTCAAACGAGCAGTTAGATAGATCCACTTCTGCAGAGACAACCCTGAGGAGATAAGTGTGATGCTCTTCACCTGCCCCAGTCCTCCAGTTCTGCCTGCTCTCAGACTTTTTTTCCCTTTTTTGATTTTACGCAAATATGTGGCAAGTGAAGAGAGGGAAGAGAAAGACATAAGGTATGTACTATGAACAGCCTGTTTGTTTTGTGGGAGGGGAGAAATTGAAATTCTATAGGAAAATGTCTCCCAAAAAGTTACAATGCCTATTTTTTTAAACTTTGAGAAAGAAAATGAGTGCAGATTTTTTTAAAGAGATCTCTCTTAAACTTAGAAATTCCTGGAACCCAAATGAATCTTGTGTTTTCACCCCATGCAGCTGAAAAGAACTGCATCAAGGCGAGAGGAGCCATCTGGTGTGATAAAACAAATCCTACAGAACTGTATAGCCCAGGTCTCAAATGCTTAGTTATACTGGATCCTCAAAGTCGCTCAGAAATACAAAAAACTGCTAGTGCAGATCAAAAACCTCTGACAGGGACTTCCCCAGTGGCGCAGTGGTTAAGAATCTGCCTGCCAATGCAGGGGACACGGGTTTGATCCCTGGTCCGGGAAGATCCCACATGCTGGGGAGCAACTAAGCACATGCCACAACTACTGAGCCTGTGCTCTAGAGCCTGTGAGCCACCACTACCGAATCCCGCACACCCTAGAGCCTGCGCGCCACGACTACTGAGCCCGTGTGCCGCAACTACTGAGCCCGCGTGCCGCAACTACTGAGCCCATGTGCTGCAACTGCTGAAGCCCGCGCGCCTAAAGCCTGTGCTCTGCAACAAGAGAAGCCACTGCAATGAGAAGCCCGCACACCGCAATGAAGAGTAGCCCCCACCTGCCACAACTAAAGAAAGCCCACGCGCAGCAATGAAAACCCAACGCAGCCAAAAATAAATTAAGAATTGAAAAAAACAAAACTTTGACAAAGTCCAAATTAGACAAAATGAGCAAATTATAAGAGATAACAAGTACGTCAACAGGGCAGTGAGGTTAAGGAAAACGGCAAAGCAAATCTTTCTGCCATTTAAAAGGAGAGGAAGTAACGTGTAAAACATTAGATCCAAGCTGATTCTTTCATCTTAACCTGATCCCACACAATTATGCTAACATCACCTGATGAGATTCATATTATAAAGAGGTCTTGGGATCCTTTAGTAACCCAAACACCTTGAATAGAGACTATAACTCTCCTACTCTCCTACAAATTCCATTCTGTAATAACTAGTCTTCTAGTAAGGGTGCAATATTCTAAGAATCTGTTTTCAGGTTCTCTGAACATAAAGTTATAAAGGCAGCAGACTAAGCTTAAGGGCATCACTGAAAACTGATAAAATCCCATGTAAGTGCACAAAGCCATGGGGAAAAAGAAGCCTGATATTCTCAATACTTTTAAAGCAATGGAAGGGATGTCTACAGCTACAAGCAAACATTATATAGTCTTCGGCAATTTCAAATCTAGACAAATCTAGCCTTTGGCAACTTCAATCTTCTTTCATCTCTCTATACTCAAAGAATTTTTAGTAATATCTATAATTATAACTATACTTAGAAATGGTTAGTTTTACACTAGAGGGTCAAGAGAACACAGCTTACCAGAATTAACAGAATTATCTTGATACTTCAGAAATCATTTTATAGTTCTACAGTTAATGGTGAACTGTAAAGCTGTTAAAGAAATTAAGCCATTTAAGATTGGTTCTTCAGAGGTGTTAGAGACACTATATGCAGCCAAAAAAAAAAAAAAAAGTACAGGCATAAACCTAATTATAGATTGGATGCATTTTAATTTTAAACTATGACTCATAAATGTGTCTAGTTTATATCCGTCGGGTATGGTATAGCTGATTTTAGTTACCCCAGAAGACTTTTTACAAAAGGAGTCTATCACTTTTACTTTAAGAAATCCTGAGTCATGTCTGCCAAAACTCGAAATTCTAACATCTCTGGTAAATGTGTCTTTTTCTTCCTTTATCATCAACTTGAAATAAATTAAGACACTGACCAATACTTCTTGCTGCACTGGTATTTCAGGTAGGGGAGTAAGCAATGGGACTTGCTGAATGTCTAGTGATGAAAAAACAGCAACATGGAGTCCCCCCCGTTGGTCCAGTTAGGCCGCATTGCCTCTAAATTGTTATGATAGGGAGGGGCCAGTTGGTCAAAGGTCTGACACAGGGGAAATACCACATGGAAAGTTTCTAGGGACAGGACTGAGAGGCAGTAACAAGCTAATGTGAAAGGATAAAAATATCAAAAATGAAACCCAGCTCCATCATTACTTCTCAAAACTGAAGAGATTTATCACTCTACTTTTATACAATGGCATTGCCATGCAGAAATTCTTTTTAACTTCAGAAGAATAATTAGTTTAAAGCATGATTCCCATACATATAAAATTTTAAATGTTAACAGGATCACAAACCTCCTAGAAGAGAAATTTACTAAAGATTATTTATTAAAAAAAAAACATCAGCCCCCCAATTTATATCTCTTACATTATAAAACATTTACACTTAGGCAATTAGATAAAGCATAATTCTTAAAAGGTTATATAGTTATTAGAAGTCAAGAGTGATGTGCAAATGACTAACTTGACACAATAAGTAAGTAAATTTGAAAATAATACTGTTTTGAACCACATTTAACCCTAAAATCAGACCTAATAACCAAGCTACACGGAATAGGTTGGCTGATACCAATAGCAACGCAATACTAGACAAAGTAAAACAGAACACCAAAACAGTATAAAAATTAAAGTGGATTTAAGACCAACGTGATAAGCACAGGTTTTTGAATTAACGTATCTTATATTTCCAATATAAACATTTTTGCAAAATACAGTGATTGTGTAAATAAAGCTGCTTAAAATACTGTAAGTGGCATAAAACAAATGAAGACAGGTATTTCTTAAATCCATAAAACATAATTAACATAGCATTCAAGAGAGCGCTTACGTGAACAAAACAAATATATATTTATATATATACATCTATCTATCTATATATATATATATATATACACATGTGTACCTCCGTCCTTCTTCTCCAATTCGTCCCTAATTAGAGGGGAAGTAAGTATCACCTTCAAAGTTAGCGTGGGTTCTTTTGTATTCCGAATTATAATAGATGCCTCATCTACACATTGTTCCACTTGGTATTTCTCTTCTGTGAGTTTCTGAAAGTCACAGAGATTTCAAAAATACCCAATTAATTAAAATTTCAAAAAATGAATGATTGCCCCTTAGTTTTTAAATGTTATTAACGATTAGTATTACTGTGCTAAAAGAGCAAATAGTCTTTAACTAGTTCTTTAGTGTAGAGGTAACATTTTTCTCTCCTCCCAACTTACCAGCAAATCCTCTTTCTCCATCCCTCAAATAGCAACCACAATGTCAATCATCTATACAATTATTAAACAACATTTAAAACCATTCTTTCTAATATTTGAAAGTGAAAGTTACCAAAAGCATCATTATATGAGAAAAGGTAAATTATTGTTCTTGAAATTATTACAGAGGACAATTATAGAATAATAAACCCCCAGTTTAGAGAGCATTCCCAGCAGTTTATTATTCTATAATTGTTCCTCTATACCGGTCCGTGGCCTGTTAAGAACCAGGCTGTACAGCAGGAGGTAAGCGGTGGGCAAGCAAGGGAAGCTTCATCTGCTCCCCCCCATCGCTCACATTACTGCCTAAACCATTCCCCCCCATGCACCTCCATGGAAAAACTGTCTTCCAAGAAACCGGTCACTGGTGCCAAAAAGGTTGGGGACCGCTGCTGTAAACCAATAACTTTTTGATAGGACAGCCTAAACAGGAACTCCTACTTGCTAAGAACTTATAAATATAAGATTAGATAGGTTTTTATATAAGATTATGTAGATTTTTAAAGAAAATCAAGTAAGAATGAATGAAAAAGGATCTCTGCACAGTCACTCATCAGCAAAAAAAGCTAATATAAACAAGTAACTAACTTCCTAACAACAGGTCTCAGAGATCATTCAAGTGAGACCTTCTTCAGGGCAAGTCATCTGACATCCACAGGGGAATGTACGTTGCTTCTTTTAACATACAATTATACACATACAAAAAATAATCACCAATTAGAATCATATATTAAGTTATATTTAACGCATCATTAAAAAGTTAATAGTTTAATAAGTTGTGCAGGGCCGTTCTTGGTGGTGAAATTCAGTATCTATTATCTGACATAAATAGCTGAATGGAAACACTCCTGGGTCTCTGCTCATCACTGAGCATTGAAGGAACTCAAAGCCATTTATATAAAAACAGCATTTTACCATTAAACATCCCAAAAAAGACAGAATAGAAGATTCATTACCCTAATTTTGAACAGAGGAAACCAAGGAAGGGAAAAGCCACACAGTGGCTAGAAAAACCAAAACTAGAATATAGAGAAAAAGCAGAAAACTGCTCACATTCATTTTGCCACTATAAGAGCATTAAAGATGTCTCAGAGAAAAAGCAAACTAAATTTTTCAATTTAGTTTGAAATTGAAACTAAATTTCAAACTAAATTTTTCAATTTAGTTTGAAATTGAAACTAAATTTCAATGGTCCAGTGATTAAGAATCCACCTTCCAATGCAGGGGACACGGGTTCGATCCCTGGTCGGGGAACTAAGATCCCACATACCGCTGGGCAACGAAGCCTGAGCGCTCTAGAGCCTGCACGCCACAACTAGAGAGTCCGCACACCACAACTAGAGAGTCCGCACGCCACAACTACTGAGCCCACGTGCCACAACTAGAGAGCCCACAGCCACAACTAGAGAGCCCACGTGCTGCAACTACTGAGCCCATGCGCCACAACTAGAGAGAAGCCCACGTGACACAATGAAGAGCCCGTGCACTGCAACTAAGACCCAACGCAGCCAGATAGATAGATAGATAAAATATTTTAAATGATAAAATTTAAAATAAAATAAAAATAAAAAATAGGTCTCACGTATATGTCTTTAAAAAAAATTATACATGCAGATCTCCATAAGACACATCCAAAGTAATAAACATATGGTATGAGTTTTGGGCTAGACTAATTCTAAGTGATTCTGGTTTTGGTCATCCTTCTCCCTTGCTCAAGGAAGTACTAAAATCACCCTAGAAAAAAGTATGTAGAGAAAAGGTATGGTACAACCCTAATTAATTAAGGTACTTTGATAACTGAAAGTTTTGCTATAATAAGTGCTCAGGAAAAAGATTTTTAATTCACAAGAAAATAAGATCATATCATATCAGAGATTGATTTTCCAAACGAACACCAAGAAAACAAGGGGGAGGTAGGAAGTAAAGGTAAAAATCACATTTAAAATGATTTTCTGAAATATTATTAGTAATAAAACTATGTCTGTGCTTATGTGTACATATGTGGGTATATATATGTGTGTACATGTATACAATTTAATATAAAATGGGTGTACAATTACATCCCCATTTTATTTGGGGACCTTTACCCAAACACCTATGGTCATGGATCTAACCATCACACAAAGCAGCCGGTTTCACCGCCGGGTAACTCTACTGGCTGTGTTAAATTCAAATATGTTTTTTTTTTTTTTCCAGCGGTTTTTAAAAAAAAAAATTTTTTTTAATACATCTTTATTGGAGTAGAATTGCTTCACAATGCTGTGTTAGTTTCTGTTGTTTCTTATAATGTCCACCACTGGTCTTAAGAGTTCAGGCCACTTTTACCTTTTCCAAGAAGCTCTTCAAAGATCTAAAGATATTTGTGTCTTTTTTCGGTTTCTCTAGGCTAAAAAGCCCTAGTCTCTTCAACTTTGAAACAGTTTACACAGCCCACACTCTCTCCTGGGTCCCTCCCTTGAACACCTGCTAGCTCGACAAGAACATTTTAAAACTGTGGGGCCCAGAAATAAAGATCCTCACTCAGGAGAGAAAAT